>NC_091282.1:789866159-790169190 GCF_032444005.1 Ranitomeya imitator | reverse complement strand
GAGCTGCACTCACTATTCTGCTGGTGCAGTCACTGTGTACATACATTACATTACTGATCCTGTACTGATCCTGAGTTACATCCTGCATTATACTCCAGAGCTTCACTCACTATTCTGCTGGTGCAGTCACTGTGTACATACATTACTGATCCTGTACTGATCCTCAGTTATAATATGTACTATACTCCAGAGCTGCACTTACTATTCTGCTGGTGCAGTCACTGTGTACAAACATTACATTACTGATCCTGGGTTACATCCAGTATTATACCCCAGAGCTGGACTCTATTCTGCTGGGGCAGTCACTGTGTACATACATTACATTACTGATCCTGAGTTACATCCTGTATTATATTCCAGAGCTGCACTCACTATTCTGCTGGTGTAGTCACTATGTACATACATTACATTACTGATCCTGAGTAACATCCTGTATTATACCCCAGAGCTGCACTCACTATTCTGCTGGTGCAGTCACTGTGTACAAACATTACATTACTGATCCTGTAGTGATCTGTTATGTTTGCTAATGACAGGTGTTATGAAGGCAATCCAGAAACACAGTGTGCTTAGCGATCAGAGCGCACACAGTGATCTGACAAATACCCAAAAATACGAGAACGAGCTCTGAGACGTGGAAACTCTGTAGACTGCACACCTGATCCTATCCTAAACACAACTAAAAGCGGCTGTGGATTGCGCCTAACAACTACCTAGGCAACTCGGCACAGCCTAAGAAACTAGCTAGCCTGAAGATAGAAAAATAGGCCTGACTTGCCCCAGAGAAATTCCCCAAAGGAAAAGGCAGCCCCCCACATATAATGACTGTGAGTAAGATGAAAAGACAAAACGTAGGGATGAAATAGATTCAGCAAAGTGGGGCCCGATATTCTAGGACAGAGCGAGGACAGTAAAGCGAACTTTGCAGTCTACAAAAAACCCTAAAGCAAAACCACGCAAAGGGGGCAAAAAAAACCCACCGTGCCGAACTAACGGCACGGCGGTACACCCTTTGCGTCTCAGAGCTTCCAGCGAAACAAAAGACAAGCTGGACAGAAAAAAAGCAACAAAAAAGCAAAAAGCACTTAGCTATACAGAGCAGCAGGTCACAGGAACAATCAGGAGAAGCTCAGATCCAACACTGAAACATTGACAAGGAGCAAGGATAGCAGCATCAGGCGGAGTTAAGTAATGAAGCAGTTAACGAGCTCACCAGAACACCTGAGGGAGAAAGCTCAGAAGCTGCAGTACCACTTGTGACCACAGGAGTGAATTCAGCCACAGAATTCACAACAGTACCCCCCCCTTGAGGAGGGGTCACCGAACCCTCACCAGAGCCCCCAGGCCGACCAGGATGAGCCGCATGAAAGGCACGAACAAGATCGGAAGCATGAACATCAGAGGCAAAAACCCAGGAATTATCTTCCTGAGCATAACCCTTCCATTTAACCAGATACTGGAGTTTCCGTCTAGAAACACGAGAATCCAAAATCTTCTCCACAATATACTCCAATTCCCCCTCCACCAAAACCGGAGCAGGAGGCTCAACAGATGGAACCATAGGTGCCACGTATCTCCGCAACAACGACCTATGGAATACATTATGTATGGAAAAGGAGTCTGGGAGGGTCAAACGAAAAGACACAGGATTGAGAACCTCAGAAATCCTATACGGACCAATAAAACGAGGTTTAAATTTAGGAGAGGAAACCTTCATAGGAATATGACGAGAAGATAACCAAACCAGATCCCCAACACGAAGTCGGGGACCCACACGGCGTCTGCGATTAGCGAAAAGTTGAGCTTTCTCCTGGGACAAGATCAAATTGTCCACTACCTGAGTCCAGATCTGCTGCAACCTATCCACCACAGAATCCACACCAGGACAGTCCGAAGACTCAACCTGTCCTGAAGAGAAACGAGGATGGAACCCAGAATTGCAAAAAAATGGAGAAACCAAGGTAGCCGAGCTGGCCCGATTATTAAGGGCGAACTCAGCCAACGGCAAAAACGACACCCAATCATCCTGGTCTGCAGAAACAAAACATCTCAGATATGTTTCCAAGGTCTGATTGGTTCGTTCGGTCTGGCCATTAGTCTGAGGATGGAAAGCCGAGGAAAAGGATAGGTCAATGCCCATCCTACCACAAAAGGCTCGCCAAAACCTTGAAACAAACTGGGAACCTCTGTCAGAAACAATATTCTCAGGAATGCCATGCAACCGAACCACATGCTGAAAGAACAAAGGTACCAAATCAGAGGAGGAAGGCAATTTAGCCAAGGGCACCAGATGGACCATTTTAGAAAAGCGATCACAGACCACCCAAATGACTGACATCTTTTGAGAAACGGGAAGGTCAGAAATGAAATCCATCGAAATATGTGTCCAAGGCCTCTTTGGGACCGGCAAGGGCAAAAGCAACCCACTGGCACGAGAACAGCAGGGCTTAGCCCTAGCACAAATCCCACAAGACTGCACAAAAGTACGTACATCCCGTGACAGAGATGGCCACCAGAAGGATCTAGCCACTAACTCTCTGGTACCAAAGATTCCAGGATGACCAGCCAACACCGAACAATGAAGTTCAGAGATAAGTTTATTAGTCCACCTATCAGGGACGAACAGTTTCTCTGCTGGACAACGATCAGGTTTATTCGCCTGAAATTTTCGCAGCACCCGCCGCAAATCAGGGGAGATGGCAGACACAATGACTCCTTCCTTGAGGATACCCGCTGGCTCAGATAAACCCGGAGAGTCGGGCACAAAACTCCTAGACAGAGCATCCGCCTTCACATTTTTAGAGCCCGGAAGGTACGAAATCACAAAGTCGAAGCAGGCAAAAAATAACGACCAACGGGCCTGTCTAGGATTCAAGCGCTTGGCAGACTCGAGATAAGTCAAGTTCTTATGATCAGTCAATACCACCACGCGATGCTTAGCTCCTTCAAGCCAATGACGCCACTCCTCGAATGCCCACTTCATGGCCAGCAACTCTCGATTGCCCACATCATAATTACGCTCAGCGGGCGAAAACTTCCGGGAAAAGAAAGCACATGGTTTCATCACTGAGCAATCAGAACCTCTCTGTGACAAAACCGCCCCTGCTCCAATCTCAGAAGCATCAACCTCGACCTGGAACGGAAGAGAAACATCTGGCTGACACAACACAGGGGCAGAACAAAAACGACGCTTCAACTCCTGAAAAGCTTCCACAGCAGCAGAAGACCAATTAACCAAATCAGCACCCTTCTTGGTCAAATCGGTCAATGGTTTGGCAATGCTAGAAAAATTACAGATGAAGCGACGATAAAAATTAGCAAAGCCCAGGAACTTTTGCAGACTTTTCAGAGATGTCGGCTGAATCCAATCCTGGATGGCTTGGACCTTAACTGGATCCATCTCGATAGTAGAAGGGGTAAAGATGAACCCCAAAAATGAAACTTTCTGCACACCGAAGAGACACTTTGATCCCTTCACAAACAAAGAGTTAGCACGCAGGACCTGAAAAAACATTCTGACCTGCTTCACATGAGACTCCCAATCATCTGAGAAGATCAAAATGTCATCCAAGTAAACAATCAGGAATTTATCCAGATACTCATGGAAGATGTCATGCATAAAAGACTGAAACACAGATGGAGCATTGGCAAGTCCGAACGGCATCACTAGATACTCAAAATGACCCTCGGGCGTATTGAATGCAGTTTTCCATTCATCTCCTTGCCTGATTCTCACCAGATTATACGCACCACGAAGATCTATCTTAGTGAACCAACTAGCCCCCTTAATCCGAGCAAACAAGTCAGATAACAATGGCAAGGGATACTGAAATTTAACAGTGATCTTATTAAGAAGGCGGTAATCAATACACGGTCTCAGCGAACCATCCTTCTTGGCTACAAAGAAGAACCCTGCTCCCAGTGGTGATGACGATGGGCGAATATGTCCCTTCTCCAGGGATTCCTTCACATAACTGCGCATAGCGGCGTGTTCGGGCACGGATAAATTAAATAATCGACCTTTAGGGAATTTACTACCAGGAATCAAATTGATAGCACAATCACAATCCCTATGCGGAGGTAGAGCATCGGACTTGGGCTCTTCAAATACATCCTGATAATCAGACAAGAACTCTGGGACCTCAGAAGGAGTGGATGACGAAATCGACAAAAATGGAACATCAGCATGTACCCCCTGACAACCCCAGCTGGATACCGACATGGAATTCCAATCCAATACTGGATTATGGGTTTGTAGCCATGGCAACCCCAACACGACCACATCATGCAGATTATGCAACACCAGAAAGCGAATAACTTCCTGATGTGCAGGAGCCATGCACATGGTCAGTTGGGCCCAGTATTGAGGTTTATTCTTGGCCAAAGGTGTAGCATCAATTCCTCTCAATGGAATAGGACACCGCAAAGGCTCCAAGAAAAACCCACAACGTTTAGCATAATCCAAATCCATCAGATTCAGGGCAGCGCCCGAATCCACAAACGCCATGACAGAAAACGACGACAAAGAGCATATCAAGGTAATGGACAGAAGGAATTTGGACTGTACAGTACCAATGACGGCAGACCTAGCGAACCGCTTAGTGCGCTTAGGACAATCAGAAATAGCATGAGTGGAATCACCACAGTAGAAACACAGACCATTCAGACGTCTGTATTCCTGCCGTTCAACTCTAGTCATAGTCCTATCGCACTGCATAGGCTCAGGTTTAACCTCAGGCAGTACCGCCAAATGGTGCACAGATTTACGCTCGCGCAAGCGTCGACCGATCTGAATGGCCAAAGACAAAGACTCATTCAAACCAGCAGGCATAGGAAATCCCACCATGACATCCTTAAGAGCCTCAGAGAGACCCTTTCTGAACAAAGCTGCCAGCGCAGATTCATTCCACTGAGTGAGTACTGACCATTTCCTAAATTTCTGACAATATACTTCTATATCATCCTGACCCTGGCACAAAGCCAGCAAATTTTTCTCAGCCTGATCCACTGAATTAGGCTCATCGTACAGCAATCCGAGCGCCAGGAAAAACGCATCGACACTACTCAATGCAGGGTCTCCTGGCACAAGAGAAAATGCCCAGTCTTGAGGGTCGCCGCGCAAAAAAGAAATAATAATCAAAACCTGTTGAATAGGATTACCAGAAGAATGAGGTTTCAAGGCCAGAAATAGCTTACAATTATTTTTGAAACTTATAAACTTAGTTCTATCTCCAAAAAACAAATCAGGAATAGGAATTCTTGGTTCTAACATAGATTTCTGATCAATAGTATCTTGAATTTTTTGTACATTTATAACGAGATTATCCATTGAAGAGCACAGACCCTGAATATCCATGTCCACACCTGTGTCCAGAATACCCAAATGTCTAGGGGGAAAAAAAAAAAAAAGTGAACACAGTGCAGAAAAAAAAAAAAAAAAAAAAAGGATGTCAGAACTTTTTCTTTCCCTCTATTGAGAATCATTAGTTTGGCTCCTTGTACTGTTATGTTTGCTAATGACAGGTGTTATGAAGGCAATCCAGAAACACAGTGTGCTTAGCGATCAGAGCGCACACAGTGATCTGACAAATACCCAAAAATACGAGAACGAGCTCTGAGACGTGGAAACTCTGTAGACTGCACACCTGATCCTATCCTAAACACAACTAAAAGCGGCTGTGGATTGCGCCTAACAACTACCTAGGCAACTCGGCACAGCCTAAGAAACTAGCTAGCCTGAAGATAGAAAAATAGGCCTGACTTGCCCCAGAGAAATTCCCCAAAGGAAAAGGCAGCCCCCCACATATAATGACTGTGAGTAAGATGAAAAGACAAAACGTAGGGATGAAATAGATTCAGCAAAGTGGGGCCCGATATTCTAGGACAGAGCGAGGACAGTAAAGCGAACTTTGCAGTCTACAAAAAACCCTAAAGCAAAACCACGCAAAGGGGGCAAAAAAAACCCACCGTGCCGAACTAACGGCACGGCGGTACACCCTTTGCGTCTCAGAGCTTCCAGCAAAACAAAAGACAAGCTGGACAGAAAAAAAGCAACAAAAAAGCAAAAAGCACTTAGCTATACAGAGCAGCAGGTCACAGGAACAATCAGGAGAAGCTCAGATCCAACACTGAAACATTGACAAGGAGCAAGGATAGCAGCATCAGGCGGAGTTAAGTAATGAAGCAGTTAACGAGCTCACCAGAACACCTGAGGGAGGAAGCTCAGAAGCTGCAGTACCACTTGTGACCACAGGAGTGAATTCAGCCACAGAATTCACAACAGTGATCCTCAGTTACAATCTGTATTATACTCCAGAGATGCACTCATTATTCTGCTGGTGCAGTCACTTTGTACATGACATTACTGATCCTGAGTTACATCCTGTATTATAATCAAGAGCTGCACTCACTACTCTGTTGGTGCAGTCACGGTGTACATACATTGCATTACTGATCCTGTACTGATCATAAGTTATATCCTGCATTATACTCAAGAGCTGCACTCACTACTCTGTTGGTGCAGCCACTGTGTGCATACATTACATTACTGATCCTGAGTTACATCCTGTATTATAATCCAGAGCTGCACTCACTACTCTGTTGGTGCAGTCACTGTGTACATACATTACATTACTGATCCTGAGTTACATCCTGTATTATACCCCAGAGCTGCACTCACTATTCTGCTTGTGCAGTCATTGTGTACATACATTACTGTTGTGAATTCTGTGGTCAAGCTCCCTCCTGTGGTCATGAGTGGTACTTCGGCTGGTTCTGTCTATGAGCTTCCTCTGGTGGATGTGAGTGGGGCTGCGGCTTCTGAGTTCCCTTCCTCAGGTGACGAGGTTAAGTCGTTAGGTGCTGCTCTATTTAACTCCACCTAGTTCTTTGTTCCTGGCCTCCAGTCAATGTTCCAGTATTGGTCTTGCTCTCTCTCCTGGATCGTTCTTGTGGCCTGTCTGCCCTGCATAAGCTAAGTTCTGCTTGTGTTACTTTTTGTTTGCTATTTTTTCTGTCCAGCTTGCTATATTGGTTTGTCTTGCTTGCTGGAAGCTCTGGGACGCAGAGGGAGCACCTCCGTGCCGTTAGTCGGTGCGGAGGGTCTTTTTGCGCCCTCGGCGTGGTTGTTTGTAGGTTTTTGTGCAGGCCGCAAAGCTATCTTTCCTATCCTCGATCTATTCAGTAAGTCGGGCCTCACTTTGCTAAAATCTATTTCATCTCTGTGTTTGTATTTTCATCTTTACTCACAGTCATTATATGTGGGGGGCTGCCTTTTCCTTTGGGGAATTTCTCTGAGGCAAGGTAGGCTTATTTTTCTATCTTCAGGGCTAGCTAGTTTCTCAGGCTGTGCCCGAGGCGCCTAGATCTGGTCAGGAGCGCTCCACGGCTACCTCTAGTGTGGTGTGATAGGATTAGGGATTGCGGTCAGCAGAGTTCCCACGTCTCAGAGCTCGTCCTATGTTATTAGTAACTATCAGGTCACTTTGTGTGCTCTTAACCACCAGGTCCATTGTGTTTCTGAATCACCAGTTCATTAGAGTACTGGAGGCCCAAAGTACTAATGCTTCTCAATAGAGGGAAAAGAGAAGTTCTGAGACCATTTTTTTTTCTCTGCACTGTGTTTTGTCTTTCTTTTCCCCTAGACATTTGGGTGGTTCAGGACACAGGTGTAGTGATGGACATTAAAGGTCTGTCTTCTTGTGTGGATCATCTCACTGCAAGAGTACAAAATATTCAAGACTTTGTGGTTCAGAATTCTATGTTAGAACCAAGAATTCCTATTCCTGATTTGTTTTCTGGAGATAGAGCTAAGTTTCTGAGTTTTAAAAATAATTGTAAACTGTTTCTGGCTTTGAAACCCCGCTCCTCTGGTGACCCAGTTCAACAAGTTAAGATCATTATTTCTTTATTACGTGGCAACCCTCAAGACTGGGCATTTTCCCTTGCGCCAGGAGATCCTGCATTATGTAATATTGATGCGTTTTTTCTGGCGTTCGGATTGCTTTATGATGAACCTAATTCAGTGAATCAGGCAGAGAAAAATTTGCTGGCTCTGTGTCAGGGTCAGGATGAGGTAGAGATATATTGTCAGAAGTTTAGGAAGTGGTCTGTGCTCACTCAATGGAATGAATGTGCGCTGGCAGCAATTTTCAGAAAGGGTCTCTCTGAAGCCCTTAAGGATGTCATGGTGGGATTTCCTATGCCTGCTGGTCTGAATGAGTCTATGTCTTTGGCCATTCAGATCGATCGACGCTTGCGTGAGCGTAAAACTGTGCACCATTTGGCGGTATTACCTGAGCATAAACCTGAGCCTATGCAATGTGATAGGACTTTGACCAGAGCTGAACGGCAAGAACACAGACGTCGGAATGGGCTGTGTTTTTACTGTGGTGATTCCACTCATGCTATCTCCGATTGTCCTAAGCGCACTAAGCGGTTCGCTAGGTCTGCCCCCATTGGTACGGTACAGTCGAAATTTCTTTTGTCCGTTACTTTGATCTGCTCTTTGTCATCCTATTCTGTCATGGCATTTGTGGATTCAGGCGCTGCCCTGAATTTGATGGACTTGAAGTTTGCTAGGCGCTGTGGGTTTTTCTTGGAGCCCTTGCAGTATCCTATTCCATTGAGAGGAATTGATGCTACGCTTTTGGCCAAGAATAAGCCTCAATACTGGACCCAGCTGACCATGTGCATGGCTCCTGCGCGTCAGGAGGATATTCGCTTTTTGGTGTTGCATAATCTGCATGATGTGGTCGTGTTGGGGTTGCCATGGCTACAAGTCCATAACCCAGTATTGGATTGGAAATCAATGTCTGTGTCCAGCTGGGGTTGTCAGGGGGTACATGGTGATGTTCCATTTCTGTCTATTTCGTCATCCGCCCCTTCTGAGGTTCCAGAGTTCTTGTCGGATTACCGGGATGTATTTGATGAGCCCAAGTCCAGGGCCCTACCTCCGCATAGGGATTGCGATTGTGCTATCGATTTGATTCCTGGTAGTAAGTTTCCTAAGGGTTGACTGTTTAATTTGTCTGTGCCTGAGCACGCCGCTATGCGGAGTTACGTAAAGGAATCCTTGGAGAAGGGTCATATTCGCCCGTCGTCGTCGCCATTGGGAGCAGGGTTCTTTTTTGTGGCCAAGAAGGATGGTTCGCTGAGACCTTGTATTGATTACCGCCTTCTAAATAAAATCACGGTCAAATTTCAGTACCCCTTGCCGCTGCTGTCTGATTTGTTTGCTCGGATTAAGGGGGCTAGTTGGTTCACCAAGATAGATCTTCGTGGTGCGTATAATCTTGTGCGTATTAAACAGGGCAATGAATGGAAAACAGCATTTAATACGCCCGAGGGCATTTTGAGTACCTGGTTATGCCATTCGGGCTTTCTAATGCTCCATCAGTATTTCAGTCCTTTATGCATGACATCTTCCGAGAGTACCTGGATAAATTCCTGATTGTATACTTGGATGATATTTTGGTCTTCTCGGATGATTGGGAGTCTCACGTGAGGCAGGATAGAATGGTGTTCCAGGTCCTGCGTGCGAATTCTTTGTTTGTGAAGGGGTCAAAGTGTCTCTTTGGTGTTCAGAAGGTTTCATTTTTGAGTTTCATTTTTTCCCCTTCTACTATTGAGATGGACCCTGTTAAAGTTCAGGCCATTTATGATTGGACTCAGCCGGCATCTCTGAAGAGTCTGCAAAAGTTCCTGGGCTTTGCTAATTTTTATCGTCGCTTCATCAATAATTTTTCTAGTATTGCTAAACCGTTGACTGATTTAACCAAGAAGGGTGCTGATGTGGTCAATTGGTCTTCTGCTGCTGTGGAAGCTTTTCAGGAGTTGAAGAGTCGTTTTTCTTCTGCCCCTGTGTTGTGCCAACTGGATGTTTAGCTCCGGTTCCAGGTTGAGGTTGATGCTTCTGAGATTGGAGCAGGGGCTGTTTTGTCGCAAAGAAGTTCTGATGGCTCGGTGATGAAACCATGTGCCTTCTTTACCAGGAAGTTTTCGCCTGCTGAGCGTAATTATGATGCTGGCAATCGAGAGTTGCTGGCCATGAAGTGGGCATTCGAGGAGTGGCGTCATTGGCTTGAAGGAGCTAAGCATCGCGTGGTGGTCTTGACTGATCACAAGAACTTGACTTATCTTGAGTCTGCCAAACGGT
Source organism: Ranitomeya imitator (assembly GCF_032444005.1). Lineage (NCBI taxonomy): Eukaryota > Metazoa > Chordata > Amphibia > Anura > Dendrobatidae > Ranitomeya > Ranitomeya imitator. Next base: position 790,159,034 of record NC_091282.1, on the reverse strand, counting down.
TGAATCCTAGACAGGCTCGTTGGTCGCTGTTTTTCTCCCATTTTGACTTTGTGGTTTCGTACCTTCCGGGCTCTAAAAATGTGAAGGTGGATGCCCTGTCTAGGAGTTTTGTGCCCGACTCTCCGGGTTTGCCTGAGCCGGCGGGTATTCTCAAAGAGGGGGTAATTTTGTCTGCCATCTCCCCTGATTTGCAGCAGGTGCTGCAAAAATTTCAGGCTAATAGACCTGATCGTTGCCCAGCGGAGAAACTGTTTGTCCCTGATAAATGGACGAGTAGAGTTATCTCTGAGGTTCATTGTTCAGTGTTGGCTGGTCATCCTGGAATCTTTGGTACCAGAGATTTGGTGGCTAGATCCTTTTGGTGGCCGTCTCTGTCACGGGATGTGCGTTCGTTTGTGCAGTCCTGTGGGATTTGTGCTCGGGCTAAGCCCTGCTGTTCTCGTGCCAGGGGGTTGCTTTTGCCCTTGCCGGTCCCAAAAAGGCCCTGGACACATATCTCTATGGATTTTATTTCGGATCTCCCCATCTCTCAAAAGATGTCGGTCATTTGGGTGGTTTGTGATCGCTTCTCTAAGATGGTCCATTTGGTACCCTTGTCTAAATTGCCCTCCTCCTCTGATTTGGTGCCATTGTTTTTCCAGCATGTGGTTCGTTTACATGGCATTCCGGAGAACATCGTTTCTGACTGAGGTTCCCAGTTTGTTTTGAGGTTTTGGCGAGCCTTTTGTGCTAGGATGGGCATTGATTTGTCTTTTTCCTTGGCTTTCCATCCTCAGACAAATGGCCAAACTGAACGAACCAATCAGACCTTGGAAACATATCTGAGATGTTTTGTTTCTGCTGATCAGGATGATTGGGTGTCCTTTTTGCCGTTGGCTGAGTTCACCCTTAATAATCGGGCCAGCTCGGCTACTTTGGTTTTGCCGTTTTTCTGCAATTCTGGTTTCCATCCTCGTTTCTCTTCAGGGCAGTTTGAGTCTTCAGACTGTCCTGGTGTGGATACTGTGGTGGATAGGTTGCAGCAGATTTGGACTCATGTAGTGGACAATTTGACATTGTCCCAGGAGAAGGCTCAACGTTTCGCTAACCGCAGGCGCTGTGTGGGTCCCCGACTTCGTGTTGGGGATTTGGTTTGGTTGTCGTCTCGTTTTATTCCTATGAAAGTTTCCTCTCCTAAGTTTAAGCCTCGTTTCATTGGTCCGTATAGGATTTCTGAGGTTCTTAATCCTGTGTCTTTTCGTTTGACCCTTCCAGCTTCATTTTCCATCCATAATGTATTCCATAGGTCATTGTTGCGGAGATACGTGGCACCTGTGGTTCCATCCGTTGATCCTCCTGCCCCGGTTTTGGTTGAGGGGGAGTTGGAGTATATAGTGGAGAAGATTTTGGATTCTCGCATTTCGAGACGGAAACTCCAGTACCTGGTTAAGTGGAAGGGTTATGGTCAGGAAGATAATTCCTGGGTCTTTGCCTCTGATGTTCATGCTGCCAATCTGGTTCGTGCCTTTCATTTGGCTCATCCTGGTCGGCCTGGGGGCTCTGGTGAGGGTTCGGTGACCCCTCCTCAGTGGGGGGGGGGGTACTGTTGTGAATTCTGTGGTCAAGCTCCCTCCTGTGGTCATGAGTGGTACTTCGGCTGGTTCTGTCTATGAGCTTCCTCTGGTGGATGTGAGTGGGGCTGCGGCTTCTGAGTTCCCTTCCTCAGGTGACGAGGTTAAGTCGTTAGGTGCTGCTCTATTTAACTCCACCTAGTTCTTTGTTCCTGGCCTCCAGTCAATGTTCCAGTATTGGTCTTGCTCTCTCTCCTGGATCGTTCTTGTGGCCTGTCTGCCCTGCATAAGCTAAGTTCTGCTTGTGTTACTTTTTGTTTGCTATTTTTTCTGTCCAGCTTGCTATATTGGTTTGTCTTGCTTGCTGGAAGCTCTGGGACGCAGAGGGAGCACCTCCGTGCCGTTAGTCGGTGCGGAGGGTCTTTTTGCGCCCTCTGCGTGGTTGTTTGCAGGTTTTTGTGCTGGCCGCAAAGCTATCTTTCCTATCCTCGGTCTATTCAGTAAGTCGGGCCTCACTTTGCTAAAATCTATTTCATCTCTGTGTTTGTATTTTCATCTTTACTCACAGTCATTATATGTGGGGGGCTGCCTTTTCCTTTGGGGAATTTCTCTGAGGCAAGGTAGGCTTATTTTTCTATCTTCAGGGATAGCTAGTTTCTCAGGCTGTGCCCGAGGCGCCTAGGTCTGGTCAGGAGCGATCAACGGCTACCTCTAGTGTGGTGTGATAGGATTAGGGATTGCGGTCAGCAGAGTTCCCACGTCTCAGAGCTCGTCCTATGTTATTAGTAACTATCAGGTCACTTTGTGTGCTCTTAACCACCAGGCCCATTGTGTTTCTGAATCACCAGTTCATAACACATTACATTACTGATCCTGAGTTACATCCTGTATTATACCCCAGAGCTGCACTCACTATTCTGCTGGTGCAGTCACTGTGTACATACATTACATTACTGATCCTGAGTTACAACCTGTATTATACTCCAGAGCTGCACTTACTATTCTGCTGGTGCAGTCACTGTGTACATACATTACATTACTGATCCTGAGTTACATCCTGTATTATACTCCATTGCTGCACTCACTATTCTGCTGGTTTAGTCACTTGTACATACATTACTTTACTGATCCTGTACTGATCCTGAATTACATCCTGTATTATACTACAGAGCTGCACTCGCTATTCTGCTGGTTTAGTCACTTGTACGTACATTACTTTACTGATCCTGTACTGATCCTGAGTTACATCCTGTATTATACTCCAGAGCTGCACTCGCTATTCTGCTGGTTTAGTCACTTGTACATACATTTCTGATCCTGTACTGATCCTGAGTTACATCCTGTATTATAGTCTAGAGCTGCGCTCACTAGTTTGCTTGTGCAGTCACTGTGTGCATACATTACATTACTGATCCTGTACTGATCCTGAGTTACATCCTGTATTAAACTCTAGAGCTGCACTCACTATTCTGCTGGTGCAGTCACTGTGTATATACATTACATTACTGATTCTGAGTTACATCCTGTATTATACCTCAGAGCTGCACTCACTCTTCTGCTGGTGCAGTCACTTGTACATACATTACATTACTGATCCTGTACTGAACCTGAGTTACATCCTGTATTATACTCCAGAGCTGCACTCGCCATTCTGCTGGTGCAGTCACTTGTACATATATTTCTGATCCTGCACTGATCCTGAGTTACATCCTGTATTATACTCTAGAGCTGCCCTCACTAGTTTGCTTGTGCAGTCACTGTCTGCATACATTACATTACTGATCCTGTACTGATCCTGAATTACATCCTGTATTATACTTCAGAGCTGCACTCACTATTCTGCTGGTACAGTAACTGTGTACCAACATTACATTACTGATCCTGTACTGATCCTGAGTTACATCCTTTGTTATACTCTAGAGCTGCTCTCACTATTCTGCTGGTGCAGTCACTGTGTATATACATTACTGATCCTGAGTTACATCCTGTATTATACCCCAGAGCTGCACTCACTATTCTGCTGGTGCAGTCACTGTGTACATACATTACTGATCCTGAGTTACATCCTGTATTATACCCCAGAGCTGCACTCACTATTCAGCTGGTGCAGTCACTGTGTACATACATTACATTACTGATCCTGAGTTACATCCTGTATTATACTCCAGAGCTGAATTTACTATTCTGCTTGTGCAGTCACTGTGTACATACATTACATTACTAATCCTGAGTTACATCCTGTATTATACTCCAGAGCTGCACTTACTATTCTGCTGGTGCAGTCACTGTGTACATACATTACATTACTGATCCTGAGTTACATCCTGTAGATCTTTTATTATAAAAATGAAAAACATAACAATAATAATAGCAGAAAACATAACAAAAATATTAGCCAGAAAATAATCAGTATACTGAACACTGGTCCAGCCGCTCATTCTCTCCTCTCACACATATTATACAGTATATACAGAATAACTACTTTGACCTTCTGGTCCGGTCACCAAACAAAATAATAATAACAAATAAAATAAACAATGGCAAACAAAAACTATATACATGAACTTTTTTTTTTTTTTTTTTTTTTAGTTTTAAATAAAATAACTACAAATTACACAAATATATACAATATTAAGCTATCCTTCATTCCCAACCCCCCGCACTGACCTGAGAGCTGGTCCTGCGTCTCATGCCTCAGTCCAGGTCCAACGTCCATAGGCCAGATCAGGCAGTGACAGTTTTCCCCCAAACAACCCAGTGTCCTATAGTCCCACAAGATAATCCCACCTCCCCCCTTTTCCCACCACCCAACCTAACACCTACACCCAATTCTATATCCCTATATACAATATATACATTATATACAGCAGCACACACCACAATAATTACAAATCACGAAGCCCAAGTTCGGCGCCTGCAGCCCTACATCACTGTATAATGATCAAACAAAACAAAAATCTACAGTGTCAGCATCAGCCCACCACCAGGAAAGGAGATGACCAGACTAGGGCACACTAAAAGAAAAGCCCCTCCAGAGGAGAGCGGCCCCCCGTGCGCCCAGTCTCCCATACTCCAGAGAGCGCACCTTCACCAGGTCACCGAGTATGGTCCTAAACACATCTTCCACTGGGAGGATTTTTAGTTGCGTCGATACTAAGCACCGTGCGTTCCACGTGTGATACCTAACCACTGCGCTAACTAGAAATAAGGTGCAGCGGTCCCGACCACCAAGGTCTCCGAATGCTCCATAGGCCCATTCCGCATAGGAGAGACCGGCCAGCCGAGACCAGCCAATGAAGGCGCCCACCCTGTTGTACACCTCTGTGTTGAAGGGACAATGAAGCAGGAAGTGGTCCATGCTTTCCAGCAAGGTACCACAATGCTCCCGAGGACAATTCCTGTCCTCAGAGCTCCTACACTTCAGATTGTCCCTCACACACAGTTTCCCATGGAAGCAGCGCCAAGCCAAGTCCCAAAACTTCGAGGGGATCCTGATAGAATTCAAAAGATGCAGACCCACCCCAAGATCCGACTTGGGCAGTCCCTGAGCGCCAGAGGCCTCTGGAAATGGGTCAACAGAACCCTATTGTCAAGGAGTTTCCTTGGCAGAGTCCTGATCTCCCACATTCCCAGACCCCACCGATGAATTACCTTCAGAACCAAGGTAGCGTAAGCCAGAAGATGTCCATGCGGTGTGCGAAGATCCTTCACTTGCCCTCCTGTCTCCCATTCCTGGAAGAAAGGCTGAAACCATCCCCTACAGGAGAATACCCACGGAGGAGCCCTCTCTTTCCAGAGGTTTGCGATATTGATCTTAATGAAGGTATCCACAAGGAATACCACAGGGTTGACCATACCCAACCCTCCTAGTCTCCTCATACGGTAAGTAACCTCCCTCTTGACCAGGTTCAGTCTATTCCCCCATAACAGTTGGAAGAACAAACTGTAGACCCGAGTCCAGAGAGATTCCGGCAAGATGCATACACTGCCCAGATAAATCAGTAAAGGGAGCAGGTAAGTTTTGATCAGGTTTACCCTTTCCCTTAGGGTCAAAGACCAACCCTTCCATTGGTTCACCTTCTGAGTGGCGATCTCTAGCCTGCTGTCCCAATTTTGTTTGGGGTAATCCCCCTGGCCAAATTCGATGCCAAGGACTTTTGCAGAGACTTTGGGTCCTGGAAGGGTGTCCGGGAGATCAAAACCAGGATCTCCTCCTCCCAGCCAGAGACTCTCACACTTATCCCGGTTGATCTTGGACCCGGATGCCTCCGAGTAGCGATCTACCTCTGACATCAGCCACCCTGCCTCCTCATGAGAGGAAACAAACACAGTGACATCATCAGCATACGCCACCACCCTCAGAGTGGCTTCCGGTGCTGCCTGGTCCATCCCAATCCCGGCCAACGGTCCACGCTCCACCCTCCTAAGAAGAGGGTCAATCGCAAACACGTACAGCAGCGGGCTCAAGGGACAACCCTGGCGAACACCGGACCCAACATCAAAAGAGCTGCCAATCCAACCATTCACAAGCGGGAAACTCTCTGCCCCACTGTACAAGGTCTTAAGCCAATCAACAAACCCCCCCGGCAGGCCATATCTCAGAAGGACGGACCAGAGGTACTCATGATTAACCCGATCAAACGCTTTTGCCTGGTCCAGTGACAGCATGTACCCCTTCCAGTGACCAGCCCTACCCTGCTCCACTGCCTCTCGGACACAGAGCACAGCACTAAATGTGCTGCGGCCTGGAACAGAGCAATGCTGGGCCCCCGAAAGGAGTCGGGGTGCAAATTTCACCAGCCGATTAAACAGCACCTTTGCCAGAACCTTCCTGTCTGCATTGAGAAGCGCTATGGGACGCCAGTTCTCAATGCAAGACGGGTCCTTACCCTTTGACAAGATGATCAGAGCAGACCTCCTCATTGACTTCGGCAGAGTGCCCGAGGAAAGACACTCATTGAATACCTCAGTCAAGAGGGGAACCAAAACGTCCTTAAAGGTCTTATAGAATTCAGATGTTAAGCCATCTGGACCAGGCGATTTTTTGGGGGCAAGCCCTTCAATCGCCAACTGAACTTCCTCTTCCCTGATCATTTCTGTCAAAACGTCAAGAGAGGGGTCTACCCCTGGTTCGGGGACAGCTTCAGCCAGGAAAGCCGACATCTCATCCCAATCAAGATCACTCTTCCCCAAGAGGTGCGAGTAGAAGGATCTGACAACCTCCAGGATCCCTGATCTGGATCACCTCAGGGACCCCGTAGTGTCGACCAGTCCTGTAACCACTTTACTATTCACTGACATCTTGCAGTTTCTGTAAGGGTCGGGTGAGCGGTACTTCCCGTAATCCCTCTCAAAAACCAAAGATGCGTGTCTATCGTACTGACACCTTATAAGCAAAGATTTCACTCTGGAGATCACCTCGCGGCTACCTCCAGTTGAGACAAGATACTCGAGTTTCCTCCTCAGACCCTGATACAGGCGGTACCTGCTCAGACTCCTGAGGCTCGAGAGCTGGCGGAAGAATCTCGCCACCCTTTCCTTGAACATCTCCCACCACTCTGACTTACTACTACAAAGATCCAGTAATGGTACCTGGCTCTGAAGAAAATCCTCAAAGGACTGTCTTATCTCCGCTTCTTCCTAGAGAGATGAATTGAGCCTCCAAAAGCCTCTTCCCATCCGGAGGGTCTCTGTAACATTCAGAGAAAACAAAATTAAACAGTGGTCGGAGAACTCCACCTCAACAACAGACACTGCTGAAGAGACAGCTTCCTCCTTTAAATAAAACCTATCTATTCTGGACCTACAGTTACCTCTATGATAGGTGAACCCCTCGTGGCCTGGGGTGTGCCGAATGTGGACATCCACCAGGCGAGCCTCACTAGCTATACTATTAAGGGCGACGCTATCATAAGTCAGCTTGTCTCTGGAACCTCCTCTATCTCGGGGCCTCGTGACAGCATTGAAGTCCCCTCCAAAGACAACCTGCCGACTTGTAAAAAGGTAGGGCTTGATCCTCATAAAGAGACACTTCCGGTCCCACTTAGATTGGGGACCATAGATGTTAATGAGCCGGAGCTCTTGTCCCTTCATGGGGACATCTAAGATCAGGCACCTCCCCATTTCTAACTCAATAACCCGTCGGCATTCCACCGGTGCGGTAAAAAGGACCGCCACTCCGCTATACGGCTCGGCCGCAAGAGACCAATAGGAGGGCCCGAGTCTCCACTCCCTCTTAGCTTTAAACACATCTGCCATGTTTGGCAGCCTGGTCTCTTGCAAAAAGAAAATGTCAGCTTCAACCCGGCTGAGAAAATCAAAGGCCGCAAATCTAGCTGTGTTTGACTTTATGCTGGCGACATTAATGGACGCCAGCGTCAACGGAGTGGGTACCGCCATCATTGGTGATTGAGTTAGATGGCTTTCTTTTTCCCACTCCCCTTATCCTCTGCCTCAGAGGAGGAATCCTTCCCCCTCTTTAATGACAATGAAGTATCCATTCCCACGTGTTTTTTATTTTTTTGGTCCTCGTCTCCGGACTCTGGGCCAGTCCCTCCCTCCAAGGATCTTACATTCCCAGAAGGAGGAGACTCGGCGTCCCCTGTGAGCCCCGCCGAAGCCAGAACCTCACCCTCAGCTTCCTCCTCAGAGGAAGAGATGTTTTCAAGGGCTTGGAACCGGTTGGAAAGACCAACCAGAGGGGAGTCGGTTTTCCCTTCCTTAGGTACCTTGGTCAGAGCGGGAGAAGATGTTTTATCTCCCTTCTTTCTCTTCTTTTTGGTGCCGAGCTTACGCTTGTCCTCTAGCCACTGCCTATTATCCTCATCCATACTTTCATAATGGGAGGACTCTGAGGCAGTGGCACTTTCCTCCCTGTGGATCCTCCTGACCTCCTCATCCAACTCATCATCCCTCGGGGCCTCAGCAGCAAGACTGGCATCCAGAACAGGGGCCGCCCCAGTAGTACGAGGCTCGCCCAGCTCCCTATCCTGTCTGCGCTTGTCTAGACGCCTTAGCTGGGCTGGCGTCTTTTTATTGCTTTTCTTCCTTGGCCCCTCAGCTCCTTCACCCCTGCTAGTCCCTTCCCCAGCAGAATCAGCCTCACGGCTTTCTCCCACCGGGGTCACGACTGCATTAGCGAAGGAGCGAGGACAACGGCTGAATGGGTGACCTAAGTCACCACACAGGTGAAACCTAATCTCCACACAAGATGCAGCAAGATGGCCGATATCCCCACACAGTGCACACTTCTGCACAGTGCAGTTTGCGCTGAAGTGTGTGGGGTCGCCGCACTTGTGGCAGAGCTTCGGTTGCCCCTGGTAGAAGACCAGGATACGATCCCTACCCAGGAAGGCAGATGATGGTATGTGGGCAACCGTACCACCTGAACGCTTAAGTTTTACCATAAACGTCCAGGCCCCTGACCAGATACCAAACTCGTCACGGTTTTTCTTTGGCATTTCTACCACCTCTCCATACCGGCTAAGCCACGTCATGATGTCATAACAAGAAAGTGACTCGTTACAAGTCATCACGGTCACTTTCTTGACTTGGTTTTGGCGAGACACCACCTGAACGGCAAAGTCTCGCCAGCCGGGCTCATTTTTTGCCAACTCATAGTTCGACGAGAAGAGCTCCAGCCCCTCTGGCCGAACAAAGCTGACATCAAAATTAGGTGTGGAATAGGGATGTATCAAGGCGTAGATGTCAATCGCACTGAAGCCCATCCTCAGCAGGAGCTCCACAAATTTAGACCTTGGAGGACACGCATCATTGCCCCTCCACTGAAGACGGACCACATTCCTACGCACACTACCCGGCCCGGCTGTTGGGAGGGACCACACTGTATCCCCCCCTCTTTGCTCTCGGAAGGCCCCGAGGCCATGCCTCTCTATCCAGAAGGATAGATCAACCTCTCGACCCTCTACCATTAGTGATCTTTCCTCCTTCTTTAGAGCCTCCAGGAGACGCCGTTGCAGCATGCCGTCCCCAGAGCCCGGAGATGAGGAGGATGCCCTATTTCCCCCGGAGGTGACAGCGGCATAACTCCTGACAGGCGCTGCCACCACCGGGGGGGCAACCGGACCAGTGACCACATCCACACCAACAGCATCACTATTACCCACCTCCATAACCCCCTCACCCTCTACCAAACCAGCAACCACACCACTAGACAAAGAGTTTTCCTCATCCATACCCACCACCACATTCACTCCTGCTGGACCAGTGACAACAGGGGGTGACATTTTGACCTCCGCATCATCAGGCACAAGGGGCTGATTCTCCTCCACAGAACTGGAGGTGACCTCACCCCTGGTCTTACGTGTGCCCTCTGCGTCATCAGATGATATTTTCCGCTGCTTTACTGTTACCAGGCGCCGCTGATCTTTCGCCACTGTGGGGCGCCGCTGATCCTTTATGTCAGCATCTTGTTGACCAGCAGCGCCAACACAGAACAGGACTTTGGGAGGAGGACCGGAACTCCCAGCCCCAGCAACCCCCTCACACTGCCGCCTCTCCTCAACTAAGTGATCAGCGGCAACAGCATTCAATGGCACCGAGGCTACCGGAGCTGCCCCCGACACTGGGCCGCTCCCCCCTTCCACTGAGGAGCGCACCACAGCATCGTGGCCTGATCGTTTGCCCGCCGCCGGGCCGCCCTCACTGTCCAGCCTCTTGGCTGATGCACCTGCTGCTACATCCCCGCTACTACAAGCAGAGACGGAGCTCTGCGCCTCATTACCGTGCTCTGTAATCTCCCCGCGCCTTTGCACCGGATCCACAGCAGAACCCGGGCTGGGCTGGGCAACGGGGCTTATACAGCGAGCTGACCCTGCAGCCGACTCAGGGGGTACAGGGAGGGGGGCATATACATAGCTTACCGCTTCCTGCAGCTTAGGTTTGATCTTCTTTACCTTTTTCTTCTGGCCCCTAGGTGCCTCCTCTGGTAAATCATCACCAAGATGGAAGTTCTGAAGGCACACTGGGGACTCCAGCAGCTTGATCTCTGCCATTAGCGCCCCTCCCTGGCCGATGTCACTGTCCTCCCCAGAGCCAGCAGAACTGCGACGAGATGTCATCGTCGCCTGTCCAGCAGGGAGCTCGCTGCACGTGGCCTCTGAGTGACTAAGAGGGCTGCCAGGTGGAGCTTTCTGCTGGTCATCCTCCTCCTCATCATCATCATCCACCTGGCACTCAGGCTGCAACCCCATCTGCCTTTGCTCTCTGTTATCAGCCATTTCCCTGAATCGATCTTCATTAATAAGTTTTTCCTTAAACGGTCCACTTTTTTCTCTTATGAAAGCTTTTCTGACTTCAAGCTCATTGATGTCCTCTTTCAGTCTCCTTACCTCCGCCTGGAGCTGATTCTTCCTCGGTTTGGAGGAACTTGCAGCTTTGTTGCTTGTGCAGCGCAGCTCCTCCCGGAGTCTCATCAGTCTCTTGCTAGCATCTTCATACTCACGGAGGTGGCTCATGACCCGGGAGGCATAGGCGGTCACAGACTCCTGGGGACCCTGCAGCGCCCAACCCTCCTCGGTGAGGTCGGCCTCACCTCCGTGAGCACTCAGCTTTCCTCCAGAAGGGCCGCCATCTTGCATACTAGCAGGCTTCTCCTCCATGGAAGCCTTGCGGCTTCTCTGGGTCTCTGCAGACCTGGGGGGAGTAGGAGCCACATTGCTGCGACTCCTGGTGGAGCGTCTCACCCCCGAATCCTCTGATGTGCAGGCTGGTTGCTGGTTCCTTCTGCCCCCCACCAGCCTGGTCCGGGAAGCAGAAGCCTGGGACTTGGCTCCCTCACTCATCCCAGGAAACCCACTCCCTCCCTGGGTAAGAGAGAGAGCAGGTCCCCAGGTGGAGAGATGGTGGTTCTCTGGAGCTCAGGAGCACACTGCAGGTTCAGCAGCGACCGCACCCACTATTAGCACAATGAGCAGCAGCTGAGCAGAGCTGCACCCACTATCCTGCTGGTGCAGTCACTGTGCACATACATTACATTACTAATCCTGAGTTACATCCTGTATTATACTCCAGAGCTGCACTTACTATTCTGCTTGTGCAGTCACTGTGTACATACATTACATTACTAATCCTGAGTTACATCCTGTATTATACTCCAGAGCTGCACTCACTATTCTGCTGGTGCAGTCACTGTGTAACATAGTAACATAGTAACATAGTTAGTAAGGCCGAAAAAAGACATTTGTCCATCCAGTTCAGCCTATATTCCATCATAATAAATACCCAGATCTACGTCCTTCTACAGAACCTAATAATTGTATGATACAATATTGTTCTGCTCCAGGAAGACATCCAGGCCTCTCTTGAACCCCTCGACTGAGTTCGCCATCACCACCTCCTCAGGCAAGCAATTCCAGATTCTCACTGCCCTAACAGTAAAGAATCCTCTTCTATGTTGGTGGAAAAACCTTCTCTCCTCCAGACGCAAAGAATGTACATACATTACATTACTGATCCTGAGTTACATCCTGTATTATACTCCAGAGCTGCACTATTCTGCTTGTGCAGTCACTGTGTACATACAATACACTGTTTCTTTCTCTCAGTAACTTACACAGAAGGCGTAGAAGTGAGTACAGTATAAAAGCTCATTTTAGCAGGCTGTTCTCACATGACTGGGGGAAAGACATTTTTAGCTGTGATTTTCTTATTTTTTGTCATTAAGTGCACAAATAAAGGCTTTTGATGAACTGTTACGCAGTGAATGAATAGAAGAGGAGAATTTGCAATGGTGATGTATCTTTTAACCCCTTCATGACCCAGCCTATTTTGACCTTAAAGACCTTGCCGTTTTTTGCAATTCTGACCAGTGTCCCTTTATGAGGTAATAACTCAGGAACGCTTCAACGGATCCTAGCGATTCTGAGATTGTTTTTTCGTGACATATTGGGCTTCATGTTAGTGGTAAATTTAGGTCAATAAATTCTGCGTTTATTTGTGATAAAAACGGAAATTTGGCGAAAATTTTGAAAATTTCGCAATTTTCACATTTTGAATTTTTATTCTGTTAAACCAGAGAGATATGTGACACAAAATAGTTAATAAATAACATTTCCCACATGTTTACTTTACATCAGCACAATTTTGGAAACAAAATTTTTTTTTGTTAGGAAGTTATAAGGGTTAAAATTTGACCAGCGATTTGTCATTTTTACAACGAAATTTACAAAACCATTTTTTTTAGGGACCACCTCACATTTGAAGTCAGTTTGAGGGGTCTATATGGCTGAAAATACCCAAAAGTGACACCATTCTAAAAACTGCACCCCTCAAGGTACTCAAAACCACATTCAAGAAGTTTATTAACCCTTCAGGTGCTTCACAGCAGCAGAAGCAACATGGAAGGAAAAAATGAACATTTAACTTTTTAGTCACAAAAATTATCTTTTAGCAACAATTTTTTTATTTTCCCAATGGTAAAAGGAGAAACTGAACCACGAAAGTTGTTGTCCAATTTGTCCTGAGTACGATGATACCTCATATGTGGGGGTAAACCACTGTTTGGGCGCACGGCAGGGCTTGGAAGGGAAGGAGCGCCATTTGACTTTTTGAATCAAAAATTGGCTCCACTCTTTAGCGGACACCATGTCACGTTTGGAGAGCCCCCGTGTGCCTAAAAATTGGAGCTCCCCCACAAGTGACCCCATTTTGGAAATTAGACGCCCCAAGGAACTTATCTAGATGCATAGTGAGCACTTTGAACCCCCAGGTGCTTCACAAATTAATCCGTAAAAATGAAAAAGTACTTTTTTTTCACAAAAAAATTCTTTTAGCCTCAATTTTTTCATTTTCACATGGGCAACAGGATAAAATGGATCCTAAAATGTGTTGGGCAATTTCTCCTGAGTACACCAATACCTCACATGTGGGAGTAAACCACTGTTTGGGCACATGGTAAGGCTCGGAAGGGAAGGAGCGCCATTTGACTTTTTGAATGAAAAATTATTTCCATCGTTAGCGGACACCATGTCGCATTTGGAGAGCTCCTGTGTGCCTAAACATTGGCGCTCCCCCACAAGTGACCCCATTTTGGAAACTAGACCCCCCAAGAAACTTATTTAGATGCCTAGTGAGCACTTTAAACCCTCAGGTGCTTCACAAATTGATCTGTAAAAATGAAAAAGTACTTTTTTTTCACAAAAAAATTCTTTTCGCCTCAATTTTTTCATTTTCACATGGGCAGTAGGGTAAAATGGATCATAAAATTTGTTGGGCAATTTCTCCCGAGTACGTCGATACCTCATATGTGGGGGTAAACCACTGTTTAGGCACTCGGCAGGGCTCGGAAGGGAAGGCGCGCCATTTGACTTTTTGAATGGAAAATTAGCTCCAATTGTTAGCGGACACCATGTCGCGTTTTGAGAGCCCCTGTGTGCCTAAACATTGGAGCTCCCCCACAAGTGACCCCATTTTGGAAACTAGACCCCCCAAGGAACTTATCTAGATGCATATTGAGCACTTTAAACCCCCAGGTGCTTCACAGAAGTTTATAACGCAGAGCCATGAAAATAAAAAATAATTTTTCTTTCCTCAAAAATGATTTTTTAGCCTGGAATTTCCTATTTTGCCAAGGATAATAGGAGAAATTGGACCCCAAATATTGTTGTCCTGTTTGTCCTGAGTACGCAGATACCCAATATGTGGGGGTAAACCACTGTTTGGGCGCATGGCAGGGCTCGGAAGGGATGGCACGCCATTTGGCTTTTTAAATGGAAAATTAGCTCCAATCATTAGCGGACACCATGTCACGTTTGGAGAGCCCCTGTGTGCCTAAACATTGGAGATCCCTCAGAAATGACACCATTTTGGAAACTAGACCCCCAAAGGAACTAATCTAGATGTGTGGTGAGGACTTTGAACCCCCAAGTGCTTCACAGAAGTTTATAACGCAGAGCCATGAAAAAAAAAAAAAATTATTTTCTCAAAAATGATCTTTTAGCCTGCAATTTTTTATTTTCCCAAGGGTAACAGGAGAAATTTGACCCCAAAAGTTGTTGTCCAGTTTCTCCTGAGTACGATGATACCCCATATGTGGGGGTAAATCACTGTTTGGGCACATGACGGGGCTCGGAAGTGAAGTAGTGACGTTTTGAAATGCAGACTTTGATGGAATGCTCTGTGGGCGTCACGTTGCGTTTGCAGAGCCCCTGATGTGGCTTAACAGTAGAAACCCCCCACAAGTGACCCCATTTTGGAAACGACCCCCAAAGGAACTTATCTAGATGTGTGGTGAGCACTTTGAACCCCCAAGTGCTTCATAGAAGTTTATAATGCAGAGCCGTGAAAATAATAAATACGTTTTCTTTCCTCAAAAATAATTATTTAGCCCAGAATTTTTTATTTTCCCAAGGGTTACAGAAGAAACTGGACCCCAAAAGTTGTTGTCCAGTTTCTCCTGAGTACGCTGATACCCCATATGTGGGGGTAAACCACTGTTTGGGCACATGCCGAGGCTCGGAAGTGAAGTAGTGACGTTTTGAAATGCAGACTTTGATGGAATGCTCTGTGGGCGTCACGTTGCGTTTGCAGAGCCCCTGATGTGGCTTAACAGTAGAAACCCCCCACAAGTGACCGCATTTTGGAAACTAGACCCCGAAAGGAACTTATCTAGATGTGTGGTGAGCACTTTGAACCCCCAAGTGCTTCATAGAAGTTTATAATGCAGAGCCGTGAAAATAATAAATACGTTTTCTTTCCTCAAAAATAATTATTTAGCCCAGAATTTTTTATTTTCCCAAGGGTTACAGAAGAAACTGGACCCCAAAAGTTGTTGAACAGTTTCTCCTGAGTACGCTGATACCCCATATGTGGGGGTAAACCACTGTTTGGGCACATGCCGAGGCTCGGAAGTGAAGTAGTGACGTTTTGAAATGCAGACTTTGATGGAATGCTCTGTGGGCGTCACGTTGCGTTTGCAGAGCCCCTGATGTGGCTTAACAGTAGAAACCCCCCACAAGTGACCGCATTTTGGAAACTAGACCCTGAAAGGAACTTATCTAGATGTGTGGTGAGCACTTTGAACCCCCAAGTGCTTCATAGAAGTTTATAATGCAGAGCCGTGAAAATAATAAATACGTTTTCTTTCCTCAAAAATAATTATTTAGCCCAGAATTTTTTAATTTTCCCAAGGGTAACAGGAGAAATTTGACCCCAATATTTGTTGTCCAGTTTCTCCTGAGTACGGTGATACCCCATATGTGGGGGTAAACTACTGTTTGGGCACATGCCGGGGCTTGGAATTGAAGTAGTGACGTTTTGAAATGCAGACTTTGATGGAATGCTCTGCGGGCGTCACGTTGCGTTTGCAGAGCCCCTGATGTGCCTAAACAGTAGAAACCCCCCACAAGTGACCCCATTTTGGAAACTAGACCCCGAAAGGAACTTATCTAGATGTGTGGTGAGCACTTTGAACCCCCAAGTGCTTCATAGAAGTTTATAATGCAGAGCCGTGAAAATAAAAAATCATTTTTCTTTCCTCAAAAATTATGTTTTAGCAAGCATTTTTTTTGATTCACAAGGGTAACAGGAGAAATTGGACCCCAGTAATTGTTGCGCAGTTTGTCCTGAGTATGCTGGTACCCCATATGTGGGGGTAAACCACTGTTTGGGCACACGTCAGGGCTCGGAAGTGAGGGAGCACCATTTGACTTTTTGAATACGAGATTGGCTGGAATCAATGGTGGCGCCATGTTGCGTTTGGAGACCCCTGATGTGCCTAAACAGTGGTAACCCCTCAATTCTACCTCCAACACTAACCCCAACACACCCCTAACCCTAATCCCAACTGTAGCCATAACCCTAAACACACCCCTAACCACAACCCTAATTCCAACCCTAACCCTAACCACAACCCTAATTCCAACCCTAACCCTAAGGCTATGTGCCCACGTTGCGGATTCGTGTGAGATATTTTCGCACCATTTTTGAAAAATCCGCGGGTAAAAGGCACTGGGTTTTACCTGCGGATTTTCCGCGGATTTCCAGTGTTTTTTGTGCGGATTTCACCTGCGGATTCCTATTGAGGAACAGGTGTAAAACGCTGCGGAATCCGCACAAAGAATTGACATGCTGCGGAAAATACAACGCAGCGTTTCCGCGCGGTATTTTCCGCACCATGGGCACAGCGGATTTGGTTTTTCATATGTTTACATGGTACTGTAAACCTGATTGAACACTGCTGCGGATCCGCAGCCAAATCCGCACCGTGTGCACATAGCCTAATTCTAAAGGTATGTGCACACGCTGCGGAAAATGCTGCGGATCCGCAGCAGTTTCCCATGAGTTTACAGTTCAATGTAAACCTACGGGAAACAAAAATCGCTGTGCCCATGCTGCAGAAAAACTGCACGGAAACGCAGCGGTTTACATTCCGCAGCATGTCACTTCTTTGTGCGGATTCCGCAGCGGTTTTACAACTGCTCAAATAGAAAATCGCAGTTGTAAAACCGCAGTGAAATGCGCAGAAAAACCGCGGTAAATCCGCCACAAATCCGCAGCGGTTTAGCACTGCGGATTTATCAAATCCGCAGCGGAAAAATCCGCAGAGGACCAGAATACGTGTGCACATACCGAAACCCTAACCCTAGCCCTAACCCTAACCCTACCCCTAACCCTAACCCTAACCCTACCCCTAACCCTACCCCTACCCCTACCCCTAGCCCTAACCCTAACCCTACCCCTAACCCTACCCCTAACCCTAACCCTAGCCCTAACCCTACCCCTAACCCTACCCCTACCCCTAACCCTAACCCTATTCTAACATTAGTGGAAAAAAAAAATTTCTTTATTTTTTTATTGTCCCTACCTATGGGGGTGACAAAGGGGGGGGTCATTTATTATTTTTTTTATTTTGATCACTGAGATATAATCTATCTCAGTGATCAAAATGCACTTTGGAACGAATCTGCCGGCTGGCAGATTCGGCGGGCGCACTGCGCATGCGCCCGCCATTTTGGAAGATGGCGGCGCCCAGGGAGAAGACGGACGGGACCCCGGCTGGATCGGTAAGTATGATGGGGTGGGGGGGACCACGGGGGGGGGGATCGGAGCACGGGGGTGGGGAATCGGAGTGCGGGAGGGGTGGAACGGAGCACGGGGGGCGTGGAACGGAGCACGGGGGGGCTGGAATGGAGCACGGGGGGGTTGAACGGAGCACCGGGGGGGGTGGATCGGAGTGCAGGGGGGGTGATTGGAGCACGGGGGGGTGATTGAAGCACGGGGGGAGCGGACAAGAGCACGGGGGGGAGCGGAGCACTGGACGGAGGGGAGCCGGAGCTGTGTACCGGACAGATCGGAGGTCCGGGGGGGCGATCGGTGGGGTGGGGTGGGGGCACACTAGTATTTCCAGCCATGGCCGATGATATTGCAGCATCGGCCATGGCTGGATTGTAATATTTCACCAGTTATAATAGGTGAAATATTACAAATCGCTCTGATTGGCAGTTTCACTTTCAACAGCCAATCAGAGCGATCGTAGCCACGAGGGGGTGAAGCCACCCCCCCTGGGCTAAACTACCACTCCCCCTGTCCCTGCAGATCGGGTGAAATGGGAGTTAACCCTTTCACCCGGCCTGCAGGGACGCGATCTTTCCATGACGCCACATAGGCGTCATGGGTCGGAATGGCACCGACTTTCATGACGCCTACGTGGCGTCAAAGGTCGGGAAGGGGTTAAAATAGTGAAAATTAAGCAAAGTATTACAAGCCAATCTGTTCTCTACTATCAGGTTGTTAAAATTCTGACTTTTCATTTCTTTGCTATTTCTGTTCTTATAAAAATCTTTGCTGTCTTATTTTAAGACAATGAGGAAAAATTATGAAAGTTATCTGTAAATATTGTTGTTATGTTTTCACTTATTTTTACTCAGTGCCTTTCAAGGAAATTTTTGTTATCTTTTTTCTTTGATGCATTTATTTTGTTATGTAATATTTTATAGCAATGACAAAGGATACAAAATAATGAAAATAATATAAACAGAGGGAGTGGGGGGAAGAAGCTGAAAGCAACAATTATAATAATTCAAAAAGACACAATGAGAAGAATGAACGGATATAGTGCTTGGCATTAACCGCCCACCCGGCATGTACAACTAACTGCATCTGACATTCCTTATGCTTTATTGTCAGCATTGTCACAATATATCAAAATATGTCCTGACATCTCCAACCAGTGAGAAATGGAGACTGATGTAGCACCACAATTACTTCTCAAAACTAAAGATGAAGAAATTTCTGACAGGTTTACAGTCCGGGACGTTTGTTTAGAAGCCTTTTTACTCTGACAAAACAAAATCTCTGATTTAGCAATAATCTACGGGGAATGATTTGAAAGTAGATGCGACGTAAAGTTTTAAAGAGGTCCTATCACTTGCTCAAAAAAATGAATTAATTATCATCTAAAAATCCTGGAGCTCTCCTGATTCCGATGCTAATTTTTATTTTGCTCTGTGACACTTCTTTGCAGAGAGATTCACTTTTGTTGCTTTTGGAGACCAGTATGTGAAATCTCTGCTTGTAGACCAACTGGGCATTTCTGCAGTCTTTTATCAGGGGTGTGTCCTTTCACCCCTCCCTCCCAGAACTAACCAATCTCAGCTCAGCACCTTGTCTAGCAGTTTCAGACACACTCAAACTGTGATTAGCATGGATTAAAGCGCTCATCCCCCAAGATAAGTCTCTGAAAAATCACCCAATTGGTCTGCAAATAGAAATTTCACCTATGTTGCTCCAAAGCAACAAATGTGAAAATCTCTGCTACAGAGCAACACAGTGCAAGACCAAAGAAATTGGCAGAGTCAGGGGAGCTCAGCTAATTTTACGAGGTATTTAACCCTTTTACCCCCAATTGACCATGCCAATTTTTACCATTCTGACCACTGTCACTTTATGAGTTTATAACTCTGGAACACTTCAACGGATCCTGATGATTCTGACTTCTGACATTGTTTTCTCGAGAAATATTATACTTTATGATAGTGGTAAAATTTATTTGATATTACCTGCGTTTATTTGTGAAAAAAATGAAAATTTGGCGAAAATTTTGAAAATTCCGCAATTTTCCAGCTTTGAATGTTTATGCCCTTAAATCACAGAAATATATCACACAAAATTCTTGTGGTCTATATGATAGAAAATACCTGAGAGTGACACCATTCTAAAAACTGCACCCCTCAAGGTGCTCAAAACCACATTCAAAAAGACTATTACTTCAGCTCCAATTTGTTTTATTTTACCAAGGGTAACAGGAGAAATTAGACCGCAAAAGTTGTGCAATTTGTCCTGAGTACGCTGATACCCCATATGTGGGGGTAAACTACTGTTTGGGCGCACAGCAGAGCTCAGAAGGGAAGGAGCGCCATTTGACTTTTCAATGCAAAATTGACTGAAATTGAGATAGGACGCCATGTCGCATTTGGAGAGCCCCTGATGTGCCTAAACATTGAAACCCCCCACAAGCGACACCATTTTGAAAAGTAGACCCCTAAGGAACTTATGTAGATGTGTGGTGAGCACTTTGACCCACCAAGTGCTTCACAGAAGTTTATAACGCAGAGCCGTGAAAATAAAAATTCTTTTTTTTTTCATAAAAATTCTTTTTTTAGCCCCCAGTTTTGTATTTTCCCAAGGGTAACAGGAGAAATTGGACCCCAAAAGTTGTTGTCCAATGTGTCCTCAGTACGCTGATACCCCATATGTGGGGGGAACCACTGTTTGGGCACATGGCAGAGCTCGGAAGTGAAGGAGCACTGTTTGGAATGCAGACTTAGATGGATTGGTCTGCAGGCGTCACGTTGCATTTGCAGAGCCCCTGATTTACCTAAACAGTAGAAACCCCCCATAAGTGACCCCATATTGGAAACTAGACCCCCAAAGGAACTTATCTAGATGTGTTGTGAGAACTTTGAACCCCCAAATGTTTCACTACAGTTAATAACGCAGAGCAGTGAAAATAAAAAATCTTTTTTTTCCACAAAAATTATATTTTAGTCCCCAGTTTTGTATTTTCCCAAGAGTAAAAGGAGACATTGGTCCCGAAAAGTTGTTGTCCAATGTGTCCTGAGTACGCTGATACCCCATATGTTGGGGTAAACCCCTGTTTGGGCACACGGGAGAGCTCGGAATGGAAAGAGCACTGTTTTACTTTTTCAATGCAGAATTGGCTGGAATTGAGATCGGTCGCCATGCCGCGTTTGGAGAGCCCCTGATGTGCCTAAACAGTGGAAACCCCCCAATTCTAACTGAAACCCTAATCCAAACACACCCCTAACCCTAATCCCAACGGTAACCCTAACCACACCCCTAACCGTGACACACCTCTAACCCTAATCCCAACCCTAATCCCAACTGTATATGTAATCCAAACCCTAACCTTAACTTTAGCCCCAACCATAACCCTAACTTTAGCCCCAACCCTAACCCTAACTTTAGCCCCAACCCAAACCATAGCCCCAACCCTAACCCTAGCCCCAACCCTAACCCTAGCCCAAACCCTAACCCTAGCCCCAACCCTAGCCCTAGCCCTAGCCCCAACCCTAACCCTAGCCCCAACCCTAACTTTAGCCCCAACCCTAACCCTAGCTATAGCCCTAACCTTAATGGGAAAATGGAAATAAATAAATTTTTTAAATTTTATTATTTTTCCCTAACTAAGGGGGTCATGAAGGAGGGTTTGATTTACTTTTATAGCGGGTTTTTTAGTGGAGTTTTATGATTGACAGCCGTCACACACTAAAAGATGCTTTTTATTGCAAAAAATAGTTTTTGTGTCTCCACATTTTGAGAGCTATAATTTTTCCATATTTTAGTCCACAGAGTAATGTGAAGTTTTGTTTTTTGCGGGATGAGTTGACGTTTTTATTTCAACCATTTTCGTGCACGTGACATTTTTTGATCGCTTTTTATTCTGATTTTTGTGAGGCAGAATGACCAAAAACCAGCTATTCATGAATTTCTTTTGGGGGAGGCGTTTATACCGTTCGGCGTTTGGTAAAATGGACAAAGCAGTTTTATACTTTGTGTCAGTACGATTACAGCGATACCTCATTTATTTTTTATAATGTTTTAGCGCTTTTATACAATAAAAACTATTTTATATAAAAAATAATTATTTTTGCATCGCTTTATTCTGAGGACTATAACTTTTAAATATTTTCGCTGATGATGCTGTATGGCGGCTCGTTTTCTGCAGGAGAAGACATTTTCAGCAGTACCATGGATATTTATATCCTTTTTTGATCGCGTGTTATTCTACTTTTTATGTCCTTTTATTGTTTGTTTTTTATTTACATAAAGAAATGAATTTATTGGAGCAATATTTTTTTTTATTTATTTAGGAATTTTTTTTTTGTACACATGTAAATATTTTTTTTTTTACTTTTTTTACATTGCCCCAGGGGGGACATCACATTATACTGTCAGATCGCTGATCTGACACTTTGCACAGCACTGTGTCAGATCAGCGATCTGACAGGCAGTGCTCCTGGCTTACCAGCGCCTGCTCTGAGCAGGTGCTTGTAAGCCACCTCCCTGCAGGACCCAGAAGCAGCTCCACAGCCATTTTGGATCTGGGGCCTGCAGGGAGAAGGCGGTAGGAGACCCTCGGAGCAATGTGATCACATCGCGCTGCTCCGAGGGTCTCAGGGAAGCATGCAGGGAGCCCCCTCCCTGCGCGATGCTTCCCTATGCCGTCGGAACACTGCGGTCATCTTTGATCGCAGCGTTCTGGGAGTTAATGTGGCAGGAGCGGTCAGTGACCGCTCTTGGCACATAGTGCCGGATGTTAGCTGCGATAGCTGACACCTGGCTGCGATCGGCCGTGCTCCCCCCGTGAGCGTGGCGGATCACGCTGGACGTACTATTCCGTCCATGGGAAGTAGGGCCCACCCCACATGGGCCCACTTCTTTAGCGGATGCCACCAGATAGCTTTTAATTTCCAATTTAAAAAAAAGATTAAGGAAACGTGGCTCTCTGCAGTGTAAATGGGACCGACGAGTGCTCCCCAGCATATTCGCTCTAAAAGTCTATATATATAACTTGGGGTTGCATGTAATTATATTCTTTGAGGTGGGCTACATTATATTCTATGAGGTTGTCATTATATTCTATGAGGGGGCCACATTATATTCTATGAGGGGGCTACATTATATTCTATGAGGGGGCTACATTATATTCCATGAGGGGGCTACATTGTGTTCCATGAGGGGGCCACATTATATTCTATGAGGGGGCTACATTATATTTCATGAGGGGGCTACATTGTGTTCCATGAGGGGGCCACATTATATTCTATGAGGGGGGCCACATTATATTCTATGAGGGGGCTACATTTTATTCTATGAGGGGGCTACATTATATTCCATGAGGTGGCAATATTATATTCCATGAGGGGGCTACATTATATTCTATGAGGGGGCTACATTATATTCCATGAGGGGGCTACATTATATTCCATGAGGGGGCTGCATTATATTCTATGAGGGGGCTACATTATATTCTATGAGGGGGCCACATTATATTCTATGAGGGGGCTACAATATATTCCATGAGAGGGCTACATTATATTCTATGAGGGGGCTACATTATATTCCATGAGGTGGCTACATTATACTCCATGAGGGGGCTGCATTATATTCTATGAGGGGGCTACATTATATGCTATGAGGGGGCCACATTATATTCTATGAGGGGGGCTACTTTATATTCTATGAGGGGACTACCTTATATTTTACCCTGATGTTAGCGTTTTACCACACAATTGGTGGTCTTGTATTTATTTCTATGTAGCTACATAGTGGACCCCAATAATGATTTTCTCTGGTGGGCCCAAGGTGCTCCAGTCTAATGCTGCAGACATGCTTTTCCTTGTGTTCCCTTCTATCGGGATTGGTGGAGAGGCACATAAGTGAGAACTTTAAAACAAGTGTGTTTCTCGTGGAGAGTCAGCAAAGATAGATTTACTTTTTGTGTGCTCTCTATAAGTACAAAAGTCGCTGCTTCTGTTTCTGTGGTGACATCATGAATACAGCACTGCTGCAGCCAATCACTAAGCTCTGCAGTTTGTGCTATGTAAATCAGCATTGCTGTTGAGGTCAATGATTGTCTGCATAGCTAATGTCCAGTCTCCAGCAGAGACTATAGTAGCAGCAAGGAGCTAGGGCTGGACCATGAGACAGTGAGTAACATCAGCCTTTGTCTTCTTACAAGTATCAAGTGTTTAAGAAAAACTTTATTAAAAGTGGAAAGCCCCTTTAAGGACGACCTGTCTCAAAGCCTCATCAAGGCAATGCCATTCAACCAAGTAGAGTACCACAACAGAAAAGTACAACAGACCAGCCGCCTGTCTACGGGCCTGTCTACGGGTCTGCTTGGCAGACATCCCGAGTCATGTTAGGCTGGGTTCACATTGCGTTAATGGCAATGCGCTGACGGGATCCGTTACATAGCGGCACTAACTGTCATGATCCCAATGAAGGGGATCACAACAGGACAAGCACAAAAAACAAAACAAGCTCTAGGGTGATGGAACCTGAGCTGACCGCGATCCTGAACCTAAACACACAACTAGCTGTAGCCGGGGAACGTGCCTACGATGATTCCTAGATGTCTCGCGCCAGCCGAAGGACTAACTTCCCCTATTAGAAGAAACACAGACCTCTCTTGCCTCCAGAGAAACACCCCACAGAAATAGCAGCCCCCCACATGTAATGACGGTGAAATGAGGAAAGCACATACGTAGTTATGAAAACAGATTCAGCAAAATGAGGCCCGCTAAAGCTAGATAGCGGAGGATACAAAAGTGAACTGCGCGGTCAGCGAAAAACCCTACAAAAAACCATCCTGAAATTACTTGAACTCATGTGCCAACTCATGGAACATGAGGAGTAATATCAGCCCACTAGAGCAACCAGCAAAAAGGAATCACATATCTGCAAGCTGGACTAAGACAAAAATTAAGCAAAACGTGGAACAGGAAAATCAAAAACTTAGCTTGTCCTGAAGATTACAGAAGCGGGAAGCAGAGGTAACAAGACACACTGATTACATTGATAGCCGGCGAGAAAATGACAAGAAAGCCAGGTTAAATAGGAAACTCCCATATCCTGATAGAACAGGTGGACACCAGAGACCGCAGAGAACACTAGTCACCCAGTAGCATCTGTAACCACCAGAGGGAGCCCAAAAACAGAATCCACAACAGTACCCCCCCCTTGAGGAGGGGTCACCGAACCCTCACGAGAACCACCAGGGCGACCAGGATGAGCCCTATGAAATGCACGGACCAAATCAGCAGCATGAACATCAGAGGCAACCACCCAAGAATTATCCTCCTGACCATAACCCTTCTACTTGACCAAATATTGGAGTTTCCGTCTGGAAACACGAGAATCCAAGATCTTCTCCACAACATACTCCAATTCTCCCTCCACCAGCACCGGAGCAGGAGGCTCAAGCGAAGGAACAACAGGTACCTCATACTTCCGCAACAACGACCGATGGAACACATTATGAATAGCAATTGATGCCGGGAGATCCAAACGAAACGACACAGGGTTAAGAATTTCCAAGATCCTATAGGGACCGATGAACCGAGGCTTGAACTTAGGAGAAGAGACCTTCATAGGAACAAAACGAGAAGACAACCACACCAAGTCCCCAACACGAAGTCGAGGACCCACGCGGCGACGGCGATTAGCAAACTTCTGAGCCCTCTCCTGGGACAACTTCAAATTGTCCACCACATGACTCCAAATCTGATGCAACCTATCCACCACCATGTCCACTCCAGGACAATCAGAAGGCTCCACCTGACCAGAGGAAAAACGAGGATGAAACCCCGAATTACAAAAGAAAGGAGAAACCAAGGTAGCAGAACTAGCCCGATTATTAAGGGCAAATTCGGCAAGCGGCAAAAAGGTAACCCAGTCATCTTGATCAGCAGAAACAAAACACCTTAAATAAGTTTCCAAGGTCTGATTAGTTCGTTCCGTCTGGCCATTCGTCTGAGGATGGAATGCAGACGAAAAGGACAAATCAATGCCCATCTTAGCACAGAACGTCCGCCAAAATCTAGACACAAACTGGGATCCCCTGTCAGAAACGATGTTCTCCGGAATCCCATGCAAACGAACCACGTTCTGAAAAAACAGAGGGACCAACTCAGAGGAGGAAGGTAACTTAGGCAAGGGTACCAGATGAACCATCTTAGAAAAGCGGTCACACACAACCCAGATGACGGACATTTTTTGAGAGACAGGGAGATCCGAAATAAAGTCCATGGAAATGTGCGTCCAAGGCCTCTTCGGGATAGGCAAAGGTGACAACTGGCCCGAGAACAGCAAGGCTTAGCCCGAGCGCAAACTTCACAAGACTGCACAAAAGAACGCACATCCCTCGACAAGGAAGGCCACCAAAAAGACCTGGCCACCAAGTCTCTAGTACCAAATATTCCAGGATGACCTGCCAACGCAGAAGAATGGACCTCGGAGATGACTCTACTGGTCCAATTATCCGGAACAAACAGTCTTTCAGGCGGACAACGATCAGGTTTATCCGCCTGAAACTCCTGCAAAGCACGTCGCAAGTCTGGGGAGACAGCCGACAAAATCACCCCATCCCTAAGGATACCAGTGGGCTCAGAATTTCCAGGGGAGTCAGGCACAAAACTCCTAGAAAGAGCATCCGCCTTCACATTCTTTGAACCTGGCAGGTATGAAACCACAAAATCGAAACGGGAGAAAAACAGTGACCAACGAGCCTGTCTAGGATTCAGACGCTTGGCAGACTTAAGGTAAATCAGATTTTTGTGATCATTCAAGACCACCACACGATGTCTAGCACCCTCAAGCCAATGACGCCACTCCTCAAATGCCCACTTCATGGCCAAAAGCTCCCGATTACCAACATCATAATTCCGCTCAGTGGGCGAAAACTTTCTAGAAAAGAACGCACATGGCTTCATCACTGAGCAATCGGAGCTTCTCTGTGACAAAACCGCCCCCGCTCCAATCTCGGAAGCATCAACCTCAACCTGAAAAGGAAGCAAAACATCTGGCTGACGCAACACAGGAGCAGAAGAAAACCGGCGCTTAAGTTCCTGAAAGGCCTCCACAGCCGCAGGAGACCAATCAGCAACATCAGCGCCCTTCTTAGTCAAATCCGTCAAAGGCTTAACAACACTAGAAAAATTAGTTATGAAACGACGATAAAAATTAGCAAAGCCCAAGAACTTCTGTAGACTCTTAAGAGATGTAGGCTGCGTCCAGTCACAAATAGCCTGAACCTTGACGGGATCCATCTCAATAGTAGAAGGGGAAAAAATATACCCCAAAAAAGAAATCTTCTGGACTCCAAAGAGACACTTTGAACCTTTTACAAACAAAGAATTGGCCCGCAGGACCTGAAACACCTTCCTGACCTGCTGAACATGGGACTCCCAGTCATCAGAAAAAACCAAAACATCATCCAAATACACAATCATAAATTTTTCCAGATATTCACGGAAAATATCGTGCATAAAGGACTGGAAGACAGAAGGAGCATTAGAATTCCAAAAAGCATTACCAAATACTCAAAATGGCCCTCAGGCGTATTAAATGCGGTTTTCCACTCATCACCCTGCTTTATCCGCACAAGATTATATGCACCCCGAAGATCAATCTTAGTGAACCATTTAGCCCCCTTAATGCGAGCGAACAAATCAGTCAACAATGGCAAAGGATACTGATATTTGACTGTAATCTTATTCAAAAGACGGTAATCTATACAAGGCCTCAAGGAACCATCTTTTTGGCCACAAAAAAAAAACCTGCTCCCAAAGGGGACGAAGATGGACGGATATGTCCCTTTTCCAAGGACTCCTTAACATTATCCCGCATAGCAGTATGCTCTGGCACTGACAGATTGAACAAACGACCTTTAGGAAATTTACTGCCAGGAATCAAATCTATAGCACAATCGCAATCCCTGTGAGGAGGAAGCGAATTGAGCTTATGCTCCTCAAAAACATCCCGATAGTCAGACAAAAATACAGGAACCTCAGAAGGAGTAGATGAAGCGATAGAAATCGGAGGTGCATCATCATGAACCCCCTGACATCCCCAGCTTAACACAGACATCATTTTCCAGTCCAAGACTGGGTTATGAGTTTGTAACCATGGCAGACCAAGCACTAAGACATCATGTAAATTATACAGTACCAGGAAGCGAATCACCTCCTGATGAACGGGAGTCATACGCATGGTCACTTGTGTCCAGTACTGAGGTTTATTCATAGCCAAAGGTGTAGAGTCAATTCCTTTCAAAGGAATAGGGACTTCCAGAGGCTCCAGACTAAACCCACAGCGGTTGGCAAATGACCAATCCATAAGACTCAGGGCAGCGCCTGAATCCACATAGGCATCGACGGAAATGGCTGATAATGAACAAATCAGAGTCACAGACAGAATGAACTTAGACTGTAAAGTACTAATGGCAACAGACTTATCAACCTTTTTTGTGCGTTTAGAGCATGCTGATATAACATGAGCTGAATCACCACAATAAAAACACAACCCATTTTTCCGCCTATAGTTTTGCCGTTCACTTCTGGACTGAATTCTATCACATTGCATTGTCTCAGGTGCCTGTTCAGAAGACACCGCCAAATGGTGCACAGGTTTGCGCTCCCGTAAACGCCGAACAATCTGAATAGCCATAGTCATAGACTCATTCAGACCTGTAGGCGCAGGGAACCCCACCATAACATCTTTAATGGCCTCAGAAAGGCCATCTCTGAATCTTGCAGCCAGGGCGCACTCATTCCACTGAGTAAGCACCGACCATTTCCGAAATTTCTGACAATATATTTCTGCTTCATCTTGCCCCTGAGAGAGAGCCAATAAAGCTTTTTCAGCCTGAATCTCTAGGTTAGGTTCCTCATAGAGCAAACCCAATGCCAGAAAAAACGCATCCACATTGAGCAACGCAGGATCCCCTGGTGCCAATGCAAATGCCCAATTCTGAGGGTCACCCCGCAGGAAAGATATCACAATCTTGACTTGCTGAGCAGGGTCCCCAGAGGAGCGAGATTTCAAAGAAAGAAACAACTTGCAATTGTTCCTAAAATTCAGAAAACTAGATCTATCTCCAGAAAAAAACTCTGGGATAGGAATTCTAGGTTCAGACATAGGAGCATGTACAACAAAATCTTGTATATTTTGAACCTTAGCAGCAAGATTATTCAGGCTGGAAGCCAAACTCTGGACGTCCATGATAAACAGCTGAGGTCAGAGCCATTCAAGGATTAAGAGGAGGTAAGACGCAGCCAGGCTGCAATTAAGGCTATGCAGCAAACTCTGAGGGAAAAAAAAAAAAAAAAAACTTCCTCAGACTACTTTTCCTCCTACTTCAGCCAATACGATTACCACTTTTTGGCCGGCTATACTGTCATGATCCCAATGGCAGGGGATCACAACAGGACAAGCACAAAAAACAAAACAAGCTCTAGGGTGATGGAACCTGAGCTGACCGCGATCCTGAACCTAAACACACAACTAGCTGTAGCCGGGGAACGTGCCTACGATGATTCCTAGACGTCTCGCGCCAGCCGAAGGACTAACTTCCCCTATTAGAAGAAACACAGACCTCTCTTGCCTCCAGAGAAACACCCCACAGAAATAGCAGCCCCCCACATGTAATGACGGTGAAATGAGAGGAAAGCACATACGTAGTTATGAAAGCAGATTCAGCAAAATGAGGCCCGCTAAAGCTAGATAGCGGAGGATACAAAAGTGAACTGCGCGGTCAGCGAAAAACCCTACAAAAAACCATCCTGAAATTACTTGAACTCATGTGCCAACTCATGGAACATGAGGAGTAATATCAGCCCACTAGAGCAACCAGCAAAAAGGAATCACATATCTGCAAGCTGGACTAAGACAAAAATTAAGCAAAACGTGGAACAGGAAAATCAAAAACTTAGCTTGTCCTGAAGATTACAGAAGCGGGAAGCAGAGGTAACAAGACACACTGATTACATTGATAGCCGGCGAGAAAATGACAAGAAAGCCAGGTTAAATAGGAAACTCCCATATCCTGATAGAACAGGTGGACACCAGAGACCGCAGAGAACACAAGTCACCCAGTACCATCTGTAACCACCAGAGGGAGCTCAAAAACAGAATCCACAACAACTAACGCTCTGTAACGGATGCGTTAGCGCACCCATTAACTGCCATGATGTAGCGCATCGCTAATGCATGTCATAAACGGCATGCATTAGCGATGTGCCGTCTTTCTGTGACGGACCCTCCTTCATTGTTTACTTGGTATGGACCCTCGGACGCAGTCTGCAGCGTTTTTGGGTCCGTCACCACCAGCACAGATAGAGCATCTGCGCTAGCGCGATCACATAAACGTGATCTGTTTCGGCACTTGCGTTAACGCAGTCCATTTAACGTATGCGTTGAACGGTCTGCACTAACACAATGTGAGCCTAGCCTTGCAAAGTTTCATTTATCTGCAGGGAGATCATTCGCATACTTTTTCCCATTAAGCTTTATCAATAAGACTTAACGAGAGCCATTCTTCCTAAACGGGTGTCGTGATGCTGTTATCTTTATTTTAATAGGTCTGTTATATGAGAAAATAAAGTTCCCTTTAAGAGCTTCTAATGTAGACCTCAAAAGTATCTGACTAATCAACTCTGAACCACAATGGCCAAAAGACGACCACAAGGTCCTAGAGCGACGTACGACCAGAGGCAGCTAATGCTAACACACTGTGCTAATATAAGCAGCACGGTGAGCTGAAACCAAGCCACATCATGTATAAAGTATTGGCAGCAGCTCGGGCTTTTAACCTTCAATATACAACTGGCTGGTTTTAGTTGCTAATATGCCATAAATATTTGATGGTTTCACACTGAAAGTAAACAATGGCGAGTGTTCTGCATTTGTTTCCTTTGGTAGAACAGCTAAAACGATGATCTGGTTAAGCTATTCAGAGAAAATATTTCTGATGGTGTCTGCGTCCCAGAGGTTGGAGGAGAAGCCTGGATAGAAGATGCATTGATGTCGACTTCAAGGACATTATTAGTTAACGCGTACCCGCTGTTTCGGGAGATTGTTTCAGAATAATCTGTTGTGTGTGCTCATGAATATCACTATTTCTGCCAATTACATGACTTGTTTACTGCATTTTTCACCAGCTTTTGCCTTTTCAGCCCCTATCTCTAATTTCTAGTTGTCTCTGAGCTAGTGGGTGGAGACGAGCTGCTATGATGTCTGCCATACACAGCACACACAGCCATGAGGGATTCCTGCTCTCCTGTCTCTTTATTCCAGGTGATGCAATGATCTGGCTCCAATACTTCTCCAGACACTTGGATTATTGTCCATCATCTGTGGTAGTACTACCTAAAGTATCTCTTTTTAGAACTGTTGTATTATTGGTATGAAATGGACCAAAAACCACTAAAAGGAGCGCACCTGAGGGAGCTTTCACCAAGAGTATATTCTTCCTTGTAGCATGTGAAGCAGCAACATACAGTAGAGGACATCATACAGCAACACTGGGCAATGCAGCCAAAAATTCAACATGCAGTGAGATAAAACACTTACTAGAAAGCTTCATTATATCAAGGCTTTTTTTCTCACTTTCATCCTTCACCCTCTACTTTCAGTATATCTCACTAGGCTGCTGCAATTTGATTCCTCAGTGATCCCACACTATTGTTATCATGATAATTAATCATACCAATTTTTCAGAGTGAATGATAAGTCTGGGAGGCAAAAGGGAAAAGAAGAAATGGGTCGAAAGTAAATAAGTAGATTTATCTAATAAAAAGCAATACAATGTTTCTTGCTGTATATTCACTTACAATATTGAATTCCGTTAAATTTGTTGAAACAGAAGAGACCCTAACGGTATGAAAAAAAAATATAATCTAAAAAAGAAACAATAAAAATATAGTATATAAAATGCAAAGCGAACTACCAGAAGGCAACGACTGGAGAGAGAAACTTGTCACAGCTCCTGTGTAGTGGTTAGGGCTGAACTACAGACATGTCGTCCCATTCCTTTCCAACCCCTTTTAGACTTTATAAAGTTATTTTTAACCCCTCTGTGACCCTAGACGTACTATCCCGTCGAGGTGCCCTGGGCTTATCTGACCCTGGACGGGATAGTACGTCATAGCCGATCGGCCGCGCTCACGGGGGGAGCGCGGCCGATTGCGGCCGGGTGTCAGCTGCTTATCGCAGCTGACATCCGGCACTATGTGCCAGGAGCGGTCACGGACCGCCCCCGGCACATTAACCCCTGGCACACCGCGATCAAAGATGATCGCGATGTGCCGGCGGTGCAGGGAAGCACCGCGCAGGGAGGGGGCTCCCTGCGGGCTTCCCTGAGACCCCCAGAGCAACGCGATGTGATCGCGTTGCTGCGAGGGTCTCACCTCCCTCCCTGCTCCCTCCAGCCCCGGATCCAAGATGGCCGCGGATCCGGGTCCTGCAGGGAGGGAGGTGGCTTCACAGAGCCTGCTCAGAGCAGGCACTGTGAAGCCTGCAGCGCTGCATGTCAGATCAGTGATCTGACAGAGTGCTGTGCAAACTGTCAGATCACTGATCTGTGATGTCCCCCCCTGGGACAAAGTAAAAAAGTAAAAAAAAAAATTATTCCCATAAATACATTTCTTCATCTAAATAAAAAAAAAAAACCAATAGAAGTACACATATTTAGTATCGCCGCGTCCGTAACGACCCGACCTATAAAACTGTCCCACTAGTTAACCCCTTCAGTAAACACCGTAAGAAAAACAAAAAAAAAATACGAGGCAAAAAACAACGCTTTATTATCATACCGCCGAACAAAAAGTGGAATAACACGCGATCAAAAGGACAGATATAAATAACCATGGTACCGCTGAAAGCGTCATATTGTCCCGCAAAAAAAGAGCCGCCATACAGCATCATCAGCAAAAAATAAAAAAGTTATAGTCCTGAGAATAAAGCGATGCAAAAATAATTATTTTTTCTGTAAAATAGTTTTTATCGTATAAAAGCGCCAAACCATAAAAAAATGATATAAATGAGGTATCGATGTAATCGTACTGACCCGAAGAATAAAACTGATTTATCAATTTTACCAAACGCGGAACGGTATAAACGCCTCCCCCAATAGAAATTCATGAATAACTGGCTTTTGGTCATTCTTCCTCACAAAAATCGGAATAAAAAGCGATCAAAAAATGTCACGTGCCCAAAAATGTTTTCTTTCTTTCTTTCAATTTTCTTTTTATTGAAGAAGAAGGAATCACAATTGAACAGGAATTGAAAAATAGCCAGAGGAAGTTTCAAACAACATTAGGTATCCAATGGGACAATAACAAAAGTCCAACAAGATGTAGGAATACAATAAATTTGAAGAACTGGAAAAGGGTTCTGGATCAAACTTTGACATAAATTCAGAAGAAAGGGAAACTAGCAAAGGTGATTAGAGAAACAGTGGAAACATGAGTAAAGTTTTAAGATAGTAATAGAAAGATTGAGAGGGTTATAGGAAAGAGGGGGGGTGAGGTAAGAAAGGGGAGGGAGAGGGAGCTGAAGGGGGGGGCTTGGAGGAGGGAGGGGGAAAAAAGGACCGATGGTGGAGATGAAATTAAAAGATGAAGTCGAGAATGATAATGAGGGGGGGCTCGGCATATAGGATCTGATGGGTTGAGGTGGATTCAGGTATCCTCCGGTAATGTTGATAAGAAGTCAGGACTGGAGCGGAAGGTAATCCACGGTTTCCAGGTAAGTCTAAACGAGGTGAGGGATTCTTGTGTATTGGCAACTAACTCAGCAGTGTGGTATAGAAGGTCAATTTTATCTAGTACTTGTCTTTTGGTGGGTGTGAGAGTAGATTTCCAGAAAGTGGGGATTAGATATTTCCCGGCTGCTATTATGTTGCTTGCTAGTTTCGAGGCCGGGGAATTCTCGGGCCATAGGGGTTGGTTAAGGAGAGTAGATTGAGGAAGTAAGAGAGTGTTTTGATCTAGCACCTTAGAGATTACGTTCGAGACCATTTGCCAAAAGGGGACAATTTTTGGGCAAGACCACCAGATGTGCAGATAGGAGCCTGAGTCTGAACGGCATCTCCAGCACAGATCGGGAGTGGAGGGGTGCCAATGATGGAGTTGGGTTGGAGTGCGGTACCACCTAGATATTACCTTATATGAGTTTTCTTGTATTTTTACGCATTGTGAGGGTCCGTGAGATTTGTTGTAGATAGAGGCAATCTGGTCGTCCGTGAAAGAGATGGTGAGATCTCTCTCCCAGAGACCTATGAAGGCTCTTTTGACATCGGCGCCATCCATCAACAGAAGGTTGTAAATTTTTGATAGGACTTTTTTGGGTGGGTTTTTGTGGGCGCACAATTGTTCGAAGGGAGTCAGAGGGCGGAGCAAATCTAACTGTCTTTTGTGCTTATGGCAGTAATCTTTTAATCTTTTGTAGTGAAGAAAAGAAATATTTAATTGTGGGTTCGAGGCCTGGAATTCAGCGAGGCTCATTAGGGACCCGTCGATAAAAAGAGTGTCAAGCGGTATAGGAGAGTTAAAGTTACTGGTGGAGCTGGGGGGATCTTTAGGTAATTTAAAGGGGATGGGACCCGCGATGTCTTGTATAGTCAGAATTGGGGAGGTAGGCGGGGTTAATTTGGGAAATTCTGTTCTCCAAATTTTGAGAATAGCGGTTGTAATTTCGTTGAGTATCAGTTGGTCTAGGTTTGTGTGGTTATACAGAAGGGCTAATGTCCTAAGGGGAATAGGGGCTAGATGTTCTTCAATTGGTATCCACACTTTTTCTGAAGGATTTCCAATCCAATCTACTACTCTAGTGAGCATCGCTGCTCGGTAGTATTTGAAGATATCCGGGGCCCCCATTCCTCCTTTTGACTTCGGCATGGCAAGAGAATTGGCATTGATTCTTGGGCGTTTGCCATTCCAGATGTAGTTACTGAAAAAAGAGTTTATCTTCGATAGATAGTGCTTTGGGATGTAGATGGGGAGCATCTGGAATAAATATAAGAATTTGGGTAAGATAATACTTTTCAAGAGGTTTTTTCTGCCCATCCAAGATAGGAAGGGGGCTCTCCAGGACTGTACCGTGGAGGTAGCTTGTTTCAACAGGGGGATGATATTAAGTTCCAGAAGCTCCCCCATCGATCTCCCGATCTTAATCCCTAGGTTGGTGATGAAACTCGAGGGCCATTTGAAGGGGTATAGTTTTTTTAATTTGTCTATAGCGGGGTTGGGGATATTAATGCTGAGAGCTTCCGATTTAGTAATGTTGATTTTGTAGTTAGAAAGCTTCCCGTATAGGTCTAATATGCGGACGAAGGCAGGGATGCCCTCCTCGGGATCCGATAGGAATACCAAGAGATCATCAGCGAACGCTGCAGATTTATGGTGAAAACTACCCATCTGGATTCCCTTAATGCCTGGATCTTGTTGAATGCTCTGAATGAGAGGCTCCATGGCCAATACATATAGAATCGGAGAGAGAGGGCATCCCTGCCTCGTGCCATTTTGAATGGAGAAAGGGTCCGATAGTAGATTGTTTATTCTTAAACGGGCAGTGGGGGTAGTGTACATTTGGAAAATGG
Source organism: Ranitomeya imitator (assembly GCF_032444005.1). Taxonomy (NCBI): domain Eukaryota; kingdom Metazoa; phylum Chordata; class Amphibia; order Anura; family Dendrobatidae; genus Ranitomeya; species Ranitomeya imitator. The sequence continues at coordinate 790,123,841 of NC_091282.1, read as the reverse complement.
CATCTACAAGTTGAGGGGGGATGTGAAAAGCAAGAAGTGTTTCTCGAAGGAATATCCAGTCCACCCTGTCAAAGGCCTTTTCAGCGTCTGTTCCCAGTAGGACGAGTGGGGTTTTCCGTATTTTTGCGTACTGAATAAGGTGAAGAATTCTAGCTGTATTGTCCCTTCCCTCACGTCCTATCACGAAGCCCGATTGATTGAGAGAAATGAGTTGTGGCATGAGCTCCGCCAATCTCCCCGCAATAAGACTGGCATAAATTTTTAGATCAACATTGAGTAGGGAGATAGGCCTATAGCTTCCACAGCATTCTGGGTCTTTACCTTCTTTATGAAGAAGAGAAATGTGGGCTTCTAGTGACTGAGAAGGGAAAGGATTCCCACCCAGGACTGCGTTACAGACGTTCAGGAGGTACGGGCCTAAGATATCAGCAAAGGTTTTGTAATAGATTTTAGGGAGCCCATCTGGGCCAGGGACCTTCCCCCTACCCCCCCCAGACAGGGTGGACTGGAGGTCAGAGAGGTCGAAGGGTCTGAGTAGGCAATCTTGCTGGAGGTTGGTTAGTGTAGGGAGGTGTAAGGAGGATAAGAAAGCTTGGACATGGGATCTCCTCTGATTTTTATCTTCTGTTGTGTCATTATGTCGGAGTTGGTATAGGTCTTTATAGAAGGACAGAAAGGAGTCGGTGATTTGATTATAATGCTGGAGGACTTTGCCATCTTTAGATTTGATTCTGTGGATAAATGTACGGGTTTGGCGTTTTTTGATCAGCGAGATCATGAGTTTAGAGGCTTTGTCTCCGTGAGCAAAGATTTTGTTTTTCCAGGATAGATAATGTTTGGAAGACTGTGTGTTGAGGAGGTCCCTGAGAGATTGGCGTTTCTCGGTGAGTTGGGTGAGTGTAGTTTGAGAGAGTTCCTTTTTGTGTTGGGTATCCAGAGCTACGATATCATTGTATAAGGCAAGGATTTTTGATTTCCTTTGTTTGTTTAGGAAAGAGGCAATTGAAATAAAAACCCCTCGGATTGTGGCCTTATGTGCTTCCCATAACACGGGAGGAGTTATGTCTGGAGAAGCGTTAATATTGAAAAACTCTTGAAGCGACTCACGGATACGGTTTTTGAATTCCTCGCTATGTAGTATAGACTCGTTGAGCCTCCATGAGTTGAAACTAGAGTATGGTTTGTGAAATTCTAATTTAGTCAGTACCACAGAGTGGTCCGAGTGTATGGCAGGGATTATTTCAGCTTTTAATGTGGAAGGTAGAATGGATCTGGATACCAGTATGTAGTCAAGGCGGTGATAGGAATTATGGGGATGCGAGTAATATGTGAAATCAATATCAGAAGGGTGCAGATATCTCCAGGCATCGATCAGCTCTAATGAATGAATGGTTGATTTAAGGCGCGCCAAATCTTTCAGAGAAATAGAGCTTTTTTTTGTAGATGTGTCCAGAGATGGATCTAGAGCGACATTCAGATCACCCCCTAGGATGACTACACCTTCCTGGAATGTACGTAGGAGGGATAAGGCTTTGCGAAGCCATTTAAGGTGGCGTTTGTTGGGGGCATATAGACTGCCTAGGGTCACCATGTTACCGGCTATAAGCCCCTTGATGAAAACGTAACGGCCTTCAGGATCAATCTTGCTGTCTAGGAGGAGGAAGGGGACATCCCTAGCAAGGGCTATTGAGACGCCTCTAGATCCTTTTTGGGGGGAGCTAGCGTGGAACCATCTGTCAAAGAAGCATTTCTCAAAGGAAGGGGTCTTGTCGGGGATGAAATGGGTCTCTTGCAAGAGTAGTATATCGTAGCCTGATTTTTTGAAGAAGGCAAGTGTTTGTGACCTTGGGATTGGGGAGTTTAGACCGTGTGAGTTGTGTGAAATAATCTGAAAAGACTTACGGTTTACCGTCATGGTGGAAGTGATTGAAGGCAAGTTGGATGAGGATGAGACTCGACCATCGGATCCAGAGGAGGGAAAAGAAGGAGAGGGGTGGGAGAGATGGATGAGAAAGAGGGGGTTAGAATGGTAGATACACAGTAGTAAAAAAACCATTGACGTAGAGCATGAGGGTAGATAACCTTAAGTGAGGGGGAAAACATTGCAATTTTAACATCTAGGGAGGGAGAAAAAAGGGGATCAAGTAAAAGGGAGTTATAATTAGCTTCATGGTATAGGAGGCTAAGACTCCTAAATTGGCGGTGATAACGCTGCACAAGTATTTAACTTTATGGGCTAGTGATAAATGTCACAAAGCCCTTGAAACCATAAAGAACGTAGAGAAGTAGGTAAACAAAAAAGAAAAACGTTAGTGATTCTCCATTGTTCATCCGCCAGGATCATCTTCCTCGTCCCTAGGTGGCGTGCCTTTTGAAGAGCGACGTTTTGATCTTGAGGATTTCAGGGTAGATGCGTCTTGCCACGAAGGGGGGATGGGGAGAGATTTCAGACGGTGGGCCTCACAAGAAGTTTCTAGGACAAGCGGTTGGTCGAGTTGAATCTCCAAGGCTTCGCAGACAGATTTAATATCGGCGGTAGATTTAATAAGAAATTTCCGATCTTTTGCGGATATGGAGATACCAAAGGGGAAGAGCCAGCGATATGGATAATGCCTTTGTTGAAGGATTGAGGTGAGAGGTCTTAAAAGGCGTCTTTTATAGAGCGTGGAGGCAGAGAGGTCTTGGAAAATTTGGATTGGGGTTCCTCCAAAAGTGATAGAGTCTGCTTCTCTGGCTCTTTTCAGAAGTAGGTCTTTTGTTCTGAAGTCGAGGAAACGACATAAGACATCTCGAGGAGCTTCGTCGGGCTTCGGTTTGGGCCTCAGTGCTCTGTGGACTCTCACCATATCAAGTTCTGATGAGTCTGAGGAAGTAAGGATTGAGTGAAAAATTTCAGTGACGGTGGAAATCAAGGCATCTGGAAGTATGGACTCGGGGACACCTTTGAGTCTCAGATTGTTCCTTCTTTCCCTATTTTCATGGTCTTCCAGTATGGTATATATCTTATTGATGTGGTCCTCATGCCGTTTATGGCAAGTTAGATTGGAGTTAGAGCTTTGGACTATTTCCGCATGGGAGGCCTCTATCGCTTCAATTCTGTGTCCCAGTTGGCTGAGGTCTTGCTTGATGGTAGAGAGATCTCTGCTTATGGGTTCTAATGTTTTGCCTAGAATCCTTTTAATAAATGATCTCGTTACCAGATCACCCTTGTCCTGGTCGTCATTGTCTCCGTCGCTCTCTCGTTCGGATTCTGAGTAAGTTTCTGGATCTTTCCCTATTGAGTGAGAGGATTTAGCAGAGTTGGATGTGTTGCCTTGCTTTTTCAGGAATTTATCCATGTCTGCAAGAGGTTTGGAGCTGGTGGACTTTAACCCCGATCTCGTCAGCTTTTGTGAGGGTTTCACCATCATGCTTGAGGTGTGCAGCAAATAATGAGAACTCCCAGATCACCCTCAGTTTCTCCCAGGTGTGGGTTTACATCTTATGGGGGTTGGTGAGGAACCAAGGAGGAGAGATTAGGTGAAGCTTAAAATTGGCTTTTATAGGGAGCTAGTAACACATCTACAGTTATCGTGCCAACCTAATGGATGTTAATCAGGTGGGTATGGGGCAGCAGGAGATAAGGTGTACTTGTGGTCTGTATATAAAGAGTTAACTCAGCACAAGAAGTAGCTTTCTGTTTATGTTTAATCAGGTACTGTTGCCCTCAGCGTCCACATTAAACTGTTCCAGTCCAGCAAGAGTTAAACAATTGGGTATGGGGCAGCAGGAGATGAAGTGTGTTTATGGGTTGCAGACTTGAAGCGATCCCAACATGAGGTGCAGTCCCTGCACTGCACACACCCTCCACAGCCAGACAGAGCTTCTTATCTGTCACGGGGGTTGTTTTCACTCTGTGTGGCTAATTATTTTTCGTGGGAATCAGGAGCAGAGCAGCCTGTTGCTGCTTTTTTAAGCTGTGTGCAATTTTGTTGCTTGGTTACACTCTGTATCCCTCCGCCCTGTATATAGTGCGAGGTGCCTGCAGCATCTGTTCTAATGCAGTCTGGTGAGACTCCTGGGAGTAAAAAATAGTGCAGGGGTATGACTTGGGCTGCTGGTCCCTCTGCTCTTCACTGCACACTAATCGCCGGGGTTCCAATGCAGGTGAGACTACCACGCTGTTGTTAGTTAGTTGGCAGCGTTAGGTAGTGCAGGCGCGCAGCTAGGAGTGCGTGTCCTTCCGCCCTACACACAGTGCTGCTGGTGGGACGTTTGGGAGATGTAAATAGTGCAGGGGAATGACTGGAGCTGCGGATCCCTCCGCCCTGCACTAGACGTCGGCTGCTGATGAAGCTGAGCGGCCGGAACTACTTCACTGCTGTCACTTGCAGTGATGTGTGCTTCCGCCCCTGATTTTAAGCTCTCCCACTTGTGTGCCTCCTATGGTGGGGAAGAAGGGGGATCGCTGGGGATATGTAGCACAAATAAAGTTGCCCCGCAGGCTGAATTTAGTAGCACACTATCTGTAGCTGTGCCTTTAGATCTGTGCTGTTGCAGGGACTATTTTTCCCCTATGCAGCTGCTCTGTATGAGCGATCCTGTGCTCTAAAGAGTGTCTGGTTTTGGGGGGAAAAAGAGTGGTGCCTCTCCTGAATGTGCCTCTGGGGGTCCCCTGATGGATTGGGATGAGGTTCACAGTACCTTGGGGTCCGTTTGGCAAGTCTCTGTTTCTTTTTCTCCTCACGTTGGAGTGTGTGAGGTATATCCCTCCGCCTCTCTCACACGCAGGTGTCCTTTCGTTTAAAGTTAATTATATCCACAGTTGAGGTTAAAAATCTTCTGGAACCTGCTTCCAGCAGGTCTAGGTTCCCTTAGGAAAGTCTCCCGATGTAGGAATCCGGGTTAAATGTCCAATTTTTGTCGATTATTCTCTGGTTTAGAGGGAGCTCAGGGTTCCTGCTTCCTACCACATCAGCGCTCAAACCACACCCCCCCCCCAAAAATGTTTTCAATAAAAACGTCAACTCGTCCCACAAAAAACAAGACCTCACATGACTCTGTGGACCAAAATATGGAAAAATTATAGCTCTCAAAATGTGGTATTGCAAAAAATAGTTTTTGCAATAAAAAGGGTCTTTCAGTGTGTGACGGCTGCCAATCATAAAAATCCGCTAAAAAACTCGCTATAAAAGTAAATCAAACCCCCCTTCATCACCCCCTTAGTTAGGGAAAAATAAAAAAAAATGTATTTATTTCCATTTTCCCATTAGGGCTAGGGTTAGGGCTAGGGTTAGGGCTAGGGCTAGGGTTAGGGCTAGGGTTAGGGCTAGGGTTAGGGCTAGGGCTAGGGTTAGGGTTAGGGTTAGGGTTAGGGCTAGGGTTAGGGCTAGGGTTAGGGCTAGGGCTAGGGTTAGGGCTAGGGTTAGGGCTAGGGTTAGGGTTAGGGCTAGGGTTAGGGCTAGGGTTAGGGCTAGGGTTAGGGCTAGGGTTAGGGTTAGGGCTAGGGTTAGGGCTAGGGTTAGGGTTAGGGTTGGGGCTACAGTTAGGGTTGGGGCTAAAGTTAGGGTTAGGGTTTAGATTACATTTACAGTTGGGAATAGGGTTGGGATTAGGGTTAGGGGTGTGTCAGGGTTAGAGGTGTGGTTAGGGTTACCGTTGGAATTAGGGTTAGGGGTGTGTTTAGATTAGGGTTTCAGTTATAATTGGGGGGTTTCCACTGTTTCGGCACATCAGGGGCTCTCCAAACACGACATGGCGTCCGATCTCAATTCCAGCCAATTCTGCGTTGAAAAAGTAAAACAGTGCTCCTTCCCTTCCGAGCTCTCCTGTGTGCCCAAACAGGGGTTTACCCCAACATATGGGGTATCAGCGTACTCAGGACAAATTGGACAACAACTTTTGGGGTCCAATTTCTCCTGTTACCCTTGGGAAAATACAAAACTGGGGGCTAAAAAATAATTTTTGTGGGAAAACAAAAAGATTTTTTATTTTCACGGCTCTGCGTTATAAACTGTAGTGAAACACTTGGGGGTTCAAAGTTCTCACAACACATCTAGATAAGTTCATTGAGGGGTCTAGTTTCCAATATGGGGTCACTTGTGGGGGGTTTCTACTGTTTAGGTACATTAGGGGCTCTGCAAACGCAATGTGACGCCTGCAGACCAATCCATCTAAGTCTGCATTCCAAATGATGCTCCTTCCCTTCCGAGCCCTCCCATGCGCCCAAATGGTGGTTCCCCCCCACATATCGGGTATCAGCGTACTCAGGACAAATTGGACAACAACATTTAGGGTCCAATTTCTCCTGCTAACCTTGGAAAAATACAAAACTGGGGGCTAAAATATAATTTTTGTGGAAAAAAAATATTTTTTATTTGCATGGCTCTGCGTTATAAACTGTAGTGAAATACTTGGGGGTTCAAAGCTCTCACAACACATCAAGATGAGTTCCTTAGGGGGTCTACTTTCCAAAATGGTGTCACTTGTGGGGGGTTTCTACTGTTTAGGTACATTAGGGGCTCTGCAAACGCAATGTGACGCCTGCAGACCATTCCATCTAAGTCTGCATTCCAAATGGCGCTCCTTCCCTTCCGAACCCTCCCATGCGCCCAAACGGTGGTTCCCCCCCACATATGGGGTATCAGCGTACTCAGGACAAATTGGACAACAACTTTTGGGGTCCAATTTCTCCTGTTACCCTAGGGAAAATACAAAACTGGGGGCTAAAAAATAATTTTTGTGGGAAAAAAAGTTTGTTTTATTTTTATGGCTCTGCATTATAAACTTCTGTGAAGCCCTTGGTGGGTCAAAGTGCTCACCACACATCCAGATAAGTTCCTTAGGGGGTCTACTTTCCAAAATGGTGTCACTTGTGGGGGGTTTCAATGTTTAGGCACATCAGTGGCTCTCCAAACGCAACATGGCGTCCCATCTCAATTTCTGTCAATTTTGCATTGAAAAGTCAAACGGCGCTCCTTCCCTTCCGAGCTCTCCCATGCGCCAAAACAGTGGTTTACTGCCACATATGGGGTATCAGCGTACTCGGGACAAATTGGACAACAACTTTTGAGGTCCAATTTCTTCTCTTACCCTTGGAAAAATAAAAAATTGGGGGCAAAAATATAATTTTTGTGAAAAAATATGATTTTTTATTTTTACGGTTCTGCATTATAAACTTCTGTGAAGCACTTGGTGGGTCAAAGTGCTCACCACACCTCTAGATAAGTTCCTTAGGGGGTCTACTTTCCAAAATGGTGTCACTTGTGGGGGGTTTCAATGTTTAGGCACATCAGTGGCTCTCCAAACGCAACATGGCGTCCCATCTCAATTTCTGTCAATTTTGCATTGAAAAGTCAAACTGCGCTCCTTCCCTTCCGAGCTCTCCCATGCGCCCAAACAGTGGTTTACTGCCACATATGGGGTATCAGCGTACTCAGGACAAATTGGACAACAACTTTTGAGGTCCAATTTCTTCTCTTACCCTTGGAAAAATAAAAAATTGGGGGCAAAAATATAATTTTTGTGAAAAAATATGATTTTTTATTTTTACGGTTCTGCATTATAAACTTCTGTGAAGCACTTGGTGGGTCAAAGTGCTCACCACACATCCAGATAAGTTCCTTAGGGGGTCTACTTTCCAAAATGGTGTCACTTGTGGGGGGTTTCAATGTTTAGGCACATCAGTGGCTCTCCAAACGCAACATGGCGTCCCATCTCAATTCCTGTCAATTTTGCATTGAAAAGTCAAATAGCGCTCCTTCCCTTCCGAGCTCTCCCATGCGCCCAAACAGTGGTTTACTGCCACATATGGGGTATCAGCGTACTCAGGACAAATTGGACAACAACTTTTTGGGTCCAATTTCTCCTGTTACCCTTGGTAAAATAAAACAAATTGGAGCTGAAGTAAATTTTTTGTGTAAAAAAGTTAAATGTTCATTTTTATTTAAACATTCCAAAAATTCCTATTAAACACCTGAAGGGTTAATAAACTTCTTGAATGTGGTTTTGAGCACCTTGAGGGGTGCAGTTTTTAGAATGGTGTCACACTTGGGCATTTTCTATCATATAGACCCCTCAAAATGACTTCAAATGAGACGTGGTCCCTAAAAAAAAATGGTGTTGTAAAAATGAGAAATTGCTGGTCAACTTTTAACCCTTATAACTCCCTAACAAAAAAAAAAATTGGTTCCAAAATTATGCTGATGTAAAGGAGATATGTGGGAAATGTTACTTATTAAGTATTTTGTGTGACATATCTCTGTGATTTAATTGCATAAAAATTCAAAGTTTGAAAATTGCGAAATTTTCAAAATTTTCGCCAAATTTCCGTTTTTTTCACAAATAAACGCAGGTACTATCAAAGAAATTTTACCACTATCATGAAGTACAATATGTCACGAGAAAACAATGTCAGAATCACCAGGATCCGTTGAAGCGTTTCGGAGTTATAACCTCATAAAGGGACAGTGGTCAGAATTGTAAAAATTGGCCTGGTCATTGACGTGCAAACCACCCTTGGGGGTAAAGGGGTTAATCTAAACTTTGCCTTACGGTGCTTCACTTTGACTGACACATTTTATTTTTCCACGAGCAGAGATAGAACGTAAGAAAAGCTGCCAAGAATTCCCATTTGTTCTTGTCTTTTATTGTTCATTAATTACAGGGCAAAAATTAAAGCTTTTCAATGAAAAGATAATTTTCCTTCCAAACTAGAAATACTCTGTTATTCCGAGCGGATTGTCCCTGAGATGAAAGGAACATTGCAACAAAATATCTGTGTGATACGCACATTAATGTCACCGTCAGGAAATGATCCCAGCAAAATGAGTGGGGAATACGTGGTAAGGCGTGAAACGACTAGAGTAGTAGTAGTAATAGTGAAGGCGGTAGTTGTGGAAAGGATAGTGGTCGTACCTATAGTAATGGTAGTAGCAGTGATAGTACTGGTGGTGGTAGTAGTATCTATAGCAATGGTAATAGTGATGATAGTACTAGTGGTGGTAGTAGTACCTATGTAACTATAGCAAGGGTAGTAGCTGTGACAGTACCAGTGGTGGTAGTAGTAACTCTAGTAATGGTAGTAGCATTGATAGTACTAGTGGTGGTAATATCTATAGTAATGGTAGTAGCAGTGATAGTACTGGTGGTGGTAGTAGTATCTATAGCAATGGTAGTAGTGATTATAGTACTAGTGGTGGTAGTAGTACCTATGTAACTATAGCAATGGTAGTAGCAGTGACAGTACCAGTGGTGGTAGTAGTAACTCTAGTAATGGTAGTAGCATTGATAGTACTAGTGGTGGTAATATCTATAGTAATGGTAGTAGCAGTGATAGTACTGGTGGTGGTAGTAGTATCTATAGCAATGGTAGTAGTGATGATAGTACTAGTGGTGGTAGTAGTACCTATGTAACTATAGCAATGGTAGTAGCAGTGACAGTACCAGTGGTGGTAGTAGTAACTCTAGTAATGGTAGTAGTGATTATAGTACTAGTGGTGGTAGTAGTACCTATGTAACTATGGCAATGGTAGTAGCAGTGACAGTACCAGTGGTGGTAGTAGTAACTCTAGTAATGGTAGTAGCATTGATAGTACTAGTGGTGGTAATATCTATAGTAATGGTAGTAGCAGTGATAGTACTGGTGGTGGTAGTAGTATCTATAGCAATGGTAGTAGTGATTATAGTACTAGTGGTGGTAGTAGTACCTATGTAACTATAGCAATGGTAGTAGCAGTGACAGTACCAGTGGTGGTAGTAGTAACTCTAGTAATGGTAGTAGCATTGATAGTACTAGTGGTGGTAATATCTATAGTAATGGTAGTAGCAGTGATAGTACTGGTGGTGGTAGTAGTATCTATAGCAATGGTAGTAGTGATGATAGTACAAGTGGTGGTAGTAGTACCTATGTAACTATAGCAATGGTAGTAGCAGTGACAGTACCAGTGGTGGTAGTAGTAACTCTAGTAATGGTAGTAGCATTGATAGTACTAGTGGTGGTAATATCTATAGTAATGGTAGTAGCAGTGATAGTACTGGTGGTGGTAGTAGTATCTATAGCAATGGTAGTAGTGATTATAGTACTAGTGGTGGTAGTAGTACCTATGTAACTATAGCAATGGTAGTAGCAGTGACAGTACCAGTGGTGGTAGTAGTAACTCTAGTAATGGTAGTAGCAGTGATAGTACTAGTGGTGGTAGTATCTATAATAATGGTAGTAGCAATGATAGTACTAGTGGTGGAAGTAGTATTTATAATAATGGTAGTAGCAGTGATAGTACTAGAGCTGGCGGTAGTAGTAACTATAGCAATGGTAGTAGTGATTATAGTACTAGTGGTGGTAGTAGTACCTATGTAACTATAGCAATGGTAGTAGCAGTAACAGTACCAGTGGTGGTAGTAGTAACTCTAGTAATGGTAGTAGCAGTGATAGTACTGGTGGTGGTAGTAGTATCTATGGCAATGGTAGTAGTGATTATAGTACTAGTGGTGGTAGTAGTACCTATGTAACTATAGCAATGGTAGTAGCAGTGACAGTACCAGTGGTGGTAGTAGTAACTCTAGTAATGGTAGTAGCAGTGATAGTACTGGGGGTGGTAGTAGTATCTATGGCAATGGTAGTAGTGATTATAGTACTAGTGGTGGTAGTAGTACCTATGTAACTATAGCAATGGTAGTAGCAGTGACAGTACCAGTGGTGGTAGTAGTAACTCTAGTAATGGTAGTAGCAGTGATAGTACTGGTGGTGGTAGTAGTATCTATGGCAATGGTAGTAGTGATTATAGTACTAGTGGTGGTAGTAGTACCTATGTAACTATAGCAATGGTAGTAGCAGTAACAGTACCAGTGGTGGTAGTAGTAACTCTAGTAATGGTAGTAGCAGTGATAGTACTGGTGGTGGTAGTAGTATCTATAGCAATGGTAGTAGTGATGTTAGTACTAGTGGTCCTACCGCCCACTACGAGGTTTGCCGTGACATGGCAGTGGGCTTCATACAGTCTGATCAGAATGTTAATGTTCAGTTATATAAATTTTTGCCTAGCGGCTTTAGATCATCTTATGATTTTTGGAGGTGCTGTTCATACCTTTTTTTTTCCCTTTTTGTACTTATAGTAATGGTAGCAGCAGTGATAGCACTAGTGGTAGTAGGAGTAGCTGTAGTAATGCTAGTAGTAGTGAGAGTACTAGTGGTGGTAGTAGTAGCTATAGTAATGGTGGTAGTAGTTGTGATAGTACTAGTGGTGGTAGTAGTAGCTATAGCGATAGTAGTACAAGTGATAGTACTAGTGGTGGTAGAAGTAGCCGCCATGGTGATGGTATCAGTAGTAGTAATAGTGGTGGTGGAAGTAAGGCTACGGTCACACTAGCAGTATTTGGTCAGTTTTTTACATCAGTATTTGTAAACTAAAACCAGGAGTGGAACAATTAGAGGAAAAGTATAATAGAAACATACAGTTAGGGCCAGAAATATTTGGACAGTGACACAAGTTTTGTTATTTTAGCTGTTTACAAAAACATGTTCAGAAATACAATTATATATACAATATGGGCTGAAAGTGCACACTCCCAGCTGCAATATGATAGTTTCCACATCCAAATCGGAGAAAGGGTTTAGGAATCATAGCTCTGTAATGCCTAGCGTCCTCTTTTTCAAGGGACCAAAAGTAATTGGACAATGGACTCTAAGGGCTGCAATTAACTCTGAAGGCGTCTCCCTCGTTAACCTGTAATCAATGAAGTAGTTAAAAGGTCAGGGGTGGATTCCAGGTGTGTGGTTTTGCATTTGGAAGCTGTTGCTGTGAGCAGACAACATGCGGTCAAAGGAACTCTCAATTGAGGTGAAGCAGAACATCCTGAGGCTGAAAAAAAAGAAAAAATCCATCAGAGAGATAGCAGACATGCTTGGAGTAGCAAAATCAACAGTTGGGTACATTCTGAGAAAAAAGGAATTGACTGGTGAGCTTGGGAACTCAAAAAGGCCTGGGCGTCCACGGATGACAACAGTGGTGGATGATCGCCGCATACTTAATTTGGTGAAGAAGAACCCGTTCACAACATCAACTGAAGTCCAGAACACTCTCAGTGAAGTAGGTGTATCTGTCTCTAAGTCAACAGTAAAGAGAAGACTCCATGACAGTAAATACAAAGGGTTCACATCTAGATGCAAACCATTCATCAATACCAAAAATAGACAGGCCAGAGTTAAATTTGCAGAAAAACACCTCAAGAAGCCAGCTCAGTTCTGGAAAAGTATTCTATGGACAGATGAGACAAAGATCAACCTGTACCAGAATGATGGGAAGAAAAAAGTTTGGAGAAGAAAGGGAACGGCACATGATCCAAGGCACACCACATCCTCTGTAAAACATGGTGGAGGCAACGTGATGGCATGGGCATGCATGGCTTTCAATGGCACTGGGTCACTTGTGTTTATTGATGACATAAGAGCAGACAAGAGTAGCCGGATGAATTCTGAAGTGTACCGGGATATACTTTCAGCCCAGATTCAGCCAAATGCTGCAAAGTTGATTGGACGGCGCTTCATAGTACAGATGGACAATGACCCCAAGCATACAGCCAAAGCTACCCAGGAGTTCATGAGTGCCAAAAAGTGGAACATTCTGCAATGGCCAAGTCAATCTCCAGATCTAAACCCAATTGAGCATGCATTTCACTTGCTCAAATCCAGACTTAAGACGGAAAGACCCACAAACAAGCAAGACCTGAAGGCTGCGGCTGTAAAGGCCTGGCAAAGCATTAAGAAGGAGGAAACCCAGCGTTTGGTGATGTCCATGGGTTCCAGACTTAAGGCAGTGATTGCCTCCAAAGGATTTGCAACAAAATATTGAAAATAAAAATATTTTGTTTGGGTTATGTTTATTTGTCCAATTACTTTTGACCTCCTAAAATGTGGAGTGTTTGTAAAGAAATGTGTACAATTCCTACATTTTCTATCAGATATTTTTGTTCAACCCTTCAAATTAAACGTTACAATCTGCACTTGAATTCTGTTGTAGAGGTTTCATTTCAAATCCAATGTGGTGGCATGCAGAGCCCAACTCGCGAAAATTGTGTCACTGTCCAAATATTTCTGGCCCTAACTGTATGCACCACTTCTGTATTTATCACCCACTCCTGGTTTTGGCTTACAGATACTGATGTTAAATACTGACCAAATACTGGTAGTGTGACCATAGCCTAATACTGATGAAAATAGTAATATTGAAAATAGTAATATTGATAGTACTAGTGGTGCTAGTATTAGCTGTAATAATGGTAGTATTTGTAATAGTAACAGTGGTAGTAGATGTTGGTATAGTAGTAGTAGTAGTAGTAGTAGTAGTAGTAGTAGTAGTAGTAGTAGTAGTAGTAGTAAAAGTGTTGAAAATAGGAGTAATAGCAATAATTTCTCCTATTTGATGATTATACTTTTAATAGTTTTTTTTTCTTATTTTCATTTTATTTTACTGTTCTTGATATATTTCAATAACGGTAATTATGATTTTCAGTTTTTTGCTTCCATTGTTTTTGGATTTACAATTAGTAGTAGTAGTAGTGCTAAAAGAAGTGATAGTAGTAAAAATAATGATTTTAGTAGTTATTGTAGTAGTGGTAGTATAACCAGGACTAATATTAGGGTAGCAGTTGTTTTAGAATATGCAGTAGTAATAGACGTAAAATTAATACAATTAGTATTAATAGCAGTAAAAGCTGTAGTAGTAATAGTAGTGGTAATTGTGGTGGTAGTGGAAGCATAAGTAGCAGTAATGGAGCTAGAAGAGGGAGCAAAAATGGTGTTAGAAATGTTAGTTGTGGTAGTTATCATAGTGGTAGCAGTGGTAGCTGAACTAGAGAGAGCAATAGTGGATGTAGTGGTGATAGTAACAATGGTGATAGTAACAATTGTGGTAGTAATGTTAGTTGTGGCAATAATAGTAGCAGTAATAGTAGTGGTGGGAGCAGCGATTGACGTAGAGGTAATGGTGGTACAATAGTAGAAGTAGTGAGGGCATAGGTGGGATGCTATAGGTGGTGGTGGTGTAGGTGGTGGTATAGGTGGTGGTAGCAGTGGTGGTGGTATAGGTGGTGATGATATAGGTGGTGGTAGCAGTGATGGTGGTGGTGGTAGTATAGGTGTAGGTAGTAGTGATGGTATAGGTGGTGTTAATATAGGTGTAGGTAGCAGTGGTGGTTAGACAGAGAGACAGAGGGATCTTTTGGGTCATCAAAGACTCAAGGGCTCACTGATAAAAGACATTCCTACAGTTTTACTCCTGAATCCTAATAATAAAATAATAATATTAATAGTGATGATAATATTAAAGCCTCCATCAGTATGATACTGGAATTGAAATTATGTAGATTGCAAAGAAGATAAATGCATCCAGTAAATATAAACCACCTCTTCAGTGGCCAATCACAGGTCAATGACAGTGGGGAGGTCAGAAATGTCTACAGTTCATCACTGTGAACAGTGACTAGCTTCTGCACCTTACTCTGCTGTCAACTGCAGCATTGGGCTTTCCAATTTGCTCTGGCTGGCCCTTCCTGCTCCCGCTGACCCTCCCTGCTTTGGCAGGTCCTTCCTGCTCCAGCTGACCCTCCCTACTTCAGCTGGCCCTCCCTGCTGCGGCTTTCCCTCTCTGCTTCAGCTGGCCCTCCCTGCTTTGGCTGACCCCCCCAGCTACGGCTGGCTCTCCCTGCTTCGGCTGGCCCTCCTTGCTGTGGCTGGCCCTCCCTGCTCTGGCTGGTCTTCCCTGCTTCGACTGGCCATTCCTGCTTCGGCTGGCCCTCCCTGCTTCAACTGGCTCTACCTGCTCCGACTGGCTCTCCCTGCTCTGACTGGCACTCCATGCCTTGGCTGACCCTCCTTTTTTTGGCTAGCCCTCCTTGCTGTGGCTGGCCCTCCCTGCTCTGGCTGGTCTTCCCTGCTTCGACTGGCCATTCCTGCTTCGGCTGGCCCTCCCTGCTTCGACTGGCTCTACCTGCTCTGGCTGGCTCTCCCTGCCCTGGCTGCCCTCAGTGCTCTTGCTGGCTCTCCCTGCTCCGGCAAGTGTCTATGGTAACAAGGTTCAAACCTCTGAAGCTACACTCTACCAGACTATAGGTTGAGTCAGGCAGCACTTTGCCATCTGAGTATTCAGGTAGTTGGTAGATTCACGACTGCTAACATATCTCAGTACTTTTCTTTGCTATTCTTCATCTTCTTCAGTAAATATCATGACCTATGCAGCTCTACTGTTCTGTTGGGCTGTACTACACTGCTACAAGTGACATATTGAGGTCAGCTGCTCCGTTGGGCCCTACTACATCACTACAAGTGAGTCTCCTTGATATATTAGTGTCTTCTTCTTTACTCTGCTATATTGCTACAAATGAGTCTCCTGACATATTTGGGTCTGCTTCTCTGCTTGGCTCTGCCACATCATTAGAGGTTATGGGCACTAGATTCTGTGATGAATGTTGATCCATTGAACTAGTCTCATGTTGTATGTGGAGTCTGGAACTATTTTGTCCCCTAATATGCAGGTATTATTATCTGCCCAATGGGATTTTTGCCTCCCTCTTGATCAATATGTTAGGCTATAGGTTGAACCCAATGGACTTAAGTCTAACTTGCAACCTTAAAAAGGATGAAACTATGATACTACAAGTCAGTCCCCTGAGAAATTCAGGCCTCTGGCTGGTCTCTACAACATTGCTACAAGTGAGTCATCAGACACGCCCAGCTCTGCGGTTCTGCTGGGCTCTACTATGTTACAAAACCTGGCTCTTTTTTGGAATCTCTCGCTTCTCTGTGGTCCAGTATAGCCTCACAAAAGGTTTCTCCAGCTGCTATCCATCTTCCATGGCCTCTGTTACATCTAGCTTGCTGCATCAATGTCTCTGGGCCGTTCTGCACTTCATATGGATCTGAGATGATAAAAAGATAGAGATATAGATAGATAGCCGTCACTCACATAAAGAGACACATATGGAGGAACATCTCTCGCTGTGTAATCTCCTTTGTAAGGCACTGGTAGCAGTGAAGAGGCAGTGACCCACAAAGTTCAAATATAAAAGTCTTTTTAATGTGTTATCTTCACACTGAAAAGGTTCCAATCCACAAATGCATATAACTTCAGTGCATATACTGTAAGTTCAGTGTTCAATTCACACCAGTTCATAACAGCATAACAGCATTTAGATTGCAGTTACTACACATGCTAGTCCTTCTCTGAAAAGTTCCGTGGGTGTCCTGCACTGCTGTATCACAGTCTCGACTCACAGCCGTACACAGACCTTGACACCCTGTCTGCGGCTGTGACACACGCCAGTCCTTCCTTCTGGCACAGGACAGTCTACCTCCAGTTCACCTCCAGGCACAAACCTGTCCACATCCGTGACCAGTCATCGTGGACAGCAGCACCACTGTGTATGCTGTGGGTTGTCAGGCCTCACTCTGACCTTGACACACCTGAGACTCCTCAGACCCAACTCTCTATACTACAGGGCGTTTAACAATTGTAATCACAGCTACACCTGCAACTACAATGGCCCCTCATGGCCTCACCACGCCTCTGTGCGCATCCTGGTGAGAACAAACAGTGCCTCCTAGCTGTAACAGGAGTCACTGCCTCACACCTTCCACTCACAGATTTTCATTCTGGAAATTATTGACTTATTAGAAGGAAACATTTTATATTTGCAAATTGGCTAGATCTCATCCTGAACATATAAATCGTTTGGTAAGGGTAACATCACTTGGCCATGATAACCAAATTTTTACTTTCTTACAGGTTGCAACAAAGCACATAGAAGACAAAGTCAAGAATTGTGTTGCTTGACAGGAGGTAATGATGGGATGGGAGGGGGATGGAGCTGCAGCTTTTCTCTACATCTCTTTCTCTCTGTATTTCTTACTGTACGTGGTCTTTTGGGATGTGCAGATAGCAGGAAAATCTACTAAAGTAAGAAAAAGCATTCAACTAGAAAGAATTTGTCCAAATAGAAACCATAGAAAGGTAAACATCGCATTGCCATCCAACATGTAAAGCTGCGTCTAAAGTGTATGAACATCACTGTCACTTCAAAATACTTTGCATCAATCAATAGTAGAGATGAGCGAATCAATTTTAAAGGAATCAATTTAGTTACGAATTCAATTTAATTTGTGCCGCCAATTTGCTGGATTCTGATGGCTGGGAAAGACATTAAAAGAGAAATTCTGATACTCAGGTCTCCTCAGCACACACAACAGCAGTCACGCTGCATCCCGGCTCTCCGATCTGCTACTCTTTGGCATTCTTTTCCTTCCAACAACTTTCGGGTCTTCTCTCTTTTGATGCCGCCATTGTGATTAGGCCACAGGGGAGGAGGGTAAAATGCACAAGTGCTCCATACTCGAATCAACTAGGTTGGACACTCGGACAGGCTCGACTCGAGTATCAAGTATAATGGAAATCAATGGGAAACTCAAGCATTTTTTCGGTAGACCCTAACAGGTGGGCAGGAAAATATCTGAAATAGATGTAAACAGCGCTAAAATGGAATGAAAACATCAGGGGGAAGATGCCTGGACATATCGCTGACTCTCAGGGGAACAATGTTGTCAGAGTATTACGCCACTTTTACAGACTGACAATAAAACATACAAAACTGAAGGTAAAATGGATTTTACAGGAAAAAATGTTAGGAAACATTCTTTCCTACATAATGATTTGTATATACTGTAAGGCAAAATTAAAAGAGAAAAAAAGTCTCCTCTACCCCTTAATAGCCGGACCATCTCTCACTGTACTTCCCCGTCACCTGTCTACAGTATTTGACACAGTAGAGGGGGAAATAAAACTACACTCACCGGTAGTCACCGGGAATTCTAGTTGTAACATTTAAGTACCTTATCTGGGCATGTGGTGTGTGTGACATGATCAGACACATCCTGTGTAATTTATATAGGAGGGACTCTGAAACTCACAAAGCCTATGGAGACAATGCAAGAACTGGCAAAAATACATGGACACCGATGCACCCTGTGTTAGACATAAAGGAGGGAACATACACTATGTCTCACCATCATCTACTTTTGGAGACACTACTTGCTGTTCCCCACCGTCATCTTCTTCTGACCATGGCTGGTCAAATATTTGGGCATTTCTACTCATGCTTTCCTCACACCCCTCTTGAAACGTGCAGTGCGAGAGGGATCGAGGATCGAGTAGGGCCGAGCCGGCTCGCTCATCACTGTTCATTTATTTTTTTTCCATTTTTAATTGACACGGAATGACCAATGAAGCGTTATTCTCAGAACGAGGCTCCATAGGTTGCGGTGCAGAATCAGTGGATATCATGTGAACGCCATGGACAATGTCGGAGCTGCAGGATTAATAAATTGGTGACCGAGGGACGGTCTCTTGTCTTTATTTAACTCCCTTTTTTTTTTAAATTATGTGGAACCACGGGACCTCTGTCCAGGGGCTTCGAAGGGGGCATGAAATATGCAAGACCCAGACACCTGTAGCATGACCCCTCAAACAGGGTCAGATTGGAAAGCCCAAGGGACGCAGGTGCTACCTCCAGTTAGACCCCGGACACATTGAAGCTGACCCAACAGAATAGGTGGACTGGCAGGTATTGCGGGTAGCAAAGCACTCAGCTGACAACAGGCAGAAGAGTCAGGTAGAGGCCTGGAGAGGGTACGACCTGGTGCAGGAGGTTCATGCAGCATCCCAGGAGGCATAGGGAGACACAGCTGGCACACTGAGGAGACAAACGAAATTAGCAGGATACTGGCAGAATACTGACACCAAGATACGGGGAACCTGGGATTAGCAACAGGAAGCACTTGTTGCTCAGGCCCCTCCCTAAGAGCAGAGGTGCCTGAAATAATATGAGACACTCAGCCACTGGCTGAAAGCTATTTTGAAAATGGCATGCTGTCTCTTTAAGAGACCGGGAGAGCATGCGCGCCTTTAGAGACACGCCTGGAGACCTGCAGGGGATGTGCAGAGTCCAGGAAGCAGTTACAGAAGCAGACAGTGCGGGACATGGGGCGGGAGCCCCAGGAGACCAGCGTCCCCGCCAGGAACAGCGCCGAAGCTATGAGCCAGAGGCCACAGGTGAGGACCGGGGAGCAGAATGGGACGGAGGCGTTACAACTACATAGGAATTCCTTCGGACCAGCCTGTCATTTCAAGGTTCCTCCATGTTTGGATTTCCATTCTGGCTGTCCTGGATAGATACATATACATGGCTTCGCTAATGTAACTATGACAACACTTCCTGTCACAGAAATAACATATTGAACCCCATGCACTTATGACCACTGTCCACAAACTTGGTTTTAGTGTAGATTGTGGATAAGGGTCAAATGTACAGGGTGGACCATTTATATGGATACGACTAAATAAAATGGGAATGGTTGGTGATATCAACTTCCTGTTTGTGACACATTAGTATATGGGAGGGGAAAAACTTTTCAAGATGGATGTTGAACATGGCAGCCATTTTGAAGTTGGCCATTTTGGATCTAACTTTATTTTTTTCAATGGGAAGAGGGTCATGTGACACATCAAACTTATTGAAAATTTCACAAGAAAAACAATGCTGTGCTTGGTTTTAACGTAACTTTATTCTTTCATGAGTTATTTACAAGTTTATGACCACTCAAAAAATGTGTTCAAAGTGCTGCCCATTGTGTTGGATTGTCAATGCAACCCTCTTCTCCCACTCTTGACACACTGATAACAACACCACAGAAGAAATGCTAGCACAGGCTTCCAGTATCCATTGTTTCAGATGCTGCACATCTCGTTTCTCCACAGCATAGACAATTGCCTTCAGATGACCCCAAAGATAGAAGTCTAAGGGGGTCAGATCGAGAGACCTTGGTGGCCATTCATCTGGCCCATGACGACCAATCCACTTTCCAGGAAACACAAAAATTGGAACACAAAAATTGATGCTATGGTGTGGTATATGGGGTGCAAAGATAGTGGGGCCATTCTTCATCAATGGAAACCTCAGTGCAGCTGGATATCTGAAATTGCTACATGATGATGTGTTGCCCTTTTTTATGCACTGAAGATGGCACGTTCCCTGAGTTTTTCAGCAAGATTGTGCACCACCATATTATGGGTGTCAGGTCCAAGCATTCCTACATGAACAGTTTCCTGGAGCGTGGATTGGTCATCGTGGGCCAGTAGAATGGCCACCAAGGACTCCCAATCAGACCCCCTTAGACTTTTATCTTTGGGGTCATCTGAAGACAATTGTCTATGCTGTGAAGATAGGAGATGTGCAGGATCTGAAACACTAGATACTGGAAGTCTGTGCTAGCATTTCTTCTGCAGTGTTGCTATCAGTGTGTCAAGAGTGCGATAAGAGGGTTGCATTGACAATCTAACACAATGGGCAGCACTTTGAACACATTTTATAAGTGGTCATAAACTTGTAAATAACTCATGAAAGAATAAAGTTACGTTAAAAGAAACACACCATTGTTTTTCTTGTGAAATTCTCAATAAGTTTGAATTGTCACATGACCCTCTTCCCATTGAAAACATAAAGTTGGATCCAAAATGGCCGACTTCAAAATGGCCGCCATGGTCACCACCCATCTTGAAAAGTTTTCCCCCTCCCATATACTAATGTGCCACAAACAGGAAGTTGATATTACCAACCATTCCCATTTTATTTAGGTGTATCCATATAATTGGCCCACCCTGTACAATTGTGAAAAAGCTGTAAAACTGCGATGAAAGCCTCCACTAAATTGCCGCTGGTTGAGCTTTTTGAAGTGGCTTGCAAGTGAAGTTTGACATTTCTACAATGTTTGTATTGTTTCCTTTATGCACCCTGTACCGTATTTCTCCCCTCTGCAAGAATTATAGAAATTTTCAGTTATTCCATCAAACATATTTTTACAGTGGGAAATCGGATCCGCGGTGCGACGAGGGGGCAATAGAGTGAAACGGTTAAAATGGAAATGACATTAAATACTTTCTACAGAAAGGAACTATCGGCTGTAGAATTGCGAGCGGACCTATTCTCCGTGTGTTCATGCCGAGTACCAATTGAATAAGGATCAGTGGGAAACTCAAAATGAAAACTTTTTTGAGTATTTCTAAAAGCACAAATAATCAGCTGAGTTGAATTCCGAGAACTAAGAAGGTTTACTCTCCTCCGCCATGTCAGTGCTAGATTTTATAACATAATTTACCTTTCTGAAGTTTTTAACTCACGCATTGCTAAGCACTGACTTGAAAATTAAGATCAAGGGAAAGGAACTAATAGGATGGAATACATGGTCCAATGTACATTGGAGGCAGAAAAGAGGTAGCTGTAGCTACTCTGGCACCCCCAGTAAAATTATAACACTTTTACTCACGTCTGGTGCCAGCGCTGTTCCAGCTATGTCGGCTCGCCATCTTACTCCAGTTACTGACTGGTGTAAGATTTGTGGTGTAAGAAACACTGCCACTAGTTATGAATATTACAAGCAGTGATGCGATGCCCTGTCACATCCCCCATCCTCCCCAGTTCTACACATTTCCTCAAACCTGTGCGAAAATGCCAAAAGTCACAAAACTTTTCAGTACAATTTGGAAACTTTTCAAAGTTCTTTACGGAAGAAATCTGTTGTAAAAGCTTCGATGAATCGGCACCATTGAATAAACCCAAACATCATTTCATGCAGTCAAAAGTGTGATTTTAGAACACGAGGAGGCGCAAAAGATTTTTTTTTTGCTGTGAGTTTGCTTGCGGAAAAGCTTCTGCATTTTTCATTTCCAGCACAGTACAGAAAATATTCAGAAATCTCATGCACAATCTGCCAAAAATATCCACAATATAAATTGACAGGGGCCATAAATGTATTATCTGCAGCATGCTAATCTATAGTGCAGATATAGGTACAAGTTTTACCCTTTGCCCTGCACAACTGCGGTATTCCACATGTGGCGCATGGGAAAAATGAATTGTCTTTAGGTCATCTCTAGGCAAAATCTCACTGTGCTTATAGGTGAGTCCATGCATGGTGATATCATAGGAAACAAATTATCATCTTATCTTACTATTTCCACATTTTTATAAGACACACCAACATATTTCTCGGCGCAGCACAAAAAAAACGATTCCTTATATAGGTCCCTGCTCCAGTGAAGATTGCAAGTTTGAAAAAGTGTGAAAATGGCTTGTGCCTAAGCTGAAATGCATCATATTCGAATATATATGCTGGAAGATATGGAATGAATAATACAAATTATGCCCACAAGTGCCTGTCGGTCATTTGTTTTAATTTTGATGTGGGACGCCATCCCAGACACGAGAGCCATTTTGCCATGAGTGCCGATTGAAATTGGTTTACACTAATATCTAAAAAAAAAAAAAAAAGCTATTTTGTGTTAGGGTAAGATGGGATAACCCACTTCTTGTCTTATCAAGAGCATCTTGCGTAGTCACGGTCCATACATCTCACAGATTGTGCTCCTAGGGTTCAGCAGTGCATGATGGCGTGGGATAGCAGAGATCAGTCGTGAGCTGGCCTTGGGGAGGACTTGACATCTGGAGGGGATATAGAGCGCCCCCAGAAACAGGACCACGAGTTCTCGGTATCGGGCCTCTCTGGTTCGGTTCTGGGAATGTCAAGGTGGCTAAACCCGGTCCGCGACCCTGCTAAGGGGCATCCAATAAAGGTGGTACAGTCTGTCAGGGATTCGTGACGCCACCTGTGGTGTTCGGTCAGGGTGACCGACGCTGCTGTGGGGTCCGCTGGGGTGATGAAATGGCAGCTGGATGGTATACCTTCCCACAGGTAAAGTATGTCCCCAGGGCTTCCCAGTAAGGTAGATGGTGATGGTGTGAGGTGCAGTCAATAACGAGGACACAAGGTTGCAGTCTCTTTACCTCTTTACTGAAGACTTCAGGATCCTCAATCCAGAGCACGCTTAACAGAGCTTTCTGAGACCGGCAGGTCCGATGGGCACATCCAGAGTTCCCTTTGCAGGTGGAAATCAGTGCCTACCACTAGCGCCTGTGTGTTGTAGTGCTACCCTGGTGAGCATTCGGTATAGTCCTCACAACTTCTGTTCTTGTTCGTTAGTTCTTTCTAATTCTCTCTCTCTTGTTCCAGATGTTACTAGTTTCTGGTCCCCCAGGTATGTTATGGCTAGGACGCACCCGTATGACGAGAAGGCTCGGAGCTCTTCCGGGACCCTAGAGACGCCCCTCTCCACGCGTTGCCCCCTATGTCTTCATTGGAAATTTAAGGTAGACAGCCAACCTATAATTAACTGTCCAGCGGAGTTCGAAGTAAGGCCTAGAGTCAGTTACTCCCGCGGTGTTCCGGCCACCGGCTACACGCCTCAGTAGGATGTTGCCTCGGTCTCACGGCACGACTCCTACTGGCTCTCCTTTGTGCTTGATCTCGTTTCTCACTATTCCACAATATCCTTCCCTTCGTGTCTCTCTCTTGGATACCGCCTCGGGGTGTGCAGGCGCGGTTCCGTAACGTTCTGCTCTGTTCGCTAGGCACCTGCCAGGTTCCCACGCCTGACAAAGACCCCCCTGTGTCTTCTCCCTGCAACACCCCCTGCCACGGGATGTTGCCTGAATCCAACCCAGTCAGCTTCTGACTAACTTCCTATCCAACCCCTAGTTTTACCAGTGTGAGGAGTGGCCCAATAAATAAAGCCTTTTTCTCCCCCTAGTGGCCGGAGTGTGAAGTGTAATGTGTGCTCGTGATACCTGGTCAGTAGAATTCCTTCAGTGCCATCAGACGTACCATCACTCCCCTTAGCGGCAGAGTGTCATACTGCAACAACCAGATCTCTGGGGCGCTGCAGATACTACCGGCAATGTTTTACATATACATCTTCCTGTGCAGGCGCTGTAAGATTACAACCCATGAAGGACTGAGAGGGGTGGACATTACCAGAACTAGCTCCATTGTGACAGACAGGTAGAACCGAGGCTTGATCCATTTGATCTGGGGGAGAGGATACCACCATAATAATGTGGCCCCTGGAGGCTGACACATCATGCTCCTTACGACGGAACTTATTTAGAATATTTCAGTGGCAATTTTCCCCTATAAAGACAGCACTTTTGCTCATAGTTTGTGCCCGGTAATGTAACTTATCCTGCAAAAATCTGCAGAAACTCTCCTGATAAGTGCAATATATTTTTGGACACCATTCTAACTAAAATGACGCTCAGTTGCCGAAATTTCAGCAGGGGGTTGAAAAAATACAAGTCTCAACTCCAGATTATCTCTGTGACCCTAAGTAAGGGATATAGGGATCAGACCCCTGACAATATATATTATCAGTGCAAAAGGGATAAAATGGGTCTACCCCTTTAACTATTTTTTTCCTTTTCCTTTCTTTCTCCAGTTCATCCACATTTCCACCAAAGCTGAAATGTTAAGAAGTTAATGTCTGTTTGCTTGGCCCAGAGTCTCCCACACAATGTCTGTGCCACGGCATTTATAAAGTAGAGCTTTTTCTAATTGTATTTTTTTAGAGGCCAATTGTTCTCCCATTTCGTCCAAATTTCTAAGCCTTTCATTAACTGAGAGGAGACGCTTGCCAAATTCATATTATGTGAAGAAGCGAAAGGATCTCCAACGTAATGATGACAATTTCTGCAGCTGCAGCTCCGGATGGAAAAAGACAAAATACAAATTGTATCATGCAGATTTTTTTAACTGAAGGCAAACTGGGAAATTCATGCAAATTGAGCAAAGTTACAAAACACATTGATAATAAATGAACACAGTGATTAAGTGACTTATGTATCTTCATCAACTCCGAAATATCAGCAGTGCAGGGAATAGCAGAAAGGAAATGACTAACTAGGAAAGAAGATGAAAATGAATTCTCTCTCTGGAGGATACAATGGTTTCATACGCAACCAATATGGTCTACAATACTATAATGGTGACCCCTATGTACAAGAATATATCTACTATAATACTGCTCCCTATGTACAAGAATATAACTACTATAATACTGCTCCTATGTACAAGAATATAACTACTATAATACTGCTCCTATGTACAAGAATATAACTACTATAATACTGCTCCTATGTACAAGAATATAACTACTATAATACTGCTCCTATGTACAAGAATATATCTACTATAATACTGCCACTATGTACAAGAATATAACTACTATAATACTGCCTCCTATGTACAAGAATATAACTACTATAATACTGCCCCTATATACAGGAATATAACTACTATAATACTGCTCCTATGTACAAGAATATAACTAGTACAATACTGCTCCTATGTACAAGAATATAACTACTATAATACTACCCCTATGTACAAGAATATAACTACTATAATACTGCCCCTATGTACAAGAATATATCTACTATAATACTGCCACTATGTACAAGAATATAACTACTATAATACTGCTCCCTATGTACAAGAATATAACTACTTTAATACTGCTCCTATATACAAGAATATAACTACTATAATACTGCTCCTATGTACAAGAATATAACTACTATAATACTGCTCCTATGTACAAGAATACAACTACTATAATACTGCCCCTATGTACAAGAATATAACTACTATAATACTGCTCCCTATGTGCAAGAATATAACTACTATAATACTGCTCCTATGTACAAGAATATAACTACTATAATACTGCTCCTATGTACAAGAATATATCTACTATAATACTGCCACTATGTACAAGAATATAACTACTATAATACTGCCTCCTATGTACAAGAATATAACTACTATAATACTGCCCCTATATACAGGAATATAACTACTATAATACTGCTCCTATGTACAAGAATATAACTAGTACAATACTGCTCCTATGTACAAGAATATAACTACTATAATACTACCCCTATGTACAAGAATATATCTACTATAATACTGCCACTATGTACAAGAATATAACTACTATAATACTGCCTCCTATGTACAAGAATATAACTACTATAATACTGCCCCTATATACAGGAATATAACTACTATAATACTGCGCCTATGTACAAGAATATAACTAGTACAATACTGCTCCTATGTACAAGAATATTACTACTATAATACTACCCCTATGTACAAGAATATAATTACTATAATACTGCCCCTTGTGAAGAGCAGAACAAAAATGATTACCTCAATGAACAAAAATAAAAAAAGAATTTGTGATAAATATTGACCTGTCCATTCAAGGACATTTTAGCTATAGTATGAAATCCTGTTTTTCTTGTCTGTGGAATTGCCTTTGTACTGTTTGTTGTGAAACTGCCGCCCACGAAACTGTTTTCTTTTCTTTTCTTTCTTTCCTGTTTTGTCTATTTGTTTAAACATGCAAAACTTGTATAACCACTAAATCTACTGAAACCACTATATAAAGAAGGGATAGCACTTTGAAGGCAGGCGTGCTTCAGAGACTTCCCAGTGATACACTATACAAGACGTGTCTTGTGTAATATTTCTGGTGATTTCCCACTTCCAAAGGCTGCTCCGACTGAGTGTGATCCCGACATTTCCTGGCGCCTGAACAGGGACCCGAGGTCTGTGTATTCCTTCAAGAACACCGGCAGAATACGAACAAAAAGAGAATCTGGGATAATGGACGGCAGATGAACAAAAACCTGGCCAGGTAAGAGACACTGTTAGATCTCTTATATCTGCCCTGCACTGTCCGTAAGATTTTCTGTGTCGTGTTCTTTAGCGGGTAGTTCTAGTAGAGGAGGATACCTATAGCTCGGGTTCTTGAACTATTTAGGAATTGATCACCTCACGGAGTACGGCATTGAATGAGAGTGAATGTGAATAGAAGGTGTGTGTAAGTTGGGAATAGCCCTATAAGCCGCCCAGGGGGTTGAAACAGAAGAAGTGACTGTCCCACTGGGCAAAGTGGTTGCGTCCTTTCGGGGAGACCTCCGCGCCTATGTTCAATCTCTGATCCTGTCTTTGACAAAAACCTGGTGACGGATAAGTGTATGATAGTATGAGCCCAGGACAGATAAATTAGCCTGGGACAAGAATACGTTGTATATGATAGTATAAGCCCAGGACAGATAAATTAGCCTGGGACAAGATACGTTGTATGTTCTTTTTCTTTTTCTGTCTGGTTGCATTTGTGTTGTTTGCTATAGGTGTAGGAATCAGGATTTTCTTACATCAACACAGTTTAAACATCCTAGCTCCTTAGGAAGAAGGTAACGAGGTATTCTCATACCCAAACGCCACCTAGGGCAAGAAAAAGACATCCTAGCTCCTTAGGAAGAAGGTAACGAGGTATTCTCATACCCAAACGCCACCTAGGGCAAGAAAGCTCAGGATAAGAAAATGGGGAATAAGCAAACAAAGTCGGAACCAGAAGAATTAGATATCTATACTATCATAAAGGAGAGAAGTGGTGAAGATGCCACTAAGGGGCTGAAAAAGATTTTTAGTAAGTTTGGAGTTACTAGGGCAGAAGCTTTTAGTAGAAAACTATGGGAAGGAATTCAGGAAAGGAAAAAAGGCATAATCAGAGACAAGAAATGGATAGATCAGATCCAAGCATTGATTGATGTCTCTAGGGTAGCAGAAAATGAGGGATGGACATATAATCAACAGAGTAAAAAGTGGTGTATTAGACCAACAGGCTGTAGAGAATAACAAAATGTGGAATCTAAAAATACCCCACCCCCATATCTTAACCCACATGCCCCATCTTTTCTCCAAACACCACCTCAAAGTTTAGCCGGACCAGGAGGATGGGTATGTCCGCACTGTGGACAACAAAATCCAGACTGGAGAAATGATTGCCTAGCCTGTGGTACACCTAGACATGGCGCTGTACTTGCCCCTGTTAGGGTAGTACCAAGACCCTTTAGGGAACCTGGTGCTGACGGAGTAATGGGAACTAGATATCACCAAACTCGACAATATTTCCCTTGGTCCCCCGCTGAAGGCATGTCTCTCTTGCATAACGCACCAGATCCCACCCAGTGTCCAGTTAGATTTGCACAATATATACAGCAAATTATGCAGACTCACGCTGGAGTTTGGGCAGATGGAGAAGAATTATGTAGAATGAAAATGACTCCTGGACTCTTCCAGGAGCTATTAGCAAATCTACAGGTACAAAGGCCCCAAGCAGGAGATGGTGCCTTACAAACGATAGAATCAGGTACACAATTTGTAGATCACTTAATGGTTTTCATGAGGGAGAGACAGAGGCAGAGAGGAACAACGGGAGTGGTGGCTCAGAAATCTGGACAATCAGTAGACGAATATTATCTAAGTGTAGAAAATAATTTCAGAGATGAAGGCATGGATCTAACCGCTCCAGGAATGATGAGGTTAGTTACAAAAACCTTTATAGATGGATTGTCTCCAAAAGTGAAGGAAAAGCTTAAGGCCGCAACCCCTGATTGGAGAACCTTGGAAGACCCACACCTGGCTAGACAGAAAGCTGTAGGGATAGAAATGGACTTAAGAGAAAATTCTAAGCCAGTAAGAATTGCACAGGCTAATACTGGCTCTGCTAATCAAAAGTTTACTTGTCATTACTGTAAGAAGCCAGGACATTTCCAAAGGGAATGTAGGAAGAGAAAAGCAGATATAGATTCAGGAACCTTTGTACCCAAAAATAGGATAAATAACCCAGTGCCTGATCAAACAGACAGCTCAGAATGACTGAAAGTTATGCAGGTCTCTCTTCCTTCTAGAAGACCAATAATACAAGTTGAAGTTGAGGGTAAAAATGTACCTTTTCTGATAGATACGGGAGCAACATCCTCCATTTTAAATCAGGACTTTTTACCATATCCTGACAATATATCCTCAAAGGTTACATATGCAGAAGGGTATGATGGTAAAATTCAGGCGTTGCCCTTTACAAAACCTTTAAATGTGAGCTTTGGCCCTAAAACTTTTGTATCCAAATTTTTATTTGCTAAAGGTGCACCTACCTGCTTGTTGGGTACTGATGTCTTAAGTAAAATGCATGCAAACATCCATTTTAGAGAAGATGGCACAGTTATGCTGACCATCCCTGAAGATGCAGAAACTCTGGAACCATATGTTAGAATACAGGCAATGGAGGATTTTCCCGAAATTTACACTCAACAAGCAAAAATTGACTTGTCTCGGGTTCCTGACAGCCTATGGGCAAAAGGAGACACTGATGTAGGATTTTTATCAGTAGCTCCTATACTGTTAGAAACTGCCCCGGGAACCATATTACCTCAGCTTAGGCAATACCCCATCAGCGCCCAGCAAGAACAGGCGATTTCTCAACAAATTCAGGATTATGTGTTACAAGGTGTTTTGGTAGAAATCAGGTCACCCGCCAATACACCCTTATATCCTGCTAAAAAGAAAGTGTCCTCCAAAGAAACTATGGTGAAATATCGAATGGTGCACGACTTACGGGAAATCAATAAGGTTTTGGCACCGGTCACCCCTGTGGTACCGAATCCTCATACCTTACTGTCTCAAATTCCCAGCACTGCTGCATATTTTACGGTAATTGACTTATCAAACGCATTTTTTTCTGTGCCACTACATAAGAACTGTTGGCATTTGTTTGCCTTTACATTCAAGGGTAAACAATTAGCATGGACAAGATTGCCACAAGGTATGGTACACTCACCAACTTTGTACTCTGAAGCAATGCAGACCGTGCTAAAAAATTTCATCCCAGAACTAGGAGTAGTCATTCTACAGTATGTAGATGACTTACTTATTTGTTGCCCTGATGAGCAGACGGCAGTTACCTCAACTGTTAATTTCTTAATTTTCCTAGCGCAAGAAGGCTGTAAAGTAAATAGACAGAAACTCCAGGCTTGTCAACAAACAGTCGTGTTTTTAGGTCACTGCATATCACAGGGCATCAGACACCTCACACCTCAACGTACGGAAGCCATACGTAACATGCTTGAACCCAGGAATCACAAACAGCTGCGTGCTTTCCTAGGTATTGTTTCACACTGTAGACAGTGGATCATACATGCAAGTCAACTCATGCAGCCTTTATATGACTGTATTGCCAACACACCATATTCACTCAGTGAAGAGGCTAAACAGTCATTTTCCTCTTTGAAAACAGCACTGGTATCAGCTCCGGCTTTCGGACTCCCAGACTACACTAAACCTTTTCAATTGATGGCAGCTGAGATATCCTCACATGCTACAGGGGTGCTCACACAAAAACATGGAAACAAACAGAGACCTGTGGCATACATATCAGCTCATCTGGACCCTGTAGCTAGAGCCGCACCTTCTTGTGTAAGAGTAGTAGCCGCAATTTCACTGTTATTAGATAAAGCTTCTGAGATTGTTCTTGATCACCCACTTCTAGTTCAGACCACTCATGATGTACATGGCATTCTTAACCAGGTCCAACCTAAACATATTTCAATGGCCAGACACCTCCGTCTCCAATGTTCCCTACTACTGCCGCCCAACATTTCCTTTGCCAGGATTCAGACTCTTAATCTCGCGTCTTTGCTCCCTTTAGAGTCTGAGTGGGGTACCATACCTGAGGAAACTGCACTCTCCAACTCCTTTGAAACTGCACTCTCCAACTCCTTTGACCCATCAAAGTCAATGCATGATTGTGTACAATTAATGGAACAAGAGACTCAGGGCTTATGTAATGTACGTGACAAGCCACTCTGTAATGCTACATTTGAACTTTTCATAGATGGCAGTAGATATGCAGATATGAATGGACAATTTCATACAGGTTATGCGGTAGTAACTCAGCATGAAGTGCTGAAAGCAGAACCTCTCCCTGCTAATCAGTCTGCACAAGAAGCAGAACTTACGGCATTAGTTGAAGCTCTAAAAATAGCCAAAGATCAGACAGCAAACATATACACTGATTCTAGATATGCACATGGCATTATTTTCGATTTTGGCGTAATATGGAGAGCCAGAGGTTATATGACTGCTTCAGGCCAACCTGTTAAACATGCCTCCCTCATTAGACAGATTCTGGAGGCAGCACAAGAAACTAAAGAAATAGCGGTGATAAAGGTAGCTGCACATGTGAGACTCGACACCGAGGAAGCCAGGGGTAACGATAAAGCCGATAAGGCAGCAAAACAGGCAGCACGTAAACCCTTACATCATGCCCACACACTAGATAGCTCTGAAGATGATGAGGAAAGATTGAAGGAAGCTCAGAAACAGGTAGACGACGAAGAACGAGGGCAGTGGCAGAAAAAAGGGGCAGAAGATCAGCAAGGATTATGGAAAAAAGGAACTTTGTTGTGTTTACCCAGAGCCTGGTACCCCGCAGTGGCAAGTGACCTCCACCTACCCACGCATGTGTCGGCAAATGGTATGACGCTCAAGGTAAAAGAAAGGTGGTTGGCTCCAGGCTTTGGTAATTTTGCTCGGAACATGTGTGCTGCATGCGCTATATGCCTGGCACACAATCCAGGTCAGGCCATTAAAACCCCAACCAAGCATCATGTAAGACCACTGTATCCCTTTCAAAGACTCCAGATCGACTACATCCAACTTCCTAGGTACAATGGATACGAATATGTGCTTGTGTGTGTGGACTTGTTCTCAGGGTGGCCAGAGGCTTATCCAGTTCGTAAAGCCTCAGCAAAAACTACTGCCATTAAAATAGCACATGAACTGATACCCCGTTACGGCATGCCTGAGGTGATCGAGTCAGATAGGGGTACCCATTTTACTGGGGAAATATTCCAGAATGTTATGAAAATGTTGGGAGTAGAAAACCAGTTTCACACTCCATATCATCCACAGAGTTCAGGTAAAGTGGAAAGATTAAATGGGACAATAAAATTAAAAATCCAGAAGGCCATGGCAGAAACAGGAAAGCCTTGGACCGAGTGTCTACCACTTGCCCTGTATTCCATCCGAAACACCCCAAGGGGGAAGGCTAAGCTGTCACCACATGAGATTCTTTTTGGTAGAGCAGCAAATTTGGGTTGTTATTTTCCACAACAACTGATGTTGAATACTGAGACTTTAACTGCTTATGTACAAGAATTACAAAAACGTTTAACTAAAGTGCATTCGCAAGTTTTTGCTTCCCTTCCAGATCCAGAAAATCTCGAAGGAGGCCACAAGTTGGAACCTGGTGATCAAGTCTACGTGAAAAGACACACCAGAAAGACTCTGGAACCGAGATTTGACGGACCTTTCCAAGTCCTGTTAACAACTCCAACAGCAGTCAAGCTTGAAGGAAAGGCATCATGGATACATGCAAGCCATTGCAAAAAAGCAGTATAAGACTCATGATATTGATGTTAATAATGTTAACCTCAATGGAATGCATGTATGTGGGAATCCCGCAGCCGGGTACTGTAGCCCCTTGGGACAAAAACCCTCTTGGTGTATGCTTCAGAATGTATCTAGTTTTGTGGATTTGGCTCACAGATTGGTATTGCAGCACTCAGCTTTGTGGGATCTGCCTGAGGGTACATTTTGGATATGCGGAGAAGGAGCATATAAATGGCTTCCCGTAGGTATAAAGGGTACTTGTACATTAGGACGCCTAACCCCGGCTACTTTCATAATTTCAAATAAACAAGTGAATATGCAAGCCGTGCCCAAGCACACACTGTATAAAAGAGCTGCAGATAACTCACCACGTCCCTCGGGGAGGCCGCATATAGTACAAATGGGAATTCCCAACAAAATTGCTAGTACCATTTTTATTTATCCTATGTTAACACAAATGTGGGATAAATTAGTTAGAGCCACGGATTATCTAGATGATCAGATTTGGGATATATTGGACATATTAAATACTAGTATAGCTGTACAGAATCAGCTTATAATAGTCACTAACCAACATACCCTGGTATTGGATTACCTAACTGCCTCACAAGGGGGTATGTGTCAAATCATCGGACCCACCTGCTGTCATTATATAGACCCGAATAGTACTATGAGTATGAGATTTAAATTAAAAGACGTACAACGACTCAGGGATCAGTATGACAAAGACAATGACCAAAATAAGGATAGCTGGTGGTCAGATACCTTTTCTTTTCTTAACCCGGCCAATTGGTTCAGAGGGATCGGTGGGTGGGTTACCGGGATTATGCAAAGCCTAATACATACAGTTATGTTTATTGTAATTATATATGTATTATTCAAGGTTGTACTCAAGGGTATCTCGGTATGCACAAATAAATTTTGTGTAATGGATGCGAGAATATAAAGTTTTTTTTTGTAATATCACAAAAAGAATGACTAAAATGATCGACAAGGTTTTGAATGGAATATGTCAAAAGGGGGATTGTGAAGAGCAGAACAAAAATGATTACCTCAATGAACAAAAATAAAAAAAAGAATTTGTGATAAATATTGACCTGTCCATTCAAGGACATTTTAGCTATAGTATGAAATCCTGTTTTTCTTGTCTGTGGAATTGCCTTTGTACTGTTTGTTGTGAAACTGCCGCCCACGAAACTGTTTTCTTTTCTTTTCTTTCTTTCCTGTTTTGTCTCTTTGTTTAAACATGCAAAACTTGTATAACCACTAAACCTACTGAAACCACTATATAAAGAAGGGATAGCACTTTGAAGGCAGGCGTGCTTCAGAGACTTCCCAGTGATACACTATACAAGACGTGTCTTGTGTAATATTTCTGGTGATTTCCCACTTCCAAAGGCTGCTCCGACTGAGTGTGATCCCGACACCCTATATACAGGAATATAACTACTATAATACTGCTCCTATGTACAAGAATATAACTAGTACAATACTGCCCATATGTACAAGAATATAACTACTATAATACTGCTCCTATATACAAGTATATAACTACTATAATACTGCCCCTATGTACTAGAATATAACTACTATAATACTGCTCCTATGCACAAGAATATATCTACTATAATACTGCCCCTATATACAGGAATATAACTACTATAACATGTACATTATTATTACTTTCATTATTGCTATTAGTATACATTTAGCAAGTTCTTATTGTGTAATATACTACTTGTTTTTCACTTCTACTTTGATTGGTTGTTACTATGTATACCCTCTGATATGTGATATAGAGTGTTATCTCTGGGGTTTATTCATGTCACAGTTTCTAGATGTACGATATAAAAAGGTCAATAAATGATTCCCATACACAGATGGTCGATCTCTTGGGATCACATTTCATGCCAATACTTTAACTATAGACACAATGTTCTCTCTCGCCATTAGCAGGGCTGCACATGTTAACAGCTTTTCAGATATCCAATATACTATATACTTTGGAAATGCTAATAACAAATATGAATTATTTATCATTCTCTTTTAGATGTTTGATCTTTCATGTCCAGCAAAGCTTCTGGCTAAAGGTCTTTAAATTGTTTTTAATGTATTACGTAAATTACATGGTAGTTTCTTTCTGCACTTGGTATTTAAAGGTAATGTTCATTTTTTTATTTTGACTCAAGGGCATGCCATTTACTATTGAGAGGAATAAAATTTCTATCTTTCTTTTATTATCTTCTTTCTTTCTTTTTTCTTTTTGTCTTTCTTACTTTTTCTTTCTTACTTTCTTTTCTCTTCTTTCCTTTTTCATATTTTTGTCATTTATTCTCTATACTTCCTTCCTCCCGCTTTACCTTCTTTCCTTCCTTTTTTCCTTCTTTTTTCCTATCTTCCTTCTTTCGTTTTATCTTCCTTCCTTCTTTTTTTTTCATACCTTCCCTCTTTCTTTGTTCCTTACTTCTTTCTTCCTTTCCTTCATCCCTTCATCCCTTCCTGATTTCTTTCTTCATTCCTTTTTCCTTCCTGCCTTTTTTCCTGTTTCTTTCCTTCCTTCCTTTTTCCTTCCCTCCTCCTTCCCTTCATTCCTTTTCTCCTCACTTCCTTCCTTGTTTTCTTCTTTCCTTCCTTCCTTTCTTCAAAGCTTCCTTACTCCCTCACTCCCTTCTCCTTTCTTTCTTTCCTTCCTCCCTTCCTTTTCCTTCCTTCCTTCTTGTTTTTTACTTCCTTCTTTCTTTCTTCCCTTCGTTCCAATTTTCTTTCCTTTTCTCCTCCTTCAGTCTTTTCTTCCTGCCTTCCTTCTTTCTTACCTTCCTTCACCCCTTCCTTCCTATTTTCCTTCCTTTTCTTCCTTCATTCCTTCCTACCTTCATTACTTTTATCCTTTTTCTCTCTTTCCCTCTCTTTTTTCCATCTACCTCTCTGTCTGTAGATTTCTATACATATTTATTAGAGATGAGTACATTCATTTGTTGCCAATTCAATTTAGAACATATTTTTAGGAATTTTCTTAAGTCGGACAGTTGAAACAATATGTGATTAACTTTGTGCAAATTCCTTTAACTTGTTGTCACCTCTATTTTACACATGTTAGAAGATTGTTTCAGTCAGAGAAGGATAACTTGATCATGGGAATGATTGAGTGGGTTTCACTATAATTCTTTTCATCACATCACATGTAATAGTACTGAAAAACCTTTATATAAGCTGAGGCAGGGAATGAAGCAGCTTTTCTTGCATTGAATTTGGATAGTAAGACGATATCACAGCTCTTATGGAGACACAGCATTGTATCTTAATCAAGCAGATGACTATTTTTAGCAAACCAATAAGAATAGACTGTTATCTGTATGTTGGCTTTTGAATTTATGTGTTGGTCAAGAAAACAGACTTGTGTTTGTGTAAGAATGTAATTAAAAATAATTAATTTAAGAAAATAATTAAAATTTCCTATAACATTGATATTGTGCTCGTATCTTTGATGACTAGTAATGTTTACTGATATGCTAATTATGCATTATCAAACCAGATAGTTTGGTGGCTTTGAAAACAGGAGGAAAATCTATGCAAATAGATTAAATAATCAAGTAATGCTACTTGATCTTATCTCCATTCTTAGCCTTTATGTCAATACTTCATGAAGGACACTTGTTAAATATAAAAAGAGGTTACATGCCTCCATAGAAAGAGACAGACAGAGAAACAGACAGCCAGAGATTCTGCCAAGACATCCAAACATCTGGGGGTCCCTACAGGACTGCTGCCAATACATCATGGCTCCATCACGAGGAACACAGATCATTGCCTTGCGCAGGCATGTACTACGGAGGACAGAGAATGAACTTCAATCCAATATTGCGGCCAGGATGCAGCCAGTGGGTAAGGAAAGGGTGAATCAAACACCCGAGAACTCCACCCATATGACTGAAAACCGGTCCCATCAAATTCAGGTGACAGGTTCCCTTGAAGTAAGAATGTGATGATACAATCCCAGGTTCCTTGTTACATTAGTAGATCGTTTTCAATTTTTTTTCATTTTGCGTTTATACTATTATTAAGACATGTCGATTTCCAAAACAATTTGACTGAGGATATGACACCCCGAAAAACAATATTTTTAATTTATTTAGTTTTCTGTTTACATTGCTAGATAATAGGTAACCGGGACATAACCAATGATCACAATTGATGGGAGCTGTCTTTTAATCTTTCCTCGGTGTTGTAATTTCTTACTGGAAAAAAAGACAGGAAAGAAAGATTAAATCAGTTTTAAAAAGTTCTAGAAACACATCGGCAGCAGAAAAGAAGAATTCAGGCTGCTGCATTCCTGTCACATTCTGAAGCGGATACATCCAGCTTAAAGATTTATAGCGGTGCAGAGATTAATATACTCACTATCAGCCTCTGCCAGACAAACTCGGGCCCCGATCAGAAAACTAACAATTGGACTACACAATACTAGATCTGGTAACGCAGACACACAAAGTTGTTTTTAATATTTATTTCCATTACCTTCTTTTCTTTGGCTCGTGTATATTTTTCCTATATGTTTAAAATGGGCTTAAAAATAATACGAATATGGAAAATAACAAAACTGTACAGCAGGGATTGTGGAATACACATTGTAACACCTGTACTCACCGGTTTACATAGTTTCCTCAACTTAATGATTAATTGTAAATTGCTATTCCTGCACTGGCATTATTTACCAGGGGCACACAGTCATATGACACCTAAATGGCATTTTATATCAGCACAAGCTCCTAATTGTTGTATCCGAGGAGAAAACGTATAAATGAAAATAATGAAATACTAGTTGGCATTTCTGCGATTGTCGTCAGTGTAAAACTGACCAATTTTTTACACGTTGTGTGTGACTCCAGCCTAAAGGAGATCCCCCAACATTAAACATAATGGTATTTTACTTACTGATCAAAAGGGGTCTGATTGTCAGGACCTTGCAAAAGAACAGGGGCAGCAGCATTTTTTCCCCTCCACAGCAGCACTGCCATCTATCTGCAGTGTAGGGAAGTGCAACACAGCCTTATGTATGTGAACGGAGCAGCTCCTTGTAGAGCAGTGCCACTTTGACAGTAAAAATGATGAAGGAGAATTGACCCCATAACTGAGCATATTTACACCATTGTATAATAATTAGAAATATCCTTTTAAAAAAAATAATATCTGTAGGTTATTTTACCTTTTTTTCCATACGGTTGGGGTTTTTTTTCTTCAGTTTTTGCAAGGTTGTTTCCACCAATCTCTCCCATCGGGAAACAATGTACAGTCTGAGCTATGTCAACACTGCAGTTTTTTACTTGGAACCAGAGGTGACTCCAGGTCACCAATAAGTTGCAACTTTAGAAGGAAGATAGACTTTTCAATGACTGTCCAATAATACAGAAAATCTGATGGTTCAGAACCTGTCTGGTCCCTTTTAGGCTGCATTCATTTATATCTTCAGTTTTAAAGTTGAAGTCTTAAACAGGTAAAGTTTTGCTTTTATTCTACTTCCACATACTGTATGTAGCAAATATTTTATATGTACCTGCCTGAAATCGGCTGGGCAAGGAGTTCGGCAAGCTGGAAAACCCCCAAAGCAAATGTTAGGATTTGTTTCAGCTTTGTGGTAGTATGCTTTGGGGTAGTGTGGTGCCACCTGCAGGTCATTTTTCCTTACTCCAGGTTTATGAAAATAAATGTTTAAAGTGAATTTTGTGATCACATCGTAAATGTGAGGTTTGTTTGGCTATTTTCTTGCTGAAGGGGGCATGTTTACCTTTCAAATGGTGTATCATTTGTGTGTGTGGGTGCAGTATGAATGGAGATACCAAGTAATCACTGAAAAAGAGTGTTTTGAAATTATATAAGAGTTATAATTTTTATCCAAATCTGTTCAATAACATACCATATGGTCACCAATATTTAACATGAAGTGATTATCGGAAAATGACCTATTGCTTAAATCTGGCTTTTGTGATACATGTTTTAAAAAAATGGCAAGGCTTTCATATTTTTCACATCATGATCTTTATTTAAAAATAAAATAGTAATCTAGAAATGTTTACACTGGTCCCTGGGGCTATTTTAAACCCATACTTTATGTATTTCATCTGCCTTCATATCATCAATAAATAACTGTGATTTCACAGGTCAATCCCTCCTCCTGTACAATGACTGATAACACCCCTATACACAGCTGACAACACAGAATCCAATTAACGATTCTCTAAAATTACAGTTCTGCTATGCTATCTATACACAAGCTCACCCACTGTGGGAAGTATCTAGCTAAGGTTCACACAGCCCTCTTATCAAACAATGTCTCTAGCTGAGAATTTAGGTTTGGGGCCAAACTCTCTAAACTCTCCGTGTGTGCACCCACCGGGATCCTTGTGGTGGGGCCAGAGCTCAGGACTTACCGGCCGTTAACTGATTACAGAAATGGCTGTGTAATCATCCGAACGGCCATTTAGCTGGGAGACCGTAGAGTGGATCCTGTGCTTTTCACCTAGATCAGGGGTCCCCAACTCCAGTCCTCAAGGCCCACCAACAGGTCATGTTTTCAGGATTTCCTTTGCATTGCACAGGTGATGCAATTATTCCCTGGGCAAGACTAAGGAAATCCTGAAAACATGACATGTTGGTGGGCCTTGAGGACTGGAGTTGGGGACCCCTGACCTAGATCACAGTTTTTGCCTGACAGGTGTAAGGAAGCGAGGGTGGTTGTCGTGGCAACAGGATTTAGCATCCCCTCACCCTGGTGCCTCACAGGTGAAATATAAAGTTCCTTCAACTGCGCATGCAGCATAGCACTTACAGTTTTGGCCACTCTGGCTTCAGGGTTCCAAGTTCCAAGAATCACTGAGGAGTCACAGTCCTTTGCAAACATTTCAACTTTACTGGAAACACAGGCACATGTCACTTCAGCAGCACAGTTCATACAAGGTTTCATATCCTGCTATCTCCCTGGCTTCCAGGCGAACTTCAACACTCCTGTGACCTCTCCTTCCATTCTCTGAGTAATCCCAGCTGCCTCTGTGGACAATTCTTGCCCCGTCTGTCTTTTCTACGTCACCAGCTCCCTGTAATCCCCTCGTCCGGCTCCCATGGGAAAAGGTGCTGGGAGCACTATTATAGCTGCTCCTGTCATTGTCATAGACCCCGAATCCTTCCTGGAGATTGTTCCACTAAGCTGGTGCCCGTCCACACTGTTCCACGGTATGAGGCCCTCCTCCTCCATGGCAGCTCTATCTTCACAGCCTGAGGCTGGCCCATAAACATGATGCCCCGGGCTACAACTGCCCCTAACCAGGAAGTGTCTCTCCTATATCTCCCTGCTCTGTGCTGCTCTGCTCTGTAGCCCATCCCAACTGCTTAACCCCTGTGCTGCCTGTATCTCAATAACCTATTCTATGCTATTACCTTGCTCTAATGTGCCCCTTAAGCTAACCCCACTATTATCCTATACTAACCTCTATCTTATCTTATCCTTAATCCTAGACATATTTAATACACCACATTACAATGCATGAAATACATTAATGAACAATGGGGGGACAGCACATTACATTAGCATCACAGTATATACATTACATGTGCATAGTAACCAAAGGAGGGGAAACACGTGATGTACCGAGTCACCCCCTTACACAGGCTAGCAGAAGGCCATTCACATCACAGCAGATGCTTTGGGTGGAATCCAACTCTGTTTCCAACCGTATTCGTCTCTCCAACGTGATTCTTCTTCTCTGGCAGGAATCACAGGGACAGTTGCACCTTT
This sequence comes from Ranitomeya imitator, assembly GCF_032444005.1. Lineage (NCBI taxonomy): Eukaryota > Metazoa > Chordata > Amphibia > Anura > Dendrobatidae > Ranitomeya > Ranitomeya imitator. Next base: position 790,083,837 of record NC_091282.1, on the reverse strand, counting down.
CCTCAGTAATTTGACCAGCTCCTAGCACACTGCACACACCTGTTCTTCTTAACTATCCTGTGCTCCTGTCTCTTAATAACTGCACTCCTAAGATGGACACCTGCAACTCTCAGTCCTTCCTCAGTTTTCCAACTGTGACTGGGGGCGGCTTAAACTGGTTATCTCCCTGTGTGCTAACTGACATACAGGTGACAGTCGTATGAATCGGCAAACCGCTGCCATCTAGTGGCTAAAACACCAATAACATCTTTTATGTTTGGACAGGTAAACAGGTGTGGAGTGGTAAACCTCAAACACCCTTTCACAATAACACCTCTATAGTAGATAGCACAGGATCCACCATTCACAATAGGTGATGTCACAGCTCACCTCCTCCTCCTGTACAATGACTGAAAACACCTCAATATACAGTAGATAACACAGGATCCACCATTCACAATAGGGGATGTCACAGCTCGCCTCCTCCTGTACAATGACTGATAACACCTCTATATATAGTAGATAACACAGGATCCACCATTCACAATAGGTGATGTCACAGCTCACCTCCTCCTCCTGTACAAAGACTGATAACACCTCTATATACAGAAGATAACACAGGATCCACCATTCACAATAGGTGATGTCACAGCTCACCTCCTCCTCCTGTACAATGACTGATAACACCTCTATATATAGTAGATAACACAGGATCCACCATTCACAATAGGTGATGTCACAGCTCACCTCCTCCTCCTGTACAATGACTGATAACACCTCTATATACAGTAGATAACACAGGATCCACCATTCACAATAGGTGATGTCACAGCTCACCTCCTCCTGTACAATGACTGATAATACCTATTTATACAGTACAGACCAAAAGTTTGGACACACCTTCTCATTTAAAGATTTTTCTGTGTTTTCATGACTATGAAAATTGTACATTTACACTGAAGGCACCAAAACTATGAATTAACACATGTGGAATTATATACTTAACCCCTTCATGACCCAGCCTATTTTGACCTTAATGACCTGGCCGTTTTTTGCAATTCTGACCAGTGTCCCTTTATGAGGTAATAACTCAGGAACGCTTCAACGGATCCTAGCGGTTCTGAGATTGTTTTTTCGTGACATATTGGGCTTCATGTTAGTGGTAAATTTAGGTCAATAAATTCTGCGTTTATTTGTGATAAAAACGGAAATTTGGCGAAAATTTTGAAAATTTCGCAATTTTCACATTTTGAATTTTTATTCTGTTAAACCAGAGAGTTATGTGACACAAAATAGTTAATAAATAACATTTCCCACATGTCTACTTTACACCAGCACAATTTTGGAAACAACATTTTTTTTTGCTAGGAAGTTATAAGAGTTAAAATATGACCAGCGATTTCTCATTTTTACAACGAAATTTACAAAACCATTTTTTTTAGGGACCACCTCACATTTGAAGTCAGTTTGAGGGGTCTATATGGATGAAAATACCCAAAAGTGACACCATTCTAAAAAATGCACCCCTCAAGGTGCTCAAAACCACATTCAAGAAGTTTTTTAACCCTTCAGGTGCTTCACAGCAGCAGAAGCAACATGGAAGGAAAAAATGAACATTTAACTTTTTAGTCACAAAAATTATCTTTTAGCAACATTTTTTTTATTTTCCCAATGGTACAAGGAGAAACTGAACCACGAAAGTTGTTGTCCAATTTGTCCTGAGTACGCTGATACCTCATATGTGGGGGTAAACCACTGTTTGGGCGCACGGCAGGGCTTGGAAGGGAAGGAGCGCCATTTGACTTTTTGAATGAAAAATTGGCTCCACTCTTTAGCGGACACCATGTCACGTTTGGAGAGCCCCCGTGTGCCTAAAAATTGGAGCTCCCCCACACGTGACCCCATTTTGGAAACTAGACGCCCCAAGGAACTTATCTAGATGCATAGTGAGAACTTTGAACCCCCGGGGGCTTCACAAATTGATCCGTAAAAATGAAAAAGTACTTTTTTTTCACAAAAAAATTCTTTTAGCCTCAATTTTTTTCATTTTCACATGGGCAACAGGATAAAATGGATCCTAAAATTTGTTGGGCAATTTCTCATGAGTACACCGATACCTCACATGTGGAGGTAAACCACTGTTTGGGCACATGGTAAGGTTCGGAAGGGAAGGAGCGCCATTTGACTCTTTGAATGAAAAATTATCTCCATTGTTAGCGGACACCATGTCGTGTTTGGAGAGCCCCCGTGTGCCTAAACATTGGAGCTCCCCCACAAATAACCCCATTTTGGAAACTAGACCCCCCAAGGAACTTATCTAGATGCATATTGAGCACTTTAAACCCTCAGGTGCTTCACAAATTGATCTGTAAAAATGAAAAAGTACTTTTTTTTTCACAAAAAATTCTTTTCGCCTCAGTTTTTCATTTTCACATGGGCAATAGGATAAAATGAATCCTAAAATTTGTTGGGCAATTTCTCCCGAGTACGCCGATACCTCATATGTGGGGGTAAACCACTGTTTGGGCACACGGCAGGGCTCGGAAGGGAAGGCGCGCCATTTGACTTTTTGAATGGAAAATTAGCTCCAATTGTTAGCGGACACCATGTCGCGTTTAGAGAGCCCCTGTGTGCCTATGCATTGGAGCTCCCCCACAAGTGACCCCATTTTGGAAACTAGACCCCCCAAGGAACTTATCTAGATGCATATTGAGCACTTTAAACCCCCAGGTGCTTCACAGAAGTTTATAATGCAGAGCCATGAAAATAAAAAATAATTTTTCTTTCCTCAAAAATGATTTTTAGCCTGGAATTTCCTATTTTGCCAAGGGTAATAGGAGAAATTGGACCGCAAATGTTGTTGTCCAGTTTGTCCTGAGTACGCTGATACCCCATATGTGGGGGTAAACCACTGTTTGGGCGCACGGCAGGGCTCGGAAGGGAAGGCACGCCAATTGGCTTTTTAAATGGAAAATTAGCTCCAATCATTAGCGGACACCATGTCACGTTTGGAGAGCCCCTGTGTGCCTAAACATTGGAGATCCCCCACATATGACCCCATTTTGGAAACTAGACCCCCAAAGGAACTAATCTAGATGTGTGGTGAGGACTTTGAACTTCCAAGTGCTTCACAGAAGTTTATAACGCAGAGCCATGAAAATAAAATAAAAATTTTATTTTCTCTAAAATGATTTTTTAGCCTGCAATTTATTATTTTCCCAAGGGTAACAGGAGAAATTTGACCCCAAAAGTTGTTGTACAGTTTCTCCTGAGTACGCTGATACCCCATATGTGGGGGTAAACCACAGTTTGGGCACATGTCGGGGCTCGGAAGTCAAGTAGTGACATTTTGAAATGCAGACTTTGATGGAATGCTCTGCGGGCATTACGTTGCGTTTGCAGAGCCCCTGATGTGGCTAAACAGTAGAAACCCCCCACAAGTGACCCCATTTTAGAAACTAGACCCCGAAAGGAACTTATCTAGATGTGAGGTGAGCACTTTGAACCCCCAAGTGCTTCACAGAAGTTTATAACACAGAGCAGTGAAAATAATAAATACGTTTTCTTTCCTCAAAAATAATTTTTTAGCCCAGAATTTTTTATTTTCCCAAGGGTTACAGGAGAAATTGGACCCCAAAAGTTGTTGTCCAGTTTCTCCTGAGTACGCTGATACCCCATATGTGGGGGTAAACCACTGTTTGGGCACACGTCGGGGCTCAGAAGGGAAGTAGTGACTTTTGAAATGCAGACTTTGATGGAATGGTCTGCGGGCGTCACGTTGCGTTTGCAGAGCCCCTGGTGTGCCTAAACAGTAGAAACCCCCCACAAGTGACCCCATTTTGGAAACTAGACCCCCCAAGGAACTTATCTAGATATGTGGTGAGCACTTTGAACCCCCAAGTGCTTCACAGACGTTTACAACGCAGAGCCGTGAAAATAAAAAATCATTTTTCTTTCCTCAAAAATGATGTTTTAGCAAGCAATTTTTTATTTTCTCAAGGGTAACAGGAGAAATTGGACCCCAGTAATTGTTGCCCAGTTTGTTCTGAGTACGCTGATACCCCATATGTGGGGGTAAACCACTGTTTGGGAACATGTCGGGGCTCGGAAGTCAAGTAGTGACGTTTTGAAATGCAGACTTTGATGGAATGGTCTGCGGGCGTCACGTTGCGTTTGCAGAGCCCCTGGTGTGCCTAAACAGTAGAAACCCCCCACAAGTGACCCCATTTTGGAAACTAGACCCCCCAAGGAACTTATCTAGATATGTGGTGAGCACTTTGAACCCCCAAGTGCTTCACAGACGTTTACAACGCAGAGCCGTGAAAATAAAAAATCATTTTACTTTCCTCAAAAATGATGTTTTAGCAAGCAATTTTTTATTTTCTCAAGGGTAACAGGAGAAATTGGACCCCAGTAATTGTTGCCCAGTTTGTCCTGAGTACACTGATACCCCATATGTGGGGGTAAACCACTGTTTGGGCACACGTCGGGGCTCGGAAGGGAAGGAGCACCATTTGACTTTTTGAATAAAAGATTGGCTGGAATCAATGGTGGCGCCATGTTGCGTTTGGAGACCCCCTGATGTGCCTAAACAGTGGAAACCCCTCAATTCTTACGCCAACACACCCCTAACCCTTATCCCAACTGTAGCCGTAACCCTAACCACAACCCTAACCGCAACACACCCCTAACCACAACCCTAACCCCAACACACCCCTAACCCTAACCACAACCCTAATTCCAACCCAACCCTAACCCTAAGGCTATGTACCCACGTTGCGGATTCGTGTGAGATTTTTCCGCACCATTTTTGAAAAATCCGCGGGTAAAAGGCACTGCGTTTTACCTGCGGATTTACTGCGGATTTCACCTGCGGATTCCTATTGAGGAATAGGTGTAAAACGCTGCGGAATCCGCACAAAGAATTGACATGCTGCGGAAAATACAACGCAGCGTTTCCGTGCGGTATTTTCCGCACCATGGGCACAGCGGATTTGGTTTTCCATAGGTTTACATGGTACTGTAAACCTGATGGAACACTGCTGCGGATCCGTAGCGGCCAATCCGCTGCGGATCCGCAGCCAAATCCGCACCGTGTGCACATAGCCTAATTCTAAAGGTATGTGCACACGCTTTGGAAAACGCTGCGGATCCGCAGCAGTTTCCCATGAGTTTACATTTCAATGTAAACCTATGGGAAACAAAAATCGCTGTACACATGCTGCGGAAAAACTGCACGGAAACGCAGCGGTTTACATTCCGCAGCATGTCACTTCTTTCTGCGGATTCCACAGCGGTTTTACAACTGCTCCAATAGAAAATCGCAGTTGTAAAACCGCAGTGAAATGCGCAGAAAAACCGCGGTAAATCTGCCATAAATCCGCAGCGGTTTAGCACTGCGGATTTATCAAATCCGCTGCAGAAAAATCCGCAGAGGACCAGAATACGTGTGCACATACCGAAACCCTAACCCTAACCCTAACCCTACCCCTAACCCTACCCCTACCCCTAACCCTAACCCTACCCCTAACCCTAACCCTACCCCTAACCCTAACCCTACCCCTACCCCTAACCCTACCCCTAACCCTACCCCTAACCCTAACCCTAGTTCTAACTCCAACCTTAGTGAAAAAAAAAAAAAATTCTTTATTTTATTATTGTCCCTATCTATGGGGGACAAATGGGGGGGGTCATTTACTGTTTTTTTATTTTGACCACTGTGATAGATTATATCACAGTGATCAAAATTCACATTGGAACGAATCTGCCGGCTGGCAGATTCGGCGGGCGCACTGCGCATGCGCCCGCCATTTTGGAACATGGCGGCGCTCGGGGAAGAAGACTGACGGACCTCGCCAGGATCGGTAAGTATAAGGGGGGGAGATCAGGGCACAGGGGGGGGGAGATCAGGGCACGGGGGGGCGTCGGAGCACGGGGGGGGAGGGATCGGAGCATGGGGGAGAGTGATCGGTGTGCGGGCGGGTGGATCGGTGTGCAGGGGGGGGGGATCGGTGTGCAGGGGGGGTGGTTCGGAGCACGGGGGGGGATCGGAGTGCGGGGGGGTTTGATTGGAGCACGGGGGGGTGTGATTGGAGCACGGGGGGAGCGGACAGGAGGACGGGGGAGCGGAGCACAGGACGGAGGGGAGCGCTGCACAGATCGGGGGGCTGGGGGGGCGATCGGAGGGGTGGGGTGGGGGCACATTAGTATTTCCAGCCATGGCCGATGATATTGCAGCATCGGCCATGGCTGGATTGTAATATTTCACCATTTTTTTAGGTGAAATATTACAAATCGCTCTGATTGGCAGTTTCACTTTCAACAGCCAATCAGAGCGATCGTAGCCACGAGGGGGTGAAGCCACCCCCCCCTGGGCTAAACTACCACTCCCCCTGTCCCTGCAGATCGGGTGAAATGGGAGTTAACCCTTTCACCCGGCCTGCAGGGACGCGATCTTTCTGTGACACAGCATATGCGTCACAGGTCGGATTGGCACCGACTTTCATGACGCATACGCTGTGTCACAGGTCGGGAAGGGGTTAACAAAAAAATGTGAAACTGAAAATATGTCTTATATTCTAGTTTCTTCAAAGTAGCCACCTTTTGCTTTGATGACTGCTTTGCACACTCTTGGCATTCTCTTGATGAGCTTCAAAAGGTAGTCACCGGGAATGGTCTTCCAACAATCTTAAAGGATTTCCCAGAGATGTTTACCACTTGTTGGCCCTTTTTCCTTCACTCTGCGGTCCAGCTCACCCCAAACCATCTCAATTGGGTTCAGGTCTGCTGACTGTAAACGCAAAGCGGATGGAATAGCAGGCCGCTGCAAGATGCTGTGGTAGCCATGCTGGTTCAGTATGCCTTCAATTTTGAATAAATCCCCAACAGTGTCACCAGCAAAGCACCCCCACACCATCGCACCTCCACCTCCATGCTTCACGGTGGGAATCAGGCATGTAGAGTCCATCCGTTCACCTTTTCTGCGTCGCACAAAGACACAGTGCTTGGAACCAAAGATCCCAAATTTGGACTCATCAGACCAAAGCACAGATTTCCACTGCTCTAATGTCCATTCCTTGTGTTCTTTAACCCAAACAAGTCGCTTCTGCTTGTTGCCTGTCCTTAGCAGTGGTTTCCTAGCAGCTATTTTACCATGAAGGCCTGCTGCACAAAGTCTCCTCTTAACAGTTGTAGAGATGTGTCTGCTGCTAGAACTCTGTGTGGCATTGCCCTGGTCTCTAATCTGTGCTGCTGTTAACCTGTGATTTCTGAAGCTGGTGACTCGGATAAACTTATCCTCAGAAGCAGAGGTGACTCCTTGTCATCCTTTCCTGGGACGGTCCTCATGTGAGCCAGTTTCTTTGTAGCACTTGATGGTTTTTGCCACTGCACTTGGGGACACTTTCAAAGTTTGCCCAATTTTTCGGACTGACTGACCTTCATTTCTTAAAGTAATGATGGCCACTCGTTTTTCTTTACTTAGCTGCTTTTTTCTTGCCATAATACAAATTCTAACAGTCTATTCAGTAGGACTATCAGCTGTGTATCCACCAATCTTCTGCACAACACAACTAATGGTCCCAACCCCATTTATAAGGCAAGAAATCCCACTTATTAAACCTGACAGGGCACACCTGTGAAGTGAAAACCATTCCCGGTGACTACCTCTTGAAGCTCATCAAGAGAATGCCAAGAGTGTGCAAAGCAGTCATCAAAGCAAAAGGTGGCTACTTTGAAGAACCTAGAATATAAGACATATTTTCAGTTGTTTCACACTTTTTTGTAAAGCATATACAGTTAGGGCCAGAAATATTTGGACAGTGACACAAGTTTTGTTATTTTAGCTGTTTACAAAAACATGTTCAGAAATACAATTATATATATATAATATGGGCTGAAAGTGCACACTCCCAGCTGCAATATGATAGTTTCCACATCCAAATCGGAGAAAGGGTTTAGGAATCATAGCTCTGTAATGCATAGCGTCCTCTTTTTCAAGGGACCAAAAGTAATTGGACAATGGACTCTAAGGGCTGCAATTAACTCTGAAGGCGTCTCCCTCGTTAACCTGTAATCAATGAAGTAGTTAAAAGGTCAGGGGTGGATTCCAGGTGTGTGGTTTTGCATTTGGAAGCTGTTGCTGTGAGCAGACAACATGCGGTCAAAGGAACTCTCAATTGAGGTGAAGCAGAACATCCTGAGGCTGAAAAAAAAGAAAAAATCCATCAGAGAGATAGCAGACATGCTTGGAGTAGCAAAATCAACAGTTGGGTACATTCTGAGAAAAAAGGAATTGACTGGTGAGCTTGGGAACTCAAAAAGGCCTGGGCGTCCACGGATGACAACAGTGGTGGATGATCGCCGCATACTTAATTTGGTGAAGAAGAACCCGTTCACAACATCAACTGAAGTCCAGAACACTCTCAGTGAAGTAGGTGTATCTGTCTCTAAGTCAACAGTAAAGAGAAGACTCCATGACAGTAAATACAAAGGGTTCACATCTAGATGCAAACCATTCATCAATACCAAAAATAGACAGGCCAGAGTTAAATTTGCAGAAAAACACCTCAAGAAGCCAGCTCAGTTCTGGAAAAGTATTCTATGGACAGATGAGACAAAGATCAACCTGTACCAGAATGATGGGAAGAAAAAAGTTTGGAGAAGAAAGGGAACGGCACAAGATCCAAGGCACACCACATCCTCTGTAAAACATGGTGGAGGCAACGTGATGGCATGGGCATGCATGGCTTTCAATGACACTGGGTCACTTGTGTTTATTGATGACATAAGAGCAGACAAGAGTAGCCGGATGAATTCTGAAGTGTACCGGGATATACTTTCAGCCCAGATTCAGCCAAATGCTGCAAAGTTGATTGGACGGCGCTTCATAGTACAGATGGACAATGACCCCAAGCATACAGCCAAAGCTACCCAGGAGTTCATGAGTGCCAAAAAGTGGAACATTCTGCAATGGCCAAGTCAATCTCCAGATCTAAACCCAATTGAGCATGCATTTCACTTGCTCAAAGCCAGACTTAAGACGGAAAGACCCACAAACAAGCAAGACCTGAAGGCTGCGGCTGTAAAGGCCTGGCAAAGCATTAAGAAGGAGGAAACCCAGCGTTTGGTGATGTCCATGGGTTCCAGACTTAAGGCAGTGATTGCCTCCAAAGGATTTGCAACAAAATATTGAAAAAAAAAATATTTTGTTTGGGTTATGTTTATTTGTCCAATTACTTTTGACCTCCTAAAATGTGGAGTGTTTGTAAAGAAATGTGTACAATTCCTACATTTTCTATCAGATATTTTTGTTCAACCCTTCAAATTAAACGTTACAATCTGCACTTGAATTCTGTTGTAGAGGTTTCATTTCAAATCCAATGTGGTGGCATGCAGAGCCCAACTCGCGAAAATTGTGTCACTGTCCAAATATTTCTGGCCCTAACTGTAATTCCACATGTGTTAATTCATAGTTTTGATGCCTTCAGTGTGAATGTACAATTTTCATAGTCATGAAAATACAGAAAAATTGAATGAGAATGTGTGTCCAAACTTCTGGTATGTACTGTACAGCAGATAACACAGAATCCACCATTCACAATAGGTGATATCATAGTTCATCTCCTCCCTCCTCATGTTCAATGACTGATACCACCTCTATATACAGTATATAACTTCAGCTCATTAGATACTTCAAATGATGGGGTCAGAGTTTTACCATCGTGGCTTTGCACATTTGTTGTTTCCTGAAGCAATAAGAAATTACAGTCTTAAAATATACCGCATTGAACTTTGTGAATGTTGCTAGATTTTTTGTTTTTAAAATTAAATTTACTTTGCCAGCAATATTTTAAATAATATATTAAACAAAAAAACTTGATGTAAACAATAGGTCATTGTCTGATGATTGCTTCTCTTTTAAATTTTTAGTGGAATAAAAGGGAGGTTACATGTAAAAACTGCTAACTTTATAATGTACCTATTATTAAAAATCCTCCTTCTTCTCAAGAACGGAGAAAATGCTCATATTATAGTTTAGTTATTGGTGCTTATGGTTTACTTCTCGTTGTGTTGGATGGTTCCCCAAAAATGGAATAAAAGCCAAATTTAGCAACCAAATATTGACTTTTCAAAGCACAGATTTTTTACGTAAAAGCTTTGATGAATCAGGGCTATTGTGTACCCAACATTTCGAAAAATGTGAATAAAAAAAAAACTAAAAAAAAAGGTAAAAAAACTCTTCCCATAATTTCCTTTCTCGTAATACTCTGCCTGTAGACTCCTAAATCGCATGGCAAGTTATGCAATGGCACATGGACTCCTGATCTCCCAGCCCCCTACATTCTGTAGATGAAGAAAGCCATAGAAGGTGTGTACCATCCTCAGGAATCTCTGCACCCACTGTGTCTTCAATGGGGGCTCCTGGAATAGATTTTTAAATGCTGATTTTGGCAGGAAAAACAATAAGGATAACCTTAGGTAATATTAATTACTGTAAAGAGCTTGACCCTGAAAAGCCAAGGTTTCTCACCCAGGTCAGAAGTCTCTTGTAATTCCGTTACTTTTGCAATTATTTTTTGATGATGTGAAGAAGAAAAATGTATGTTGGTAAAAGCAAAGAATAATATAATAAAAATAATAAAACAAAATAAAATTAAAAAGAGCGGAGAAATGATAAAAATAACAACCAGAATGAAATGAGATGTTTTCATGTCTGTTCCCGATGAATGTATAACCAATAAATCTTTAAAATAGGAAATGTAACAGGTCATTAAAATAACATTTACTGACATTACTCAAAAGAACGAACCTTCAGTGAAGTCATTCCGAGTAATTACTCGTTAACTTTAATTATCTAACTTGTATGAGACAGTGGAAAGCTAATCATTGATACCTTGATTGGTTGCTGTTTTTGTGCTGACATGGTCCTGTAAACAATGTAACGGTTGTTCATTTACCTACCCCCCTTCCCCCCGGACTGTTTTTGCACTTAAGCTACCCATACACTTTAGGCTACGTTCAGACTAGCGTTGTGCTAGTGTGCGTCGCGTTAGCGTCGGGCGACGCAGCGGCGACGCACGCGTCATGCGCCCCTATGTTTAACATGGGGGACGCATGCGTTTTTGTTTGTTGTGTTTTGCGACGCGTGCGTCTTTTTTGCCGCTAGCGTCGGACCAAGAAAACACAACAAGATGCATTTTTCTTGCGTCCGACTTTCGGCAAAAAACGACGCACGCGTCGCAAAACGCAGCGTTTTTGCGTGCGTTTTGCCGCGTTTTTCGGTGCGTTGTGCGTTGCGTCGCCGACGCAGCGGCGCACAACGCTAGTCTGAACGTAGCCTAGAGAACCCTCAACTCCTGGAGCACAAGCTATTTTTCCTGCACTTGGGCTCAGCTATGCCAGGACTCCTCCTGCGGGGGGCTTATGAATGAGTAGGCACATTAAATCCAGCTTACCCATTACATCTTTAGGGACAAGGACAACCCCATACACACTATGTAAAATCATTCAGTTCAACAAACGTTCAGATACACAGATTTTTTTTTATCAACAGATTTTTTTTATCTTCAATGCAGACAAGACAAGTCAAGCATTTGTTTTATGGTAAAACCAAGGGTTGGACATGATGAAAACCAACAGCCCTCATATATCCGTCAAGTGGACCATTTTTTATTTTCATCCCAACTTTTTTACTTCTACATCTGAAGCCGAAAACCTATGGAAAATAAAGAAATTGTAGGGTGATTTCAGTAAGAAAATGAGAGGAAACTTAACACTCTGTCCTTACAGGTCCATCTCTCCATTCCAGACCTTTATGTTTTAATTCAGACACCTCTGTCCCCTCTTGAGCCCACTGTCAGCTCCACACTCTGTCTTCTCCAGACCTTTCTCTCCTAACCCCATCCCATTTTTCGGTTTCCTATAAACATATTTCTCCCCTACATACCTGTACATTCAAATCTAGATCTCTCTGTCCCCTTCAGATCATCCTGTGCTCTACAGACCCCTGTCCACTACAGACACCTCTGTCCCCTCCAGACATTTTTGTCTTCTGTACACTCCTTTATACCCTCCAATGCATTCTGCCCACTCCAGACCCCTTTGTCTCTTCCAGACATCTTTGATCTTTGTGCTCTGTAGATCCCTCAGTCCTCTAGGGCCCCATTTCTCTACCCCATGCTCAAAACCTGACTTTTTCTGTCTTTCTCCAACCTCCCCAGTTCCATCCATATTTCTTCTCCAGGCTCCTCTGTTCACTTTGAATACCTCTGTCCTCCTTCAGACACTCATATCCATCTTCTGAGGTGTCTGTTTCCTCCAGATCCATCTCTCCTCCACAAAATTCTCAGTACCCTCTATACTCAACTCTTCCAACCAGACCCATTAATCCAGATCTATCTCTTCTCTTCAGATTCCTTTGATTTTTTCATACAATCTCCACTTATCAAAGCCGCATGTCCCATTCCAGACCCCTCTGTCCTCGAGAACCATATTTACATTTCAGACCTATCTATTCCTCTCAGTCTTCAGACTCCTTTGTCACATCCATACCATCACTTCCTCTGGATCCCTGTGTTTCTTCCAGACCCATATCTCTCCTTATCTGTCCTCTACAGAGTCATCTCTTCTGCCCAGAACTTTCTGTCCCCTTTAGAGCCATTTCACTCCTCCAGACTCCTGATTCCAATCCACTGTCCCCTCTAGACGCCTCTGCCCACCTACTGAGGTGTCTGTTGGCTCCAGATCCATCTCTTTCATACAAACTTCTCAGTTCTCTCTAGATCTAGCTCTTCCATCCGAACCCTTCTGTTCTCTCCAAATTTATCTCAGCTCTTCAGACCCCTTTATATCCTTCAATCCTTTTCCTGACCACTTTATTCCCTTCAAACCCATATTTCCATTTTGGACCTTACCATTCTCTTGTTTTTCTTCAGATCTTTTTGTCCCCTCCATACCATCACTCCCTTCAGAGCCATGTGTTCCTCGTAGATCTGTGTCTCCCCTCATCTGTTCTTTATAGAGTCACCTCTAGTGATGAGCAATTAGTGAAATATTCGGGAAAATCGGCGCTAAAAAATTCCGTGTATTCGTACCGAATAACTAATCAAATGCAAGTCATTGGGAAAGCTGAATATTTTTCTGCTGGACCCAACAAACAGGTCCGGGGGCATGAAAAAAAAGTTGAAATGGATGGGAAAGAGCTAAAACTAAAAGGCATTAGCATGGCAATGACCAGGATCGGACTGGCCCACCGGAGAACCAGAGGATTCTCCGGTGGGCCCAGGCACTGACACCTGCTGGCATATTGGCCAGCAGCTGCCTAGGCCCCCACTGCTCCAGGGGCCCCCCAGCCAGTGGGGTGTCGCTAATAGCAGCACACCCAGCTGCTATGGGGCCCTGAGTCAAGGGGGGCCTTTCTGGTGCCAGAGAGCAGCAGATGGACAGAAGCCTGTCCCCGCTGCTAAAGAGAGATGAATATTGATGTGTCCCCATGCCCCATGGGCGTGAAGAGGCATGAATACCATTTCACTTTAATGGCGGGCAGCGTTAGCCGCAGGCTGAGGCTAACACTGCCCGCCACTGCTGCTGAATGGGGGGCCCCGGAGGTGGGCACCTATAGGGCGGCAATCCTTAATTGCGATCCTGCAGCTTGAGACCAGAGCGGAGCTGCAGGGATCCACGCCGTGGAGGCAGTGATGATTGTGGTGGGGGCAATGATGATGGTGCTGGAGGCAATGATGATGGTGCTGGAGGCAATGATGATGGTGGTGGGGCAATGATGATGGTGCTGGAGGCAATGATGATAGTGGTGGGGCAATGATGTTGGTGGTAGGGGCAATGATAATGGTGATGGGGGAAGCAATGATGATGGTGGTGGGGCAATGATGATGATGGTGGTGGGGGAGGCAATGATGATGGTGGGGAAGAAAGCAATGATGGTTGAGGTGTAAGGGACAAAGATGGCAGTGGTGGAAAGGACAATGGTGGTGGGGGAGGAGACAATGATGGAGGTGGTAATGAGTACATTGGTGGAGGGGGAGAACAATGATAGCGGAGGGGGCTGCATTATACCCTTTCAGGGGGGCTGCATTATACCCTATGAGGGGGCTACATTGTAATTCTGTGGGGGCTGTATTATTCTCTGAGGGGGCTACATCATACTATATGAGGGGAGCTGCATTATGCCCTATGAGGGGCTACAGTATATTCTATGGGGGGCTGCCTTATGAGGGGTTGGCATTATACTCTGAGGGGGCTACATTATATTCTGTGGAGGGGCTGCATTATATCATATGTGAGGGCTGCATTGTTCTCTCAGGTGGCTACATCATACTATATGAGGGGAGCTGCATTATGCCCTATGAGGGGGCTACAGTATATTCTATGGGGCATTGCATTATACTCTGAGGGGCTACATTATATTATGTGGAGGAGCTGCATTATGCCATAGGAGGGAGCTACATTATATTCTATGGGGGGGATGCATTATACTTTATGAGGTGGTTGCATTATACTGTATTTTGTGGGGTGCTTTATTATACCCTATGAGGGGGGCTGCATTATATTCCATGAGAGAGGCTACATTATATTCTATAAGGGATCTGCATTATATTCTGTGGGAGGCTACATTATATTCTATGAGGGGGCTACTTTATATTCTATGAGGGGGCTACCCCAACCCCTGCTACATAATTAAGATGTGTACTACCTTATATTATGCCCAGATATTAGCGTGTTTTACTGCACAATTGATGGTCTTGAATGTATTTCTATGTAGCTACATAGTGGGCCCCAAGAATGATTTTCTCTGGTGGGCCCGAGGTGCTCCAGTCCAACGCTGACAATGACCATGTTCCAATATGTGGAAGGCTGCGGCCTGAATAGCTCTATGGAGCTTATTAGCGCAGTCACTTAGACGTGTTTAAAATGTACAGAAACTGGGCAATACTCCACCACCATTTTTTTTTATGACACAAATTTAGAAAATGTAAGGGAAGCGAAAGTTTATTAACCCCTTTCTGACATGTGATGAATTATCCCATCAAGGTGGGATGGGCCCGTATGACCACCGACGGGATAGTATGTCATAGCGATTGGCCGCGCTCACGGGGGAAGCGCGGCCGATCGTGGCCGGGTGTCAGCTGACTATCGCAGCTGACATCCGGCACTATGTGCCTGGAGCGGTCACGGACCGCCCCCGGCACATTAACCTCCGGCACACTGCGATAAAACATGATCGCAGTGTTCCGGAGGAATAGGGAAGCATCTTGCAGGGAGGGGGCTCCCTGCGTGCTTCTCTGAGATCCCTGGAGCAACGCAAACTCTTACCTCCTCCTCCTTGCAGCAGGCCCGGATCCAAAATGGCCGCAGTGTCGGGAAGCCTTCAGAAGTGCACGTCAGATCGCTGATCTGACACAGTGCACAGCAAAGTGTCAGATCAGCGATCTTACACTATAACATGATGCCCTTCCCCGGGGCAATGTTATAGTGTAAAAAAAAAAATATTCACATGTGTAAAAAAAAATAAAAAAAAATCCTAAAAAAAATATATATATTGTTCCTATAAATATATTTCTTTATCTAAATAAAACAAAACAATAAAAGTACACATATTTAGTATTGCCGCATCCGTAACAACCCGACCTATAACCCCTTCAGTGAACACCGTAAAAAAAAAAAACGAGGCAAAAAACAACACTTTATTATCATACCGCCAAACAAAAAGTGGAATAACACGCGATCAAAAAGATGGATATAAATAACAATGGTACCGCTGAAAACGTCATCTTGTCCCGCAAAAAATGAGCCGCCATACAGTGTCATCAAAGAAAAAATAAAAAAAGTTATAGTCCTCAGAATAAAGCGATGCAAAAATAATTATTTTTTCTATAAAATAGTTTTTATCGTATAAAAGCGCCAAAACAAAAAAAAATGATATAAATGAGGTATCGCTGTAATCGTACTTACCCGAAGAATAAAACTGCTTTATCCATTTTACCAAACGCGGAATGGTATAAACACCTCCCCCAAAAGAAATTCATGAATAGCTGGTTTTTGGTCATTCTGCCTCACAAAAATCGGAATAAAAAGCGATCAAAAAATGTCACGTGCCCGAAAATGATACCAATAAAAATGTCAACTCGTCCCACAAAAAACAAGACCTCATATGACTTTGTGGTCCCAAATATGGAAAAATTATAGCTCTCAAAATGTGGTAACACAAAAAATATTTTTTGCAATAAAAAGCGTCTCAGTGTGTGACAGCTGCCAATCATAAAAATCCGCTAAAAAACCCGCTATGAAAGTAAATTAAACCCCCCTTCATCAGGCCCTTAGTTAGGGAAAAATAAAAAAATTTAAAACATGAATTTATTTCCATTTTCCCATTAGAGTTAGGGCTAGGGTTAGGGTTAGGGCTAGGGCTAGGGTTAGGGTTAGAGTTAGGGCTAGGGTTAGGGCTAGGGTTAGGGTTAGGGCTAGGGTTAGGATTGGGGCTAGGGTTAAGGCTACAGTTAGGGTTGGGGCTAAAGTTAGGGTTAGGGTTGGGGCTAAAGTTAGGGTTAGGGTTTGGATTACATTTACGGTTGAGAATAGGGTTGGGATTAGGTTTAGGGGTGTGTCAGGGTTAGGGGTGTGGTTAGGGTTACCATTGGGAATAGGGTTAGGGGTGTGTTTGGATTAGGGTTTCAGTTATAATTGGGGGTTTCCACTGTTTAGGCACATCAGGGGCTCTCCAAATGCGACATGGCGTCAGATTTAAATTCCAGCCAATTCTGCGTTGAAAAAGTAAAACAGTGCTCCTTCCCTTCCGAGCTCTCCCGTGCACCTAAACAGGGGTTTACCCCAACATATGGGGTATCAGCATACTCAGGACACATTGGACAACAACTTTTGGGGTCCAATTTCTCCTGTTACCCTTGGGAAATACAAAACTGGGGGCTAAAAAATAATTTTTGTGGAAAAAAATGGAAAAAAAGATTTTTTATTTTCACGGCTCTGCGTTATAAACTGTAGTGAAACACTTGGGGGTTCAAAGTTCTCACAACACATCTAGATAAGTTCCTTTGGGGGTCTACTTTCCAAAATGGTGTCACTTGTGGGGGGTTTCAATGTTTAGGCACATCAGTAGCTCTCCAAACGCAAAATGGCGTCCCATCTTAATTCCTGTCAAATTGCATTGAAAAGTCAGACGGCGCTCCTTCGCTTCCAAGCTCTGCCATGCACCCAAACAGTGGTTTACCCCCACATATGGGGTATCGGCTTACTCAGAACAAATTGTACAACAACTTTTGTGGTCCATTTTTCCCTGTTACCCTTGGTAAAATAAAACAAATTGGAGCTGAAGTAAATTTTTTGTGAAAAAAAGTTAAATGTTAATTTTTATTTAAACATTCAAAAAATTCCTGTGAAACACCTGAAGGGTTAATAAACTTCTTGAATGTGGTTTTGAGCACCTCGAGGGGTGCAGTTTTTAGAATGTTGTCACACTTGGTTATTTTCTATCATATTGACCCCTCAAAATGACTTCAAGTGAGATGTGGTCCCTAAAAAAAATGGTGTTGTAAAAATGAGAAATTGCTGGTCAACTTTTAACCCCTCTAATTCCCTAACAAAAAAAAATTTGGTTCCAAAATTGTGCTGATGTAAAGTAGACATGTGGGAAATGTTACTTATTAAGAATTTTGTGTGACATATCTCTGTGATTTAATTGCATATAAAATTCAAAAATGGAAAATTGCGAAATTTTCAAAATTTTCACCAAATTTCCATTTTTTTTCATTAATAAATGCAGGTAATGTCAAATAAATTTTACCACTGTCATGAAGTTCCATATGTCATGAGAAAACTTTGTCACAATCGCCAAGATCTGTTGAAGCGTTCCAGAGTTATAACCTCATAAATGGACAGTGGTCAGAATGGTAAAAAATGGCCTGGTCATTAACATGCAAACCACCCTTGGGGGTAAAGGGGTTAAAGAGACAAGAGACTCATTTAGGAGCCTGAAAAAGTCAGCAATGATTTTTGTCCAGCACAAGACAATGTAAATTGCTAACAAATATATATGCCCTATATAACTAACAATTTGTGAGCAGACATATATGCTGACAAAGGACAACTGAACGCTGCGCTGGGACAATGAACTAGACTGTTGTGTCTGCAACTGCAGGTTGTGGACAGGAGGCCTCAGTGCCTCCTTCTTGGGCAGCAGGGTAGAAAGGGCATAACACAGAGGAAGGGCAAGTGGTTTCACCATCAGACACAGATTTTGTACACAGGCGTTCCGCCCACCTACTGGGGTGCTGCATATATGAGCAGTGGCATATGCTAACAGAACTATTTTATCCAATTTCCCTTTATAAAGGGATGTGTGGGTAAGATTTTTGCAGCATATATGTAAAGCATGTTTCATTAATCATATTATTATTCTGTGTAAGGGTGTTTTCACATTTGCGGTTTTTTTTGCGTTTTTGCGGTAAAAACGCAAAAAAAGCATGCGTTTTTCCCCCTATATTTAATATTAAAAACGCATGCGTTTTTTTGTATGCGTTTTGACGCATTTTTGCAACGCATGCGTTTTTTTCTGCATGCGTTGTGTTGCAGAAATGCAACATGTAGTATTTTGTCTATGTCTATGTAAACGCATGCATTTTTAACCACATGCGTTTGCATGCGTTAAAAACGCATGCGTTTTTTAAAAAAAAAACACTGATAAACCACACCATAAAATTGATAAAGGGATCCTACCCCTAACCCTACCCCTAACCCTACCCCTAACCCTAACCCTACCCCTACCCCTAATCCCTTTAAGGGTAGGGTTAGGGTAGGGTTAGGGGTAGGGGTAGGGTTAGGGGTAGGGGTAGGGTTAGGGTTAGGATCCCTTTAGGGTTAGGGTTAGGGGTAGGGTTAGGGTTAGGGGTTAGAGTTAGGATCCCTTTAGGGTTAGGGTTAGGGTTAGGATCCCTACCCCTACCCCTACCCCTAACCCTAGCTCTTTCTGTTTATAGTGGGTTTTTTACTTTATTTTGATGATTGGCAGCTGTCACACATTTATCTGCGTGCGTTTAAAAAACGCAAACGCATGAAAAAACGCATGTAAACGCATCAAAACGCCACATTTTTTCACCACATGCAAAAACGCATGCGTCAAAAATACGCAGCGTTTGCATGCGTTTACACATGCGTTTTTTCACCATGCGTGTTTTTTTTTTTTAAATGCATGCTTTTTGAAACGCAAGTGTGAAACCAGCCTAAGGCTGAAACCTGAAGAATTGTGTTGAGTAGGGTTGAGCGACTTTTGTTTTTATAGGATCGGGTAGGATTTCACGAAACCCGACTTTTTCAAAAGATGGGTCAAGTGAAATTGGCCGATCCTATAGAAAAGTCAGGGTCGGGTCGGCCGAAACACGAAACCCAATGCAGTGCATTGGGTTTCTAATGGTTCCCAGGGTCTGAAGGAGAGGAAACTCTCCTTCAGGCCCTGCGATCCATATTAATGTGTAAAATAAAGAATAAAAATAAAAGTAAAAAATATTGCTATACTCACCCTCGGACACGCCCTGGTTGTAACCAGGAGCCTTCCTTCCTAAGAATCAGCGCTTGAAGGACCTTTCGATGACGTCACGGCTTCTGATTGGTCGCGTGAGCGGTCACATGGGCGTCACGCGACCAATCAGAAGCCGTGACGTCATCGAAAGGTCCTTCAAGCGCTGATTCTTAGGAAGGAAGGCTCTCGGTTACAACCAGGGCGCGTCCGAGGGTGAGTATAGCAATATTTTTTATTTTTATTCTTTATTTTACACTTAAATCTGAATTCCGATACCAATTCCCGATATCTTAAACATATCGAGAATCGGTATCGGAATTCCAGATTCAGAAGATCGCCGACTTCATGGCCGACCCCACACAGGGGTCGGGTCGGGTTTCATGAAACCCGACTTTGCCAAAAGTCGGCGACTTCTGAAAATGGCCGACCCGTTTCGCTCAACCCTAGTGTTGAGCATATTAATGCATTTATGTTCCAAAATATCCAAGTGCAGACCCAAAAATCAACAGCAAGCTTCCTGATAGATGCTTAAAGAGACCGTGAGAAGGGCAACACAATAAAAAAATTATAATAACAGTATAGAGATTGAGCAGAGAAATTTGACCATTGCACAATGTCGAAAGGTTTCCAAAAATTACCCTAAGGGGTCTGTATAATACATGCTGAAAGACATTGTGGCGGGACCTCACAATACATTTTGCAGTTATTACAAGAGGTAGAGATAGGGAGTACAAGTTTCATCATTGCACAATGTGCAAAGTTTTAAAAAAAAATGACACAAGTCTGGATCAGATGAACTGAAAGACGCCATGATGGGGACCTTACAGTACATTTTGCAGTTATTACAAGAGGTAGAGATAGGGAGTACAAGTTTCACCATTGCACAATGTGCAAAGTTTTCAAAAAGTAAAAAACATTACTCAGGTGGGGTATACATAGATGACCACTAAGTAATTGTTGCTGAAGCAGGAGGAGGAGAATGAGGAGGAGAAGGTGATTTCCTGAACAAAATGGTTTTGGTTGGTAAGGGATGGACGTTAAGACAACTTCTAGAAGAAAACATTTGGGCTGCATTTACATTACGTTGCTGTCATCTGTAGGGATTACAAAGTCAGAGGAAATTCAGCCCTTGTTCAATTTTAGAAGAGTCAGCCTGTCTACATTTTCAGTTGACAGCCGTGTGTGCCTATCCATTATGATTGCACCAGCCAAACTAAAAACCCCCTCAGACAAAACAGTTGTGGCAGGGCATAGCAGCACTTCCAATGAGTACAAGGAGAAGTCGGGCCAAGTGTGCAGCTTGGACAACCAATAGTTAAATTGAAATGAAGAGTCAGGAAGGATGCTGGTAAGGTCACTTAAGTAGTACTTAACCATCTTGGTCAAATTCTCCCTCCTCATCATAGTTACATCCACAGATAACCCTTGCTAATGGATCATGAAAATGGCCCAGTTGGTGGACATTCTTACCACTCGTGTTGCACCTGTTGTGCATGGCCCTCCCCTGTAATCCATGTGGCTGAAAAGAGCTGGTATCTCAGCCAGCAGCATTGTCTGAAGGTAATCTTTTTAGCAAGTTTTCCACAATGGCCCTCTGGCATGCATGCACTGAAAATGGCATATCTGCCTCTGACATGAGAGAATCAAATTTCTCCTTGTACCATTTGTCAAGAAAGGTGCACAGCCAGTATTTAATTCTGGATAATATGTGTTTCACGCGAGTGTCTTCGAGAAGGCCTCTGAACATGAACTGTGCCATGTGTGGCAGACTACAATGAGTCAAACAGACAGTGTCCTCACCAGGAAGAACACTAACCATCCTCTTCTCCTCACGATGCATAGCCTCCTCCTCTTCAGGCCATCCATGCTGGACAGTGATGAAGCTGGGATTGGGAGTCCCCTCTGTAGCACAGACCAAAAACTCTTGTTCCTCCTCATCCTCCTCCTGTTCCTTGTCATCACTTAATGTGACCTGCAAATATTGTGTGAGGCTGGGCTGTGTGGTAACAGCCACTGTAAATTCTTGCTCCATAGCCACCTGTACAGCATTGAAAGCTTCTTCTTTGAGATTCTGCAGCAAACGTTTTAATAGACAGAGCAGTGGGATGGTTGCACTGATAATAGCATCATCGGTGCTCACCATCTTGGTGCAGTATTCAAAGTTTTGAAGAATGTCCCATATGTCAGCGATCCACACCCACTCGGCAGTTGTTATGTGTGGGGGTTGAGTGTTACTTTGACGGGCATTGAGAAGCAGGAATTCAGGCACTGCCCTCTGCTGCTCACTAAGCCTTGCCAACATATGAAACATCAAATTCCAGCATGTGGGCAGGTCACAAATCAGTCGGTGAAGAGGCAAATGAAAGTGTTGCTGCAGCGAAGCTAGACCAGCAAAAGCCAGAGATAACTTACAGAAATGTGGGCTGACATGGCTTACCTTGGCAAATAGGTCTGGCAAGTCTGGGTATGTTTTTAAAAACTGCTGTACAACCAAGTTCAGTACATGGGCCATGCATGAAATGTGTACCAGCTTGCCAAGCTTTTAAGCCACCACCAAGTTACACCCATTATCACACACAACCAGACCTGGTTGGAGTGGAGGTTCAGCAGGGAGAGCCACTGAGCGGTCTGTTCTTTTATCCTTTTTCACAGCTCAGATGCATTGTGATCTTTATGACCTAAACAGATGAGCTTCAGCAGAGCGTGTTGCTGCTATGGCATGGCAGTACTGCAGATTTCCCAGCTGTGGAGTGATGGGGAGGCTAGTTCCACTGAGGATGAGGAGAAGGAGGAGGAGAGACAGGAAGTGGAATAGGAGGAGACTGAAATCCTGATGGAAGTTGAGACTGCTATTCTTGGTGTGCGTAAGATGTGTGATGCCCCAGCCTCTGACTCTGTCCTAGACTCCACCAGGTTAACCCAGTGTACCATCAGGGAAATGTAGCATCCCTGTCCACAAGAACTTGTCCCCATGTGTGTATCTAGGTGGATCTTTCCTGTGACTGCATTGACCAGAGCACAACTGATATTGTGTAACACGTGCTTATGTTACGGGGAAGAAACACCCGGGAAAATAATGGCGGCTGGGAATCGAGTACCGACAAGAGGTTGCGGAAAGAGCCAGCTTCCACAAGTCGAAATGGCAACATTTCAAGGGATCGAAATCTGGCAATGTGTGTGTTTAGCATTTGGGCCTGGTGGAGGGTAGATATTTCTGCATTCTGTTAAATGTCTGGGGCAGGGACAACTGAATGCTGTGCTGGGACAATGAACTGGACGTGGTTGCTGACTGTTGTGTCTGTGCAATTGCAGATTGTGGGCAGGAGGTATCGGTGCCTGCTTCATGGACAGCAGATTGGGAAGGCCGTAACACAGAGGAAGGGACACTGGTTTCACCATTGGCATCATATGTCTCCTGGGACTCTTGATGGTGGGAGGAAGGAGGACCAGGTTGAGAATTCAGAGACCCATCCTCTTGGCTACTGAGACTTGGCCGTGTGGAAGACTTCATGGTGCTGATTGTCAACACACTGGAGCCTTTGTCTGCCATCCAACCCACAAGATCCTCGCACTTGTCTGGGTTCATCAGTGGGGTAGCACGCTGATCAAAATTTGACAGGAATCTAGAATAAGATATTACCTTCTGATCTGTCGCACGGCCTTGGCGGGAATTACCACATCCACATCCCTTCACATCACCCTTTCTCATATTGAATGCTCTATGCTTAAGAAAGATGTTGTTACTTACCGGTAACGGGATTTCTCAGAGTCCATGACAGCACCACGAAGAGAGAAACCTACAGATAAAAAGGGTGGTACCTCTCCCTTGCATCAGTTGGTTTACAGAGCATAGGAGGACCTCCAGGTTATTGTCAAAACTTATGTAGAAAAGCCGCGAAGACACCATCATGTGTTTCTTTTATATTGTCAAAACTTAAACATTTTTATCATACTATTTATCAGAAACAAATCTTGTCTATACATAAATCACACTACAAACAGAGAAAGCATGCTCACCCACATGTGACGGGAGGGAATAAAAGGGGCTCTGAGAAATCCTGTTACCGGTAAGTAACTACGTCTTTCTCCTTCCTCCATGACAGCACCACGGAGAGAATTACAGAGAACTTTATCTTAGAGAGCCTGTAGAACTCATCACCTAAAGGTTAGGTCAGAAGAAGAGGCTAGGTCCAGCCGATAGAGTTTGAAAAAGGTAGAAGGTGATGACCAAGTGGCAGGCTTACAGATCTGCTCTATTGATATGGAGCGCCCCCAGATGCAGGGCCGTGGGGCACTCAGTACTGGTCCTCTCTGTCTCGGTCCTGGGGTTGTCACAGTGGCTAGACCTGGTCCGTGACCCTGCTAAGGGGCATCCAATAAAAGGTGATGAAAGTTTGTCAAGGGTTCGTGATGCCATATGTGGTGTTCGGTCAGGGTGACCGACGCTGCTGAGGAGTCCACTGGGGTGATGGAATGGCAGCTAGATGGTATACCTTCCGAGAGGTGAAGTATATCCCCAGGGCTTCCCATTAGTGTAGGTGGCGATGATGTGAGGGGCGGTTAATAACGAGGAGGCAGGGTTGCAGCCTCTTTTTACTGAAGACTTCGGGATCCACAATCCAGAGCACTGCTAACAGGGCTGGCTGAGACCGGCCGGTCAGAAGGCAGATCCAGAGTTCCCTTTGCAGGTGGAAATCAGTGCCTACCAACTAGCACCTGTGTGTTGTAGTCCTTCCCTGCTGAGCACCACGGGATAGTCCTCACAACTGTCGTATCTGTTCTTTCTCTCTCCGTCCCCCAGTTTATCTGGCTAGGATGCACCCGTATGACGGGTAGGCCTGGAGTTATTCTGGGACCCTAGAGACGCCCCTCTCCCACAATTGCCCCCTATGTCTGCTTAGGTGATTTAAGTTAGACAGCCAACCTATAATCAACTGTCCTGCCGCTGTTTGAAGTAATGCTTAAAGTCTGTTACTTCCTCGGCATTCTGGCCACCGGCTACGCGCCTCAGTAGGATGTTGCCGATCTCGAGGCACGACTTCTACTGGTTCTATCTCCTTTGTGCTGTGATCTCGTTTCTCACTTCTCCCCAATATACTTCGCTTCATGTCCTTCCTTAGGATGCCGCCGCAAGGTAGTGCAGGCGTGGCTCCGTAACGATCTGTCCTTTCTGCTAGGCCCCTGCCAGGAACCCACCCCTGACAAGTCCTCCCTGGAGCTCTCCCAGGCTGCTTTCTCCCTAACTTCCCATCCAACCCCCAGTTTTACCAGAGTTGAGGAGTGGCCTAATACATAGAGCCTTTTGCTCCCCCTGGTGGCCGGAGTGTGAAGTGTAATCTGTGACTGTGATACCTGGTCAGGTGAACTCCTTTAGTGCAATCAGACATAACATCACTCCCCTTCGTGGCAGAGCGACATTACTGCAATGACCAGGACTCTGGGGCGCTGCAGATATCTCTGACATTTCTGCCCAGTAGGTTGCCACTGCTCTTGCGGAATGAGCTCTCAGACGCTCCTGGGTGAAATTCCCACTAGATGAGTAGGCCAACGAGATTGCATCTCTTATCCATCTTACCAAGGTACTTTTGGAGGCCTTGAGTCCCTTCTTAGGCCCCTGAAAGCATATAAACAGAAATCCCTCCGTCCTACACCCCTGGGTGGACTGTAGGTACTAAACCAAACATCATTTTACATCTAAAGTGTGCAATTTCTCTTCTTCCATATTTTGGGGGTTGGAGTAAAAAGAAGGAAGGACTACCACTTGGGACCTGTAGAAACAAGATGCTACCTTGGGCAAGTAAGCAGGGTCAGGTTTTAAAATAGAGCCACTAGAAGGACCGTTTTAAGGGACAGAACCTTGAGTGTGGCTGTATCTAGGGGTTCAAAGGGATGACCTGTCAGGGCTGATAGGACTAAGTTTAGATCACATGGCACTAATTTCTGGCTGATAATGTTACGGATCTGCATCACAGGACTAAGGTAGAAGGGGAAAAACTGACCCTGCACTATGACTAGACTGAAACTCTACGATGGAGTGGGTGACCCATTCCTTGTGAATAGACCCACCGACGATCCTAGGTTAATCTCAAACGAAGACCTATAGATAAGGGGAGTGGTACCCTAAAAGAACTAAGAACTGGGTTAAAAAACGGGTCACCTCTTAGTGGAAAACATAGAGAAGGCTGCAGAAACAAATAGAAAACAGAAACTAAGGCTAGCAGAACCAGAGGTACCAGTACTGCACAAATAACACACACAGAACACTAAGCAAAGCACCAAGTTAGAGCTCAAGCAGATTAACACTGTTGTCCAGCAAGGACTGGGAGGCAGGTGCTGGTTAATAAAGAGTGAAACAAACACCTGACCCAAGACAAACCCAGCACCAGAGGAAAAAGACCAGCAGCCAGAACTCCACAAGAAAATGGTGGATAGTAACAAACACATTCTATCAATACTTCCCCTTTAACGAGGATCCCCCGGATCCTCTAGGTCAGGCCTTATTCGGAAATCTCCTGTGAAAAGCCTTAAGTAACCTTGAGGCTGAGGGTACCATCTCACAGTGGCACTTTGGTCGCTACGTAGGCACGATCCATGACGTTCCAGCGATATACTTACGATCTCGCTGTGTCTGACACGCTACTGCGATCAGGGACCCCGCTGAGAATCGTACGTTGTAGCAGATCGTTTGAAACTTTCTTTCGTCGTCAAGTGTCCCGCTGTGGCGGCATGATCGCATCGTGTAACAAAGGTGTGCACGATATTGTATACGATGTGCGCATAGTAACCAACAGCTTCTACATCGCAAACACGTCATTAAATTATCGCTCCAGCGTCGTGCATTGCGAAGTGTGACCGCAGTCTACGACGCTGGAGCGATAATGGAGCGATGCTGGAGCGTCACGGATCGTGCCGTCGTAGCGACCAAAGTGCCACTGTGAGACGGTACCTTGAGACATACACAGCTTTCACCCAGGAATTGTCCTCGGGACCGAAACCCTTCCAAGACACAAGATATTGCAACCCTCCTCTACGCCACTTGGAATCAAGAATGCGTGAAATCTCAAACTCGCAGTCCTCATCAATTGAAGGAGCAGACGGCATAACCACCTTATTTGGTGTGTTAACCTTCTTCAGCAAAGATACATGAAAAACTGAATTAATTTTCCAGGACGAAGGAATGTCTAATCTCACCGCTGCCGAATTGACAATGTGAACCACTTTGAAAAGTCCTACAAACTTCAGCCCCAACTTTGTTTTTTTTTGCCAAAAAAGAACCCCACTGCCACAGGGGACTTAGAGGGTCTTATATGACATGTAGCAAGACTAGACTGCAGGTATTCCTTTAAGGCCTCCCTCTCGGGAATCGTCAGATTAAATAAACGACTCTTAGGGAGAGTAGCAACTGGGACTAACTCAATAGCACAATCATAATCTCTATGAGGTTGGAGAGCTTGTGATTCCACTTCTGAAAAAAACTTTCTAGAATTCCTGAATAGCTTCAGGTAGCTTTTTTTCACAACAGCAGCAATGTGTACATCACAACATTTCCCATAACACTCCTGACTCCAGGATCTTATCGTACTTGACGACCAGTCCAGTACAGGTTTGTGCATCTTTAACCAGGGTATCCCCAGGACAACTGGAAAAGGCAATTTATCAAGTACAAAACAATCTAAAGATTCCTGGTGTTCCATATTCACAGTGAGTGGAAACCCGGTGACCTTTCGAGAAACGCACCCATGCTCTACAGGAGTGTTATCAATCGCCACTGCAGGAAAAGGGCATGATAAAGGTACAGAATCAATCTTATACTTGTCTACAAATTATTGATCAATCAAATTAAGTGCAGAACCACAGTCCACCATCACTTGAAAATCAATCGACTGACCACGACAGGTAGAACTACCAGAAAAAGGGAAGGTTTTTCTGATTCACCTTTTTTTCTCTTTTCCTTGTCTAAGCGTCCTTCACATTGCTTAATAAAATGGTCAGCCTTACCACAATAAAGACATAGCCCCTCTGAGAATCTTCTCTGCCTTTCCTGGGAACGAGAGGACATCGCCCCAAGTTGCATCGGCTCCCCACAGTCAATGGGGGTCTTCAGCAAAATTGAAACCTTCTCCTCATTCTGTCTACTTTTTAATCTTCTATCCACCGGGATAGCTAATTGCATGGCAGCCTCAAGCGTAGCAGGGGCAGGATATGCAATGAGCAAATCTTTAACCATGTCATTCAAACCTGCTTAAAACTGACTTTTGAGTGCTGGATCATTCCAGCTGACCTCTGCAGACCATCGTCTGAACTGGGTACAATATCTCTCAGCGTCGCTAGAACCCTGTTTCAGCCGCCTGAGTTCTGCCTCAGCTGTAGTGACCAGATCAGGATCATCATATAACACCCCCAATAGCAAAAAAATGCTTCTGCAGACATCAAACAAGGGTTATCCAGATGCAATGAAAATGCCCAAACTTGGGGCTCACTTTGCAATAACGACATAATAATCCCCACACGCTGTAATTCTGTTATGAACTGGTGGTTCAGAAACACAATGGACCTGGTGGTTAAGAGCACACAAAGTGACCTGATAGTTACTAATAACATAGGACGAGCTCTGAGACGTGGGAACTCTGCTGACCGCAATCCCTAATCCTATCACACCACACTAGAGGTAGCCGTGGAGCGCTCCTGACCAGACCTAGGCGCCTCGGGCACAGCCTGAGAAACTAGCTAGCCCTGAAGATAGAAGAATAAGCCTACCTTGCCTCAGAGAAATTCCCCAAAGGAAAAGGCCGCCCCCCACATATAATGACTGTGAGTAAAGATGAAAATACAAACACAGAGATGAAATAGGTTTTAGCAAAGTGAGGCCCGACTTACTGAATAGACCGAGGATAGGAAAGATAGCTTTGCGGTCAGCACAAAAACCTACAAACAACCACGCAGAGGGCGCAAAAAGACCCTCCGCACCGACTAACAGTACGGAGGTGCTTCCTCTGCGTCCCAGAGCTTCCAGCAAGCAAGACAAACCAAAATAGCAAGCTGGACAGAAAAAACAGCAAACCAAGAAACACAAGCAGAACTTAGCTTATGCAGGCCACAAGGACGATCCAGGAGAGAGCAAGACCAATACTGGAACATTGACTAGAGGCAAGGAACAAAGAACTAGGTGGAGTTAAATAGAGCAGCACCTAACGACTTAACTTCGTCACCTGAGGAAGGAAACTCAGAAGCCGCAGCCCCACTAACATCCACCAGAGGAAGCTCATAGACAGAACCAGCCGAAGTACCACTCATGACCACAGGAGGGAGCTTGACCACAGAATTCACAACAAATTCAGCCCCTGAAGACCTGGGTCTAAGCTGAAAAAAAAGTAAACATGCATTTTTAAACTAAAAAAAACCCACCTTAGGTTCTTCAGAGCGGATTCCAGGGCAATTACTCACGTGCTGCTGTAAGCTGGCAACTTCCAATGTTAACCCTTGCAGACGCTGAGCAAGATCTTGAACGCCGTTCATGTTGCAGAAATCCGGGAGAGTTTTTTTTTTTCATACTTCTTTCAGGCTGGACAAACTGTTACGGATCTGCAACACAGGACTAAGGTAGAAGGGGGAAAACTGACCATGCACTATGACTAGGCTGAAACCCTACGATGGAGTGGGCGACCCATTCCTTTCGAATAGACCCACCGACGATCCTAGGTTAATCTCAAATGAAGACCTATAGATAAGGGGAAGGGGTATCCTAAAAGAACTAAGGACCGGGTACAAAAATGAGAGAAGGCTGCAGAAACCAATAGAAAACAGAAACTAAGGCTAGCAGAACCAGAGGTACCAGTATTGCACAAATAACACACACAGAACACTAAGCAAAGCACCAAGCTAGAGCTCAAGCAGATTAGCACTGTTGTCCAGCAAGGACTTGGAGGCAGGTTCTGGTTAATAAAGAGTGAAACAGACACCTGACCCAAGACAAACCCAGCACCAGAGGAAAAAGACCAGCAGCCAGAAATCCACAAGAAAATGGCGGATAGCATCAAACTAAATAGATTCTAACAGATAATGGGCCTAGATCTTGCGGAATCTCTAAGAAATCATGCTTCCCATTGATTGCCTGCTATGTTGTGATTGTATATGGCCCCTAGAGCTGCTACCTGAACCTTTATGGTTCTGGTAGCCAGTCCTCGTTCCAACGCCTTCTGCAGAAACTCCAAGATTGACGAAATTGGGACTCCATCCTGGATTCTCACCCTTGAGGTGGATAGGAATTTCCTCCAGGTTTTTCCGTAAGCTCTAGTGGTCACAATTTTCCTAGTCTTCAACACGGGTGTAAACCAAGTTTGGGGAAACCATCTGTCCCCCAACAGCCCCCTTTCAAACTCCATGCTGTTAAGTGTAGGTTCGCTGAGAGTAAAACACCGGTCCCTGAGAAAGAAGGTCCGTTATTTCCAGTAAAACCCAAGGATTGATGATAGACATCATCCTCAGCCAGGAGAACCAAGTTCTTCTTGGCCAAAAGAGGGCTATCAGTATTATTCTTGTCCTCCTTGATCTTCCTTAGGCCTACTAGGATTAGAATGACTGGGGGAAAAAGCATAGACCAGGCTCTCATTCCATGGGATCATAAAGGCATCTAGAGCCTGAGGATTCCCTCTGGGATCTAGGGAGCAAAAGGAGTCTACCTTTGTGTTGTTGATATTGGCAAAGAGATGTATGAACGGAAGACCCCATATTTCCACAATCTGTTTGAAAACAGACTCCTTTAGCACGCATTCGCCCTGTCTCAACTGAGTGCAGCTCAAAAAATGCTCTGTGATTCTCTACTCCCTGAATGTGTAGTGCCGAGAGGGATAGGAGATTGCTTTCTGCCAACCTAAAAATTTTAGATGTTGGGTTCATCAGGGGCCATAAACTGGTTCCCCCTGATGGTTCAGACATGCCACCACCACCTGATTGTCCAAAAATATTCATACATGATGTCCTAGAAGGGTATGTAGGAATTCTAACAGGGCATAACTCACTGCCAATAGCTTTTTTTGGTTGAGGACACAAAGGACTCCTGCCTCATCCAGACCCCCTGAGTAACCTTGTTGTCCAGGTGAGCCCCCCATCCGGTGAGGCTTGCATCCATGGTAACTAGTCGGGACACATTTGTTACCCAAGGGACCCCTTTGGTTAGATTGCTCATGTCTTTCCACCAGCTCAGGGAACGTATAGTTGCTGAAGACAGAGTCATGTGCCCTTCCAAGTGACCTTTTAGAGAGATTTGTTTTTTTTAAATGTCCCACTGGAGGTCCCTGGTGTGTATCTGGGCCCAATGGACTGCTGGCAAACAAGCAGTCAGGGATCCTAGCAGGAACATGGCCTTCCTCAAAGTCATGGATGGGTTTTGGGAAGCTCTCAATACCTGACTCATAATTTTCCCCCTTTTTTTCCACTGGGAAGCAGCATTCTCATTTACGGGAGTCAAATATTAATCCTAGGAACTCTTGTGCAGTCTTTGGTTCGAGCCTTGAATTTTAGATTAAAAAGCCAACCCAGGTTTACTAAGGTAGTACTTACCCTGTCTAGTTGTATTCTGTAGCGTTGAGCTGAGTCTCCTATTACCAAGAAGTTGTCCAAATAAGGAATGATCAAAATGTCCTGTTCCCTCAGGTGCGCCATAGCCTCCGCCACTAATTTGGTAAACACCCGAGGGAAAAGCTGAAGAGAAGGGCCTTGTATTGGAAAAATTTTAGTTCTCCTTTTATGGAGACTGCTTCCTTGAGGAGCCTTTGCTCATAGGGACATGGTAATATGCGTAGCTGAGAACCAGAACCGTCATGAAGCAGTTGGGAAACAATATTTTGATGGCTGACTTTATTGACTCCATCTTGAACTTTTGAGTTTTTACATACCCGTTCAACTTTTTCAAGTTCATAATTGTCTGGTATGACCCATCTGGTTTGTTTACCAGGAACAACGGAGAGTAGAATCTCTCCCTCTTTTCTCGAAGAGAGACCTCCTGGAGAACAACTTTGCTCACTACTCACTAGGTCCAAAATCTCGTACTCCAGGGCCTCTTGTTCCTCCGGAGAGGATCGTAGGGGAGTCATGACAAAGTTCTGGGAGGGAGTGATTAGAAGTCTATCCTCAGGCCTGACGTGATTAGATTTAATATCCAGGGACTGTTTGAAATTTTCTCCCAGACCGGAAGGAAACAGGATAGTCAGCACCCCACTTGGGAAAGACCGTCACTGCCTATCACAAGAGGAGCTTCCATAGAGGAATCCTTTGTCTTTCTTCCTCCCTTCATCCCATCTACTCTGCTCTTTTGTGGACCTCCTATGAAAAAACTCCCTATTCCGAAAGGACAGTTTGAAAGTGGGAATCGCCAGGTTAGGGAACCCCTTTTTCTAATAATAATAATCTTTATTTTTTATAATAATAA
The DNA here is from genome assembly GCF_032444005.1 of Ranitomeya imitator. Lineage (NCBI taxonomy): Eukaryota > Metazoa > Chordata > Amphibia > Anura > Dendrobatidae > Ranitomeya > Ranitomeya imitator. The sequence goes on along the minus strand of NC_091282.1, from coordinate 790,051,885 downwards.
TCTTTATTTTTATATAGCGCTAACATATTCCGCAGCGCTTTACAGTTTGCACACATTATCATCACTGTTCCCGATGGGGCTCACAATCTAGATTCCCTATCAGTATGTCTTTGGAATGTGGGAAGAAACCGGAGTACCCAGAGGAAACCCACGCAAACACAGAGAGAACATACATACTCTTTGCAGATGTTGTCCTGGGTAGGATTAGATCCCAGGACCCCCACACTGCAAGGCTGCAGTGCTAACCACTGCGCCACTGTGCTACCCACAATGCCTTCTGGAGGATGTCGTCCAATGTTTCTCCAAATTAATACTCTCCTTCACAGGGGATCAAGCATAACTTTAATTTGATTTTCAGGTCTTCCAGACAGCATTTGAACCAAAGTGTCCTACGGGCTGCATTTCTGAAAGCTGCAGACTTAAATGCTAGTCTCTCCGAGTCAACTGGAGAATCTGCCAAAAAAGCTACTGCCCCCCGTATTAAGGGAATGGACTCTGGTACTTAATTCCTGGGCACCCCATCCCTCAGCTGTTTCTCTAGTTGATCAACCCAGATCATAAGGGATGTAGAGGTGCAGGTTGCTGCTATAGCAGGCCTAAGATTACACCCCGATGTTTCCCATGCTCCTTTAAGGAAGGAATCAGCCTTCATATCTAACAGGAGGTCAAATTTCTTAGAGGGCTTTGCTACCGCAACATCTTGTTTCGGGGCTTTTTCTCAAGATATCAATGCTATATCCTTGAAGAGATATTTCCTTTTTAAGGATGGTAGGGAAGATTTTTTCCTATCTGGTTTCTCCCACTTTTTTTTTATCAGGGCTTGTATGTTTTAATTCAAGGGAAATGATATCTGCTTCCTCTGGGCCAATCCCCCAAACATTAGGTCATGTGCCATCTTTTCTAGTTGAGGGCCTATTACACCCATAGTGGATCTAACCGCCTTAACCAAGCTTTCTACCTCCTCTAAAGGAGGTCTGAGGAGGAGGAAGAGTCTGACAAATCTGAGTTTTTTTCCTTTGAGGTAGAGGACTCAGACTGGGGGTGCTTGCTGGCATTCTGCTCCCTGACCTTATCCCCCTGCATGAAGGATCTAAAGGTACTCTCGACCTCTGATTTATTCATCATTCTTAACTCATAGGTGAAGTCTGGGGTCTTCTCACTCAACACTTGCTCTATGCATGAATGGCAGAGTCTCTTTCCCCAGGTGATGGGTTACTCTAAAATTTCCTTGCTTTATTTTTCACAAGTACCCTCACAGAGGTGTTATGTAGGAATTCACTGTATCTAGCAATGTGTGGCAATTTTTAAAGATATCAGCTTTTTTACATATGACAACAGTAGACTCATGGAAATTAGAGGTAAAGAGTCACGTCTGCGTATCTCAACAGGCTTTGCACCAGTCGCACAACTGCTAGATAAAGATACGCAATTTATTACACCAATATATAATTATTTTTATTTTTATATTGCCTTTCTGACACACTGTGTCAGTGGACTAATGAAAATTATTGCCAGTGCTAAATTAGTTTGTATATCTCTGCCTGGATTATGCCAGTCGCACACCAGTCACTAGTGTTGAGCATTCCGATACCGCAAGTATCGGGTATCGGCCGATATTTGCGGTATCGGAATTCCGATACCGAATTCCGATACTTCCCGTGTATCGGATACCGGAATCGGAAGTTCTCAGAATTCAAACAGAACGCAGCAGCCAATGAGGAATGATTGGAAGTGTGGGCACATCCTGTTTAGCATGGTGGGCATGTAAGTACTGGCAAGGCTGTGATTGGCTGCTGAAATGATGTCACTCTGCACTATAAAAAACGCTGCCGCCATTTTGCGCTCACTCTGCTGTGATTTCAGTTAGGGACAGGACGCTGTGTTCTAACTGAGGGCCAGTTGAGCTAGCTAATTGCTTTATTTTCCTTTCCAAAGGCTAATTTAGCAAAACGCTGTGTGTTCTTCACTGTTCACCTTGCTCTTGCCTTGCAGCGCTGTTTTAACAGCATTCTGCAAGGTCTCTGTGTGTGTGTGCAGCTCACTCTGTAGTCTGTGTGCAGCCATATACCCGGTTGTATTCAGCTCAGGGGGAATTCACACTGCCTCACACAGTTGTCCTTTTTTGCTCATAGTGCAGCCTGCTGCACATTTTTTCTCAAATTTCCTATTAGTGTTTTTCCACCCGTCTCCAGCTAAATTGTGGAAAAACACTACATAGGATAACCTAGAGGGGGTTTTTTGGGCCTTGCAGCGCCGTTTACGGCTGTCTGCACGGTCTCCGTGTGAGCCCAGCTCGCCCTGTAGTCTGTATGCAGCCATAGCCGGTTGGATTCAGCTCAGGGTTCGTTACTGGCTCATACCTTGAGAAAAATTTTCCTTTCTTTCAAATAGTGCAGCCTGTTTAAAAATTTTAAAAAAAAATTCCCTATTAGTGTTTTTCCACCTGTCTCCAGCTAAATAGTGGAAAAACACTACATAGGATAACCTAGAGGGGGGTTTTTGGGCCTTGCAGCGCCGTTTACGGCTGTCTGCACGGTCTCCGTGTGAGCCCAGCTCGCCCTGTAGTCTGTGTGCAGCCATAGCCGGTTGGATTCAGCTCAGGGTTCGTTACTGGCTCATACCTTGAGAAAAATTTTCCTTTCTTTCAAATAGTGCAGCCTGTTTAAAAATTTTAAAAAAAATTCCCTATTAGTGTTTTTCCACCCGTCTCCAGCTAAATTGTGGAAAAACACTACATAGGATAACCTAGAGGGGGGTTTTTGGGCCTTGCAGCGCCGTTTACGGCTGTCTGCACGGTCTCTGTGTGAGCGCAGCTCGCCCTGTAGTCTGTGTGCAGCTATAGCCGGTTGGATTCAGCTCAGGGTGCGTTACTGCCTCATACCTTGAAAAACAATTTCCTTTTTTTCAAATAGTGCAGCCTGTTTAAAATTAAAAAAAAAAAATTCCTATTAGTGTCTTTCCACCCGTCTCCAGCTAAATAGTGGAAAAACACTACATAGGATAACCTAGAGGAGGGTTTTTTGGCCTTGCAGCGCCGTTTACGGCTGTCTGCACGGTCTCTGTGTGAGCGCAGCTCGCCCTGTAGTCTGTGTGCAGCCATAGCCGGTTGGATTCAGCTCAGGGTGCGTTACTGCCTCATACCTTGAAAAACAATTTCCTTTTTTTCAAATAGTGCAGCCTGTTTAAAATTTAAAAAAAAAAATTCCTATTAGTGTCTTTCCACCCGTCTCCAGCTAAATAGTGGAAAAACACTACATAGGATAACCTAGAGGAGGGTTTTTTGGCCTTGTAGCGCCGTTTACGGCTGTCTGCACGGTCTCCGTGTGATTTAAACTAGCTCTGTAGCCCGATCTGCACAAAAAAAAGTAAAGTTCACCAAACACAACTTAACACTTGTGTAGGCCACATTTGAAAAATAATAAAGTTTAGTCCACACTTTACAACATTAGTGTTTCTTACACCTGTTAGAAGGAGCATTTCAGGAATAAGCACGCTAAGGCCTTAGTACTTTTCTGCTTATCTTTATCTGTCAACCAAGATGAAGAGGGCAGGGAGTAAGGCACGTGGGCGTGGGCGCGGAGCAGGGAGAGGAGCAGGGAGAGGACGTGGTGATTCTGTGCCTGCTGCGGGCGCCGGTGACTCGTCGTCACTCAGTTTCAGCAGGGAACAGTCCTTCATGCGCAGCTTTGTCGGAGAGCGCCGTGCACCGCTGCTGCGTGAAGACCAAATTGAAGCCGTTGTCGGGTGGATGGCAGCTAACGCCTCGGCATCGACTTCAGTTAGTGCCACATCCTCTCAGGCACAGAGCACTGGAGAGCAGCCATCTGTCTCTTCACCACCTGCCAAATTGGCCAGGTAGTCAGAGAGCCCAGGACAGGAGCCGTCTCTACTTCTGTTCTCTGAATCTCTTGGCTTGGAAACAGGGGGCCAGCCAAGCAGCATTGGAGAAATGGAAGAAGAGGCAGTGTGCAGTGATGCCCAACAGCTATTTCTCTCTGACTCTGAAGAGGCAGGTGGGCCAGTGCCTCCGGTGACCACAGCGCAGTACGCATCTGATGATGAAACTCAGGTGCCGCTTTCTGATGTGTACTGTGCTGCCGAGACTACCCAGGAGGAGCAGTTGGTGGCAGAGGGTAGTGGAGATGATGAGGTCCTTGACCCATCGTGGCGTGAGGAACAGGAAGGTGGTGGGAGCAGCTCTGCGGAAGAGCTTCCCCTTACGGGCCAAAGAGGGAGAGGGAGGGGGAAGACTGCGGAGCCTGTTGCCTCCACTTTGGCACCCGTTAGGAGCCTGTCTCTTTCCAAAGCCAAAAAGGGCGCTCCCAAGACTTGCAGTGCCTGGTCCTTTTTTGACACAGTTGCAGATCACATTTGTTTTGTCAAATGCAAGCTGTGTCATCAGAAAGTAAAAAGAGGTAAAAGTGTCAGCAACCTCAATACCACAAATATGTGGAAACATGTGCGGACCAGGCACGCGGTGGAGTTACAGAAACACAGTGAAGACGTAGGCCAACCAACAGCGGCAGCTACCACCTCTTCATCTCGTGTTGCCTCTTCCTCCACTGTTGTCCAGAGACCTAGTGTAATTCCACCCACAGCACCACCTTCCCAGTCATCCTCACACTCCCAGTCTACTCTACAGCCATCGGTAGTACAGGCATGGGAGAAAAGGCGGGCATTCTCGGCCAACCACCCCCGAGCACAGGCTCTGAATGCAGGCATTGCCAAACTGTTGTCCCTGGAAATGCTCTCGTTCAGGCTGGTGGAGACTGACAGCTTCCGTGACTTGATGGCATTGGCAGTCCCACAGTACAAGGTGCCCAGCCGCTTTTACTTCAGCAGGCAGGCTGTCCCTGCCCTGCACAGGCATGTTGAGGCAAACATAAAACATGCGCTACTGAACGCCGTCAGTAGCAAGGTCCACCTCACCACCGATGCGTGGACCAGTCAGCATGGACAGGGGCGATATGTTTCCCTCACTGCCCATTGGGTTAATGTTGTTGAGCCAGGTACAGATCGTGCGAGTGGCGCAGGACGTGTCCTGCCCACTCCAAGGATTGCAGGAATCCAGTCTGTACGCATCGACTCCTCCTCTTACACCAGTTCCTCAGATTCCTCTCTGCAGGATCCGTCACAGTCCACCTCCACATGGACCCGTGAACGTTTACCTATGACCGACATGAGCACAGCCGTGGCCAAACGTCAGCAGGCCGTCTTGAAACTAGTTTCATTGGGTCATCGAAGCCACACAGCGCAGGAGCTCTGGAATGCCATCAAGCAGGAGAGCGATGTGTGGTTACTGCCAGCGAATCTCCAGCCAGGCATGGTAGTGTGTGACAATGGCCGAAATCTGGTGGCAGCTTTGGCCCTTGGCAACCTCACTCACATCCCATGTCTGGCACATGTGCTCAATTTGGTTGTGCAGAGTTTTCTGAGGGACTATCCGGATCTTGATGCCCTGCTGCACAAGGTCCGCCTAGAGTGTTCTCACTTGCGGCGTTCCAGCTTGGCCAGATCCCGCATTGCTGCTCTGCAGCGCCGATTCCGCCTTCCGGAACACCGTATCATATGTGACCTACCTACCCGGTGGAATTCCACGTTACATATGTTGGAGCGGTTGTGTGAGCAGCAGCAAGCAGTTATGGAGTACCAGCTGCATCAGGCGCAAAGAAGTCGCAGTCAGCGCCGATCAGACTTCACAACCACAGAGTGGGCCACTATGAAGGACGTCTGCCAGGTTTTGCGTCCTTTTGATTATTCCACGCGGATGGCAAGTGCAGATGATGCACTAGTCAGCATGACTGTCCCCCTTATCTGCCTGCTTCAGCAAACTTTGCAAGGGTTAAGGGATGATGTTGTGGAAGAGGTGGAGGATGAGGAGTCACCTATTCCATCAGCTTCTGGAGAGTCAGCGCCACGTGGTTCCTCACAAAGGGGTACGCAGGGGCCAATTTGTGAGGAGGATGAGGAGGAGTCAATGGAGGAGGAAGAGCTCCGTCCAGAGGAGGGAGCGACACAATTGTCCAGTGGTCAGTGTGTACAGCGAGGGTGGGGTGATGACGAGCGGGCAGAGATCATGTCTCAAGCAGGGGACAGCGTTTCTGGGCCAGTTGGCACTCTGCAGCACATGGTGCATTTCATGCTGCAGTGCCTGAGAAACGACCGCCGCATCGACCACATTCTCAACATGCCTGATTATTGGGTGTTCACCCTCCTCGATCCTCGCTACCGGGACAACGTCCAAAACCTCATCCCTGCGTTGACCCGGGAGCGTAAATTGCGGGAGTACCACGACACACTGGTGAATTCCATCATCTTCTCCTGTCCAACTGAGAGGAGTGCTGCTAGTGCTTTACAAAGCAGCTCAGTGCGTCGAGGCAGTGGGGGAGGCTCTGCCCAAAGAGGGAGCAGAAGCAGTGCCTCTGCCCAAGGCAAGCCCAGTATGGCACAACTCTGGCACACTTTTGTGTGCCCGCCCCAAATGTCTACACCATCACCGGCGGCTCCAGTCAGCAGGAGGCAACGGTTCTGTCAGATGGTGACAGACTACATGGCTTGCCCTCTTACTGTACTCCCAGACGGCTCTTCCCCGTTCAAGTTTTGGGTCTCTAAGCTGGATACATGGCCAGAGCTAAGCCAGTATGCATTGGAGGTGCTGGCTTGCCCTGCGGCTAGTGTCTTATCGGAACGTGTCTTTAGTGCCGCAGGTGGTGTACTAACAGACCGTCGCATGCGACTATCCTCCGATAACGTTGACCGGCTTACTTTCCTGAAAATGAACCAGGCCTGGATCTCGCAGGAATTTGCCACTCCTCTGCCTGATAAAGTAATTGGGTGTCATCCAGGTCTCCTGCTGTGTTCATCTTTCTACCACCTGAACTGCTATTCCTGGGCTCCAACACCGCCAGTTGCGGCTCAGAAGTGCAGGCTGCACAGTAAAAACATACGACCCAGTGTTATTGGGTTTCAGTAACGTCAGCTGATCCCCAGCTGTGTAGCCGGCAATGTGTCCTGCGACCGCCACGCTGGCACAACAACCTAAATGTAAGGGAACCTGTCCCCCCCCCCCCGTCGTTTGTTACTGAAAGAGCCATCTTGTGCAGCAGTAATGCTGCACAAGGAAAAGGTAGCTCTTTTTTTTTAGCTCCTTGCACACGCAGAACTTAACACTTATAAAATGTGTTCACTGATACCGTTATACTGTCCCGGAGCTGGGACTTTCCTTCGCAATGTGACGCAGCACAGCCGTCATTCCTACCCCCTTGGTGCCATGCGCTGCCTCCTCAGCGTTGTTTTAAGCTGTCACGGAGCCTGCGCTGTTCTGTTATCCCTTGGGCATGCCCTATTTGCGCTGCCTGTCTTCTGACATAATTTGGTGTCAGGCTGGCTGCGCCTATGCGGCCGCGCTGCCCGAGATCCCGCCTCGCTGTGTCTTCTGATTGAGTCACACTGCGGGCCTGGGATCCATGGCCATGCGCAGTGCATATCTTCCCCTCGGGCTCTCGCTCATTTCCCTCCGCCTTCTTTAGACTGTGCGCCGTCAGCTGATCCCTAATAGCATGCCACGGCCGTGACACCGCACAGTCTGAAGAAGAGGGAAGGAGGGGAGTGAGAGTCGAGGATATGCACTGTGCATGTCCATGGTTCCAAGGCCCGCAGTGGGATTACGTTGGACGAGACTGCGAGGTGGGATCTGGAGCAGCGTGGACGTACAGGCAGTAACAGCCTGACACCAAATTATGTCAGAAGACAGGCAGCGCTAATTGGGCATGGCCAAGGGCTAACAGAACAGCGCAGGCTCCGTGACAGCTTAAAACAACGCTGAGGAGGCAGCGCACGGCACCAAGGGGATAGGAATGTCAGCTGTGCTGTGTCCCATTACGAAGGAAATTCGCACCTCCGGGACGGTTTAACGGTATAAGGGGACACATTTTTAGTGTTTACTTCGGTGTTTGCAAGGAGCATAATTAAAAGAACCACCTTTTCCTTTTGCATCGTTAGTGCTGCACAAGATGGCTCTTTCAGCTACAAACGTCTTGGGGGGGGGTTAAAGGTTCCCTTTCAACTTGCTCCAATCAGGCTTCGGCCTACACTCTGTTCCTCTGCTCCTCCTGCTGTCCCTGGGCTCTAACACCGCCAGTTGGTGCCTGGAAGTGCTGTGTGCACAGTCAACAGTCGCTCCTCTGTTATTGGGGTTCAGTAACGTCAGCTGATCCCCAGCTGTGTGTGCGGCAATACCTCCAATCTGCTCCTCCTGCTGTCCCTGGGCTCTAACACCGCCAGTTGGTGCCTGGAAGTGCTGTGTGCACAGTCAACAGTCGCTCCTCTGTTATTGGGGTTCAGTAACGTCAGCTGATCCCCAGCTGTGTATCCGGCAACGTGTCATGCGACCGCCACGCTGGCACAACTAAAATGTAAGGGGACCTGTCCCCCCCCCCCTAGGCGTTTGTTACTGAAAGAGCCACCATGTGCAGCACTAATACTGCACAAGGGAAAGGTCGCTCTTGAAATTATGCTCCTTGCAAACGCTGAACTACACACTCATGTAATGTGTCCCCTCACACCGTCCAACCGTCCCGGAGGTGGGACTTTCCTTTGTAATGTGACGCAGCACAGCCGTCATTGCTACCCCCTTGGCACCGTGCGCTGCCTCCTTAGCGTTGTTTGATTCCGTCATGGACCCTGCGCTGTTATGTTATCCCTTGGCCATTCACAGTTTGCGCTGCCCGTCCTCTGACATCATTTGTTGTCGTCCTGGCTGCGCCTGTGCGTCCACGCTGCCCGAAATCACACCTCGCAGTGTCGTCTAATGTGATCCCACAGTGGGTCTGGTATCCATGGCCATGCGCAGTGCATATACTAGCCTCTCACTCCCCTTCTTCACGCTTCTTCAGACTAGGCGGCGTCAGCTGATCCCTAATAGCATGCCACGGCCGTGACGCCGCACAGTCTGAAGAAGCAGGAAGGAGGTGAGTGAGAGGCGATGATATGCACTGCGCATGCCCATGGATCCCTGGCCCGCAGTGGGACTACATTAGATGACACTGCAAGGTTGGATCTAGGGCAGCTTGGACGCACAGGCACTGCCAGCCTGACACCTACATGATGTCAGAAGACGGGTACCGCTAACTGTGCATGGCCAAGGGATAACATTACAGCGCGGGCTCCGTGACAGAACCAAACAACGTTGAGGAGGTGGCGCCCGGCACCAAGGGGGTTGGAATGACGGCTGTGCTGTGTCACATTACAAAGGAAAGTCCCACTTCCGGGATGGTTTGACGGTGTGAGGGGACACATTATATGAGTGTGTACTTCAGCGTTTGCAAGGAGCATAATTTTCGGAGCCACCATTTTCCATGTGCAGTATTACTGCTGTACAAGATGGCTCTTTCAGCAACAAATGCCTGGGGGGGGGGGGTTAAAGGTTCCCTTTCAACTTGCTCCACTGCAGGCTTCGGCCTACACTCTGCTCCTCTTTGATTCCCTGGGTTTCAACACTGTCAGTTGCCACCTGGAAGTGTTGTCTACACAGAAAAAACACTAGGTGATGTGTCAGTGGGGTTCAGCACCGCCAGCTGTTCCCCTGCTGTGTAGTCGGCAACGTGTCCAGCACAAGCCACGCTGGCACAACAGAACAAAAGCTGCCACCAGTGCAGGCTTCGGACTACACTCTGCTCCTCTCCTCCTCCTGCTGACCCTGGGCTCAAACACCGCTAGTTTTTGCCCGGAAGTGCTAGCTGCACAGAGAAAAACACCAGCCAATGTGTTAGTGGGGTTCAGCACCGCCAGCTGTTTCCCTGCTGTGTAGCCGGCAACGTGACCTGCAAACGCCACGCAGGCACATGAACTGAAATTAAAGGGAACCTGGCCCCACCCCCCCAGGTGTTTCTATGTATAACAGCCACCTAGTACAGCAGTACTGCTGCATTTGTACAAGGTGGCTGACTTTTTCTCCTTGCCCACGTGGAATTCAACACGTACAAAATGTGTCTCATTGAGACCATTCCACTGTCCCTGAGGTGTGACTTTCCTTTCTAATGATACGCAGCACCCCCCTTGGTAGCGTTTCCCGTCTTTTGTCATCATGGTTAGCTGGCTGCGCCTGTGCATCCGCCCTGCTAGAAACAACGCCCCTCGTTGTCATATTTATTTTGTCAGCGAGGGTGTGGTTTATGGGCACGAGCAGTGCATATGTTCGCCTGTCTTAACTCATCTCCTTCCGCCTTCTTCAGACTGTACGGCCTCCTGGCCGTGGTAGGCGATAAGGGATCAGTTGAGGCCGCCCAGTCTGAAGCAGGTGTAAGGACATGTGTGAGCGGCAAACCTATTTACTGCACAAGGCCACGAATCCCAGCCACGCAGTGTGATTTTTTGAAAACACACTGTGGGTCTGGGATTCATGTCCATCGCTAACCGCAACGGCCGACATGAAATGAGGTCAGAAGACAGGAAGCGCTCACAGCGCATGGCCAAGGGATCACAATAGCGCAGACTCCTGTACAGCAAATAACAACGCTCAGGAATCTGCGCCCAGTACCTAGGTGCAAATTTTGACACCTGTGCTGCGTCTCCTTAAAAAGACAAGTCACGCCTCCACTACTGTTTGACAGTATAATGGGCTAAATAGTGTACGTGTTTTATTCAGCGTGTGCAGGGAGCAAACTAAATAGAGCAACCTTTTACTTGTGCAGCATTAATGCTGCACAAGGTGTGGCTCTTGTACCTTGCAACACCTGAGGGGGGGTTAAAGGTAACCTTTGAAATTGGTTCAACTAGGCTTCGGCCTACACTCTGCTCCTCTCCTCCTCCTGCTGACCCTGGGCTCTAACACCGCCAGTTTTTGCCCGGACATGCGATCTGCACAGAGAAAAACACCAGTCAATGTGTCAGTGGGGTTCAGCAACGCCAGCTGTTCCCCTGCTGTGTAGCTTGCATTGTGTCCAGCACAAGCAACGCTGGCACAACCGACCAAAAGCTGCCAACAGTGCAGGCTTCGGCCTACACATTGCTCCTCTCCTCCTCCTGCTGACCCTGGGCTCTAACACCGCCAGTTTTTGCCCGGACATGCGAGCTGCACAGAGAAAAACACCAGTCAATGTATCAGTGGGGTTCAGCAACGCCAGCTGTTCCCCTGCTGTGTAGCTTGCAACGTGACCTGCAAACGCCACGCAGGCACATGAACTGAAATTGAAGGGAGCCTGCCCCCCACCCCCAGGTGTTTCTATGTATAACTGCCACCTTGTACAGCAGTACTGCTGCATTTGTACAAGGTGGCTGACTTTTTCTCCTTGCCCACGTGGAACTCAACACGTACAAAATGTGTCTCATTGAGACTATTCCACTGTCCCTGAGGTGTGACTTTCCTTTCTAATGATACGCAGCACCACCCTTGTTAGCGCTGCCCGTCTTTTGACATCATTGGTTAGCTGGCTGCGCCTGTGCGTCTGCCCTGCTCGAAACAAAGGCCTTCGGTGTCTTATTTTTTTGGACAGCGAGGGTGTGATTGATGGGCATGTGCAGTGCATATGTTTGCCTGTGTTCACTCATCTCCTTCCGCCTTCTTCAGACTGGGTGTCCTCATGGCCGCGGCAGGCGATAAGGGATCAGATGAGGTCGCCCAGTCTGAAGCTGGTGTAAGGACATGTGTGAGTGTCAAACATATTTACTGCACAAGGCCACGAATCCCAGCCACGCAGTGTGATTTTTTGAAAACACACTGTGGGTCTGGGATTCATGTCCATCGCTAACCGCAACGGCCGACATGAAATGAGGTCAGAAGACAGGAAGCGCTCACAGCGCATGACCAAGGGATCACAATAGCGCAGACTCCTGTACAGCAAATAACAACGCTCAGGAATCTGCGCCCAGCAGCTAGGTGTAAATTTTGACACCTGTGCTGCATCTCCTTAAAAAGACAAGTCACGCCTCCACTACTGTTTGACAGTATAGTGGGCTAAATAGTGTACCTGTTTTATTCAGCGTGTGCAAGGAGCAAATTAAATAGAGCAACCTTTTACTTGTGCAGCATTAATGCTGCACAAGGTGTGGCTCTTGTACCTTGCAACACCTGAGGGGGGGTTAAAGGTAACCTTTGACATTGTTTCAACTAGGCTTCGGCCTACACTCTGCTCCTCTCCTGCTGACCCTGGGCTCAAACACCGCTAGTTTTTGCCCGGAACTGCTAGCTGCACAGAGAAAAACACCAGCCAATGTGTTAGTGGGGTTCAGCACCGCCAGCTGTTCCCCTGCTGTGTAGCTGACATCGTGTCCAGCACAAGCCACGCTGGCACAACAGACCAAAAGCTGCCACCAGTGCAGGCTTCGGCCTACACTCTGCTCCTCTCCTCCTCCTGCTGACCCTGGGCTCAAACACCGCCAGTTTCTGCCCGGACATGCTAGCTGCACAGAGAAAAACACCCACCATTGTGTCAGTGGGGTTCAGCACCACCAGCTGTTCCCCCGCTGTGTAGCCGGCATCGTGTCCAGCACAAGCCACGCTGGCACAACTGACCAAAAGCTGCCACCAGTGCAGGCTTCGGACTACACTCTGCTCCTCTCCTCCTCCTGCTGACCCTGGGCTCAAACACCTCCAGTTTCTGCCCGGAAGTGCTAGCTGCACAGAGAAAAACACCAGCCAATGTGTCAGTGGGGTTCAGCACCGCCAGCTGTTCCCCTGCTGTGTAGCCGGCAACGTGACCTGCAAACGCCACGCAGGCACATGAACTGAAATTAAAGGGAACCTGGCCCCACCCCCCCAGGTGTTTCTATGTATAACAGCCACCTTATACAGCAGTACTGCTGCATTTGTACAAGGTGGCTGACTTTTTCTCCTTGCCCACGTGGAACTCAACACGTACAAAATGTGTCTCATTAGAGACCATTCCACTGTCCCTGAGGTGTGACTTTCCTTTCTAATGACACGCAGCACCCCCATTGTTAGCGCTGCCCGTCTTCTGACATCATTGGTTGGCTGGCTGTACCTGTGCGTCCGCCCTGCCCGACACAACGCCCCTCGTTGTCTCATATATTTTGACTGCGAGGGTGTGATTGATGGGCACGAGCAGTGCATATGTTCCCCTGTCTTCACTCCCCTCCTTCCGCCTTCTTCTGACTGTGCGGCCTCATGGCCGCAGCATGCGATAAGGGATCAGCTGAGGCCGCCCAGTCTGAAGCAGGTTTAAGGACATGTGTGAGCGGCGGACATATTTACTGCACAAGGCCACGAATCCCAGCACCGCAGTGTGACTTTAGGAAAAGGCACTGTGGGTCTGGGATTTATGGCCATCGTTAACCGCACCGGCCAACATGAAATGAGGTCATGAGACGGCCTGCACTAACAGGGTATTGCCAAGGGATAACACAAGAGCGCAGTTTCCTGTACTGCAAATAACAACGGTAAGGAATCTGCGCCCAGCACCTAGGTGTAAATTTGTACACCTGTGCTGCGTCTCCTTAAAAAGACAAGTCACGCCTCCACTACTGTTTGACAGTATAATGGGCTAAATAGTGTACGTGTTTTATTCAGCGTGTGCAAGGAGCAAAATTAAGAGAGCAACCTTTGACTTGTGCATCATTAATGCAGTTCAAGGTGTGGCTCTTGTACCTTGCAACACCTGAGGGGGGGTTAAAGGTTACCTTTGAAATTGGTTCAACTAGGCTTCAGCCTACACTCTGCTCCTCTCCTCCTCCTGCTGACCCTGGGCTATAACACCGCCAGTTGTAGCCTCGAAGTGCTAGCTGCACAGAGAAAAACACCAGCCAATGTGTTAGTGGGGTTCAGCACCGCCAGCTGTTCCCCTGCTGTGTAGCCGACATCGTGTCCAGCACAAGCCACGCTGGCACAACAGAACAAAAGCTGCCACCAGTGCAGGCTTCGGCCTACACTCTGCTCCTCTCCTCCTCCTGCTGACCCTGGGCTCAAACACCGCCAGTTTCTGCCCGGACATGCTAGCTGCACAGAGAAAAACACCCACCATTGTGTCAGTGGGGTTCAGCACCGCCAGCTGTTCCCCCGCTGTGTAGCCGGCATCGTGTCCAGCACAAGCCACGCTGGCACAACTGACCAAAAGCTGCCACCAGTGCAGGCTTCGGCGTACACTCTGCTCCTCTCCTCCTCCTGCTGACCCTGGGCTCAAACACCTCCAGTTTCTGCCCGGAAGTGCTAGCTGCACAGAGAAAAACACCAGCCAATGTGTCAGTGGGGTTCAGCACCGCCAGCTGTTCCCCTGCTGTGTAGCCGGCAACGTGACCTGCAAACGCCACGCAGGCACATGAACTGAAATTAAAGGGAACCTGGCCCCACCCCCCCAGGTGTTTCTATGTATAACAGCCACCTTGTACAGCAGTACTGCTGCATTTGTACAAGGTGGCTGACTTTTTCTCCTTGCCCACGTGGAACTCAACACGTACAAAATGTGTCTCATTAGAGACCATTCCACTGTCCCTGAGGTGTGACTTTCCTTTCTAATGACACGCAGCACCCCCATTGTTAGCGCTGCCCGTCTTCTGACATCATTGGTTGGCTGGCTGTGCCTGTGCGTCCGCCCTGCCCGACACAACGCCCCTCGTTGTCTCACATATTTTGACTGCGAGGGTGTGATTGATGGGCACGAGCAGTGCATATCTTCGCCTGTCTTAACTCATCTCCTTCCGCCTTCTTCAGACTGTGCAGCCTCATGGCCGCGGCATGCGAGAAGGGATCAGCAGAGGCCGCCCAGTCTGAAGCAGGTGTAAGGACGTGTGTGAGCGGCCAAAATATTTACTGCTCAAGGCCACGAATCCCAGCACCGCAGTGTGACTTTATGAAAAGGCACTGTGGGTCTGGGATTTATGGCCATCGTTAACCGCAGCGGCCAACATGAAATGAGGTCATAAGACAGGCAGCTCTAACAGGGCATTGCCAAGGGATAACACAAGAGCGCAGACTCCTGTACAGCAAATAACAATGCTCAGGAAGCTGCGCCAAGCACCAAGGCGTTATTTGGGACACCTGTGCTGCGTCTCCTTAAAAAGCCAAGTCACGCATCCACTACAGTTTGACTGTAGAATGGGCTAAATTGTGTACGTCTTTCATTCAGCGTGTGCAAGTAGACAAATTAATAGAGCAACCTTTCACTTGTGCAGCATTAATACTGCACAAGGTGTGTCTCTTGTAGTTTGTAACACCTGAGGGGGGGTTAAAGGTTTCCTTTGAAATTGGTTCAACTAGGCTTCGGCCTACACTCTGCTCCTCTCCTCCTCCTCCTGCTTCACCACGGGCTCTAACATCGCAAGTTTTTGCCCGCAAGTGCTAGCTGCACAGAGAAAAATACCCGCCATTGTGTTAGTGGGGTTCAGCAACGCCAGCTGTTCCCACACTGTGTAGCCGGCAAAGTGTCCTGCAAACGCAACGCTGACACAAAGCTGCCTCCAGTGCAGGCTTCGGCCTACACTCTGCTCCCCCTGCTTACCCTTTGCTCCAGCACCGCTAGTTGGGGCTCTAGGAAGACAATCTTTAATAGGCAACGCATCTGGGTTCCAGCACCGCCAGCTGGTTCTCGGCAGTGTTTTTGTCACTGGTACTCCCTCGTGCCAAACCTGGTTCCAGCACTGTCAGCTGTTTCCGGGTAGTGTCAAGCTCACTGAGATGCCTATGCTTGCCCCGTCGTGTTGCGGTCGGGTTAGCCAACTCCAGGGTGCCTCCAGTTTAGGAGCTTCCTATGTGGGCTGCGTGAACTGGTAGTCAAGGCTGGTTCTGTAGTGCCAGTAGGCCCAGCTCCCCCTGTAGGACTGTTGGGGTTCGGTAACTGCGGCTGCCTCGCGGCCTAGCTGTTCTCTCCTCTCCTGTGGGCCTTGGGGTCCACCACCTGGTTCCAGCACCGTCAGCTGGTTCCGGGCCGAGCCTTTGGCTTAGGTGCCTCCTCCTGGGTATCCGAGTTCTGCCAACGTCAGGCGGTCCTTGGTAGTGCTTTTAAGCGCGGGCACCTACAGCTTAGTAACCGGGTTCCAGCACCGCCAGCTGTTCCTCGGTCGTGCCATTGGCTCTTGCACACTGGGGCAACGCATCTGGGTTCCAGCACCGCCAGCTGGTTCTCGGCAGTGTTTTTGTCACAGGTACTCCCTCGTGCCAAACCTGGTTTCAGCACCGTCAGCTGTTTCCGGGTTGTGTCAAACTCGCTGAGACGCCTATGCTTGCCCCGTCGTGGTGCGGTCGGGTTAGCCAACTCCAGGGTGCCTCCAGTTTAGGAGCTTCCTATGTGGGCTGCGTGAACTGGTAGTCAAGGCTGGTTCTGTAGTGCCAGTAGGCCCAGCTCCCCCTGTAGGACTGTTGGGGTTCGGTAACTGCGGCTGCCTCGCGGCCTAGCTGTTCTCTCCTCTCCTGTGGGCCTTGGGGTCCACCACCTGGTTCCAGCACCGTCAGCTGGTTCCAGGCCGAGCCTTTGGCTTAGGTGCCTCCTCCTGGGTATCCGAGTTCCGCCAACGTCAGGCGGTCCTTGGTAGTGCTTTTAAGCGCGGGCACCTACAGCTTAGTAACCGGGTTCCAGCACCGCCAGCTGTTCCTCGGTCGTGCCATTGGCTCTTGCACACTGGGGCAACGCATCTGGGTTCCAGCACCGCCAGCTGGTTCTCGGCAGTGTTTTTGTCACAGGTACTCCCTCGTGCCAAGCCTGGTTTCAGCACCGTCAGCTGTTTCCGGGTTGTGTCAAACTCGCTGAGACGCCTATGCTTGCCCCGTCGTGGTGCGGTCGGGTTAGCCAACTCCAGGGTGCCTCCAGTTTAGGAGCTTCCTATGTGGGCTGCGTGAACTGGTAGTCAAGGCTGGTTCTGTAGTGCCAGTAGGCCCAGCTCCCCCTGTAGGAATGTTTGGGTTCGGTAACTGCGGCTGCCTCGCGGCCTAGCTGTTCTCTCCTCTCCTGTGGGCCTTGGGGTCCACCACCTGGTTCCAGCACCGTCAGCTGGTTCCAGGCCGAGCCTTTGGCTTAGGTACCTCCTCCTGGGTATCCGAGTTCCGCCAACGTCAGGCGGTCCTTGGTAGTGCTTTTAAGCGCGGGCACCTACAGCTTAGTAACCGGGTTCCAGCACCGCCAGCTGGTCCTCGGTCGGGCCATTGGCTCTTGCACACTGGGGCAACGCATCTGGGTTCCAGCACCGCCAGCTGGTTCTCGGCAGTGTTCTTGACACAGGTACTCCCTCGTGCCAAGCCTGGTTTCAGCACCGTCAGCTGTTTCCGGGTTGTGTCAAACTCGCTGAGACGCCTATGCTTGCCCCGTCGTGGTGCGGTCGGGTTAGCCAACTCCAGGGTGCCTCCAGTTTAGGAGCTTCCTATGTGGGCTGCGTGAACTGGTAGTCAAGGCTGGTTCTGTAGTGCCAGTAGGCCCAGCTCCCCCTGTAGGACTGTTGGGGGTTCGGTAACTGCGGCTGCCTCGCGGCCTAGCTGTTCTCTCCTCTCCTGTGGGCCTTGGGGTCCACCACCTGGTTCCAGCACCGTCAGCTGGTTCCGGGCCGAGCCTTTGGCTTAGGTGCCTCCTCCTGGGTATCCGAGTTCCGCGAACGTCAGGCGGTCCTTGGTAGTGCTTTTAAGCGCGGGCACCTACAGCTTAGTAACCGGGTTCCAGCACCGCCAACTGTTCCTCGGTCGTGCCATTGGCTCTTGCACACTGGGGCAACGCATCTGGGTTCCAGCACCGCCAGCTGGTTCTCGGCAGTGTTTTTGTCACAGGTACTCCCTCGTGCCAAACCTGGTTTCAGCACCGTCAGCTGTTTCCGGGTTGTGTCAAACTCGCTGAGACGCCTATGCTTGCCCCGTCGTGGTGCGGTCGGTTAGCCAACTCCAGGGTGCCTCCAGTTTAGGAGCTTCCTATGTGGGCTGCGTGAACTGGTAGTCAAGGCTGGTTCTGTAGTGCCAGTAGGCCCAGCTCCCCCTGTAGGACTGTTGGGGTTCGGTAACTGCGGCTGCCTCGCGGCCTAGCTGTTCTCTCCTCTCCTGTGGGCCTTGGGGTCCACCACCTGGTTCCAGCACCGTCAGCTGGTTCCGGGCCGAGCCTTTGGCTTAGGTGCCTCCTCCTGGGTATCCGAGTTCCGCGAACGTCAGGCGGTCCTTGGTAGTGCTTTTAAGCGCGGGCACCTACAGCTTAGTAACCGGGTTCCAGCACCGCCAGCTGGTCCTCGGTCGTGCCATTGGCTCTTGCACACTGGGGCAACGCATCTGGGTTCCAGCACCGCCAGCTGGTTCTCGGCAGTGTTCTTGTCACAGGTACTCCCTCGTGCCAAGCCTGGTTTCAGCACCGTCAGCTGTTTCCGGGTTGTGTCAAGCTCACTGAGACGCCTATGCTTGCCCCGTCGTGTTGCGGTCGGGTTAGCCAACTCCAGGGTGCCTCCAGTTTTGTAGCTTCCTATGTGGGCTGCGTGAACTGGTAGTCAAGGCTGGTTCTGTAGTGCCAGTAGGCCCAGCTCCCCCTGTAGGACTGTTGGGGTTCGGTAACTGCGGCTGCCTCGCGGCCTAGCTGTTCTCTCCTCTCCTGTGGACCTTCGGGTCCACCACCTGGTTCCAGCACCGTCAGCTGGTTCCAGGCCGAGCCTTTGGCTTAGGTGCCTCCTCCTGGGTATCCGAGTTCCGCCAACGTCAGGCGGTCCTTGGTAGTGCTTTTAAGCGCGGGCACCTACAGCTTAGTAACCGGGTTCCAGCACCGCCAGCTGGTCCTTGGTGCCATTGGCTCTTGCACACTGGGGCAACGCATCTGGGTTCCAGCACCGCCAGCTGGTTCTCGGCAGTGTTCTTGTCACAGGTACTCCCTCGTGCCAAGCCTGGTTTCAGCACCGTCAGCTGTTTCCGGGTTGTGTCAAGCTCACTGAGACGCCTATGCTTGCCCCGTCGTGGTGCGGTCGGGTTAGCCAACTCCAGGGTGCCTCCAGTTTAGGAGCTTCCTATGTGGGCTGCGTGAACTGGTAGTCAAGGCTGGTTCTGTAGTGCCAGTAGGCCCAGCTCCCCCTGTAGGACTGTTGGGGTTCGGTAACTGCGGCTGCCTCGCGGCCTAGCTGTTCTCTCCTCTCCTGTGGACCTTCGGGTCCACCACCTGGTTCCAGCACCGTCAGCTGGTTCCAGGCCGAGCCTTTGGCTTAGGTGCCTCCTCCTGGGTATCCGAGTTCCGCCAACGTCAGGCGGTCCTTGGTAGTGCTTTTAAGCGCGGGCACCTACAGCTTAGTAACCGGGTTCCAGCACCGCCAGCTGGTCCTTGGTGCCATTGGCTCTTGCACATTGGGGCAACACATCTGGGTTCCAGCACCGCCAGCTGGTTCTCGACAGTGTTCTTGTCACAGGTACTCCCTCGTGCCAAGCCTGGTTTCAGCACCGTCAGCTGTTTCCGGGTTGTGTCAAGCTCACTGAGACGCCTATGCTTGCCCCGTCGTGGTGCGGTCGGGTTAGCCAACTCCAGGGTGCCTCCAGTTTAGGAGCTTCCTATGTGGGCTGCGTGAACTGGTAGTCAAGGCTGGTTCTGTAGTGCCAGTAGGCCCAGCTCCCCCTGTAGGACTGTTGGGGTTCGGTAACTGCGGCTGCCTCGCGGCCTAGCTGTTCTCTCCTCTCCTGTGGACCTTCGGGTCCACCACCTGGTTCCAGCACCGTCAGCTGGTTCCAGGCCGAGCCTTTGGCTTAGGTGCCTCCTCCTGGGTATCCGAGTTCCGCCAACGTCAGGCGGTCCTTGGTAGTGCTTTTAAGCGCGGGCACCTACAGCTTAGTAACCGGGTTCCAGCACCGCCAGCTGGTCCTTGGTGCCATTGGCTCTTGCACACTGGGGCAACGCATCTGGGTTCCAGCACCGCCAGCTGGTTCTCGGCAGTGTTCTTGTCACAGGTACTCCCTCGTGCCAAGCCTGGTTTCAGCACCGTCAGCTGTTTCCGGGTTGTGTCAAGCTCACTGAGACGCCTATGCTTGCCCCGTCGTGGTGCGGTCGGGTTAGCCAACTCCAGGGTGCCTCCAGTTTAGGAGCTTCCTATGTGGGCTGCGTGAACTGGTAGTCAAGGCTGGTTCTGTAGTGCCAGTAGGCCCAGCTCCCCCTGTAGGACTGTTGGGGTTCGGTAACTGCGGCTGCCTCGCGGCCTAGCTGTTCTCTCCTCTCCTGTGGACCTTCGGGTCCACCACCTGGTTCCAGCACCGTCAGCTGGTTCCAGGCCGAGCCTTTGGCTTAGGTGCCTCCTCCTGGGTATCCGAGTTCCGCCAACGCCAGGCGGTCCTTGGTAGTGCTTTTAAGCGCGGGCACCTACAGCTTAGTAACCGGGTTCCAGCACCGCCAGCTGGTCCTCGGTGCCATTGGCTCTTGCACACTGGGGCAACACATCTAGGTTCCAGCACCGCCAGCTGGTTCTCGGCAGTGTTCTTGTCACAGGTACTCCCTCGTGCCAAGCCTGGTTTCAGCACCGTCAGCTGTTTCCGGGTTGTGTCAAGCTCACTGAGACGCCTATGCTTGCCCCGTCGTGTTGCGGTCGGGTTAGCCAACTCCAGGGTGCCTCCAGTTTTGGAGCTTCCTATGTGGGCTGCGTGAACTGGTAGTCAAGGCTGGTTCTGTAGTGCCAGTAGGCCCAGCTCCCCCTGTAGGACTGTTGGGGTTCGGTAACTGCGGCTGCCTCGCGGCCTAGCTGTTCTCTCCTCTCCTGTGGACCTTCGGGTCCACCACCTGGTTCCAGCACCGTCAGCTGGTTCCAGGCCGAGCCTTTGGCTTAGGTGCCTCCTCCTGGGTATCCGAGTTCCGCCAACGTCAGGCGGTCCTTGGTAGTGCTTTTAAGCGCGGGCACCTACAGCTTAGTAACCGGGTTCCAGCACCGCCAGCTGGTCCTCGGTCGTGCCATTGGCTCTTGCACACTGGGGCAACGCATCTGGGTTCCAGCAACGCCAGCTGGTTCTCGGCAGTGTTTTTGACACAGGTACTCCCTCGTGCCAAGCCTGGTTTCAGCACCGTCAGCTGTTTCCGGGTTGTGTCAAGCTCACTGAGACGCCTATGCTTGCCCCGTCGTGGTGCTGTCGGGTTAGCCAACTCCAGGGTGCCTCCAGTTTAGGAGCTTCCTATGTGGGCTGCGTGAACTGGTAGTCAAGGCTGGTTCTGTAGTGCCAGTAGGCCCAGCTCCCCCTGTAGGACTGTTGGGGTTCGGTAACTGCGGCTGCCTCGCGGCCTAGCTGTTCTCTCCTCTCCTGTGGGCCTTCAGGTCCACCACCTGGTTCCAGCACCGTCAGCTGGTTCTCGGCAGTGTCTTTTGCTCTTGTACCTTTCTCTCCCCATCCTGGTTCCAGTAACGTCAGCTGGTTCCGGGCAGAGCCTTTGGCTTAGGTGCCTCCTTCTGGGTATCCAAGTTCCACCAACGTCAGGTGGTCCTTGGTAGTGCTTTCGGGCAAGGGTACCTCCTGCTTAGTAACCGGGTTCCAGTAACGTCAGCTGGTCCTCGGTAGTTCCATTGGCTCTTGGACCTTCGGCTACCCATCCGGGTTCCAGTACCGTCAGCTGGTTCTTGGCAGTGTCTTTTGCTCTTGTACCTTCTGCTCCCCATCCTGGTTCCAGTACCGTTAGCTGGTTCTGGGCAGAGCCTTTGGCTTAGGTGCCTCCTTCTGGGTATCCGAGTTCCGCCAACGTCAGGCGGTCCTTGGTAGTGCTTTTTAGCACGGGTACCTCCTGCTTAGTAACCGGGTTCCAGTAACGTCAGCTGGTCCTCGGTAGTTCCATAGGCTCTTGAACCTTCGGGTAGCCATCCGAGTTCCAGTTCCATCAGCTGGTTCTTGGCATTTTCTCAGCCTTCTTGTACTTTCTGCTACATTTCCAAGTTGAAGACCCTAAAGTCGACGACCCGGAAGACCACCCCGATGACGACGACAACAACCCGGAAGACCACCCCGATGACGACGACGACGACGGCGAAGACGACGACGGCGGAGACGACGACGGCGGAGACGACGACGGCTGAGACGACGACGGCGGAGATGACGACACTGGAGACGACGACCCTGGAGACGACGACATGGAAGACCGAGAAGCAGAAGAACAAGAGGCTGCATAACAAAGAGCAGAAGAACATTAAGCATAAGACTTAATATCGGAGCAAAAGATATTATCTAAATTATATGCAGAAGAAGACTAAGCAGTGTATGGGGGTGAGTCCGTTCCTCCTCGTGGTGCCCCTGGATAAAGCCTGATGCTGCAGGCCAAACTGAACGCGGACAAATGTAACTTTTGTGACTGGCAGAACGGAAGGTGTAATCTTCCAACTTTTATAGATAACAACTACGGGAATGCCTGTCACAAATGAGAATATGATGAAGAAGTAGAATAGGAAGAATAATAACAGTGGAATAAAAAGAATATGTAGAATAGGAAGAATAATAATAGTTGAATAAAATGAATATGAAGAATGTAATAAAAAAAAAAAAAAAGGTAAAGGATGAAGAAGAAGATGAATAAGGTGAAGAAGAAGTTGATGTCAAAGATGCTGATGATGATGAAGATGAAAGTGTGGGAAAAGAAAAAAAAAAAAAGAAAAAAAAGAAGGGGAAGGGCGTGGAATAGTGAAACATCAATATCTGACAAAATAAAAAAAAAATGTACATAGTCAATATCTTTGTCACTCCGAACGTCTTAAAAAAAAAAAAAAAACATGCTATTCTATTTGATTGGGATAAACCTCTATGACTTTAATGTCTCCGCCACCTCCCCAAATACATCCGGCATTATTCTTAGTTGTTTTCCTTCATGTAGAATGAACCTACAAGGCAAGAAAGGGTTTATTTTAATTCCGATATTTTGGTCCCATTGACTTGCATTGGGATCGGGTATCGGTATCGGCGATATCCGATATTTTTTGAATATCGGCCGATCCTATCCGATACCGATACTTTCCGATATCGGAAGGTATCGCTCAACACTACCAGTCACACAACAGGTAAAGATATGCTATTTATTAAACCAATAGAAAATGATTTTTAATTTTTATATCGCCTTGCTGACACACTGCAACAGCAGACTAATGAAAATTATTGCCACTGCTAAATTGTGATGTTTGCGTACCTTTGCACAGATTACGTCTGTCGCACAACTCCTAGATAAAAATACGCTATTTATTTAATCAATAGAATTTTTTTATTTATTTAGATCACCTTTATGAAACACGCCAAAGCAGACTCAGGGAAATTTCTGGTAAATAGTGACCTTTCCGTAGCTCAGCAGGTTTTGCGCCAGTCACACAAATGCTAGATAAATATTAGCTATTTAAGCAATAGTCAATGAATATTATTTAGTAATTATCTTTTAAAATGGATTTTACTGTGTGCTGGCACTGAGGAATATTGTTTAGCTGTAAAAAAATAATTTTTTATAGTCTGCTATGCAGGAATATTATGCAACTCTAAAAGATTGGTTTTGTATATGCTGGTACTAACTAATATTATTTGCCTCTAAAAATAGCTGTTTTGCATATTATGGTAGTGAATGAAACCCTTCCTATTTAACTCTAGTCCCACAGTCTATTCATAATTCTAAACTATACAACACAGTGGAAAATAGCAGAGATCTGCAGCATGTACTTGCAATGATGACAACATCCAGGTGCTGGCCTTTCACCCTCCCTCCTATTAACTCTCTCCCTGCGCTATCTCCACCTAACAAAGAACTAATCTTCACAATCTTCAGCTCTTTAAAGAACTTTTTGGAATGAATAACTCTCCCTATACGCTCCTATCACTCTCCCTACACTCACACTACTCTCCCTACGCTGTTTTCGGCTGCAATGTGCGCAACATGCCGTCAACAGCCATTAAATATCTCATATGATGATGCAAGGCCAGACAATCAAAGTAATGTCACACCAAAGATGGCGCCAGCATTACTGTGATTGGCAAGCTAGCCCAGCATGTTCATTGGCTGCAAAGAAAGCGCCAAACATGCTGGGTGTGTCACTCGAATATACCAAGGTGATTACTTAATTACTCACCGAGTAACGAATAGCCTGAATAACATACTATTCGTGGGAGTAACTAATAGTGCCAAATGAATTCGCTCATCACTAGTCACTTCTAGGGTTGAGCGAAACGGGTCGGCCATTTTCAGAAGTCGCCGACTTTTGGCAAAGTCGGGTTTCATGAAACCCGACCCCTGTGTGGGGTCGGCCATGAGGTCGGCGATCTTCTGAATCTGGTATCGGAATTCCGATACCGAGTTCCGATATGTTTGCAATATCGGAAATCGGTATCGGAATCCATATTTAAGTGTAAAATAAAGAATTAAAATAAAAAATATTGCCGAAAAGAAGCAGGGCGCGTCCGAGGGTGAGTATATTCCTATTAGGTATACACTCACCCTCGGACGCGCCCTTCTTCTTTCCGGCAGCCTTCCTTCCTAAGAATCAGCGCTTGAAGGACCTTCAGTGACGTCACGGCTTGTGATTGGTCGCGTGAGCGGTCACATGGGCGGTCGCGCGACCAATCACAAGCCGCGACATCATCTAAGGTCTTTCACGCGCTGATTCTAAGGAAGGAAGGCTGCCGGTTAGTACCAGGGCGCGTCAGAGGGTGAGTATAGCAATATTTTTTTTTTTTATTTAAATATGGAACCCAGGGCCTGAAGGAGAGTTTCCTCTCCTTCAGACCCTGGGAACCATTAGAAACCCAATGCACTGCATTGGGTTTCGTGTTTCGGCAGACCCCTACCCCGACTTTTCTATAGGATCGGCCGATTTCACTCGACCCGACTTTTCGTGAAACACGACCCGATCCTATAAAAGTAAAAGTCGCTCAACCCTAGTCACTTCTTCTCTCCAGACATCTCTGTCATACATACAATATGTAACGTCCTCTCTGGGCTTATAACCTTCTATCCATATTGTCCTCGTATCCATCCTTTGAAGAAGTGAAGAAAAAAGGATAAATGTGACCCTTAGACGTTCCCACTAAGTGGAATCCTTTTTTTATGTATCTTTTAGTACAAACTTTTAATACAAACTTGCTTTTCTCTACAGTATTTAAAACTCATATTCAACCCACGTACGTTTGTTCCCATCTCTTCCGATTTATTTTGCATTTACAACGTCTATTTTGGGCCCATTCCTCAAATGCAAAAACAAATAAATATTTGATTTGCTCCTCTCCAATGTCAAACCACAGATCTTCTCTTTATCAAAGAGGCATCTATTGCCTGTCACTCCTGTCACTGTGTCGCAGTGCACAGCTGGTTCGCAGTCTCTCTGGTTACAAACCACTTACTGTAACAGTTTGAGGTCCACATTCAGCCAACTGATTGGAGAAATGTTTCAAGATTTACAAAACTTTTGCCACCGAAGTTTTCTATAAAAGATAGTTTGCTTTAGGGCTTCAAGTATTAGTTCCACATGTAAAATGTTGAGATGATCTAACATGCAAATTTTGAAAAAAAAACTGCATTTGGAATAAGACAGTCGGCTTTTGTTGCATGGGTTACTTTTTCTCTTCTTCTGGATCAACACAGATAGATGCTTCTTACCTGTCCTAGCTGCAGTCCTGTTCTCGCCATCCTTCCTCAGTGGTCGGCTTCTTCTGCTCCTGTGATTGATGGGTTACCACGATAACTAGAGCTCGCACTTGAGGTCACGCATTTTGGCCTTATAGACTGTTAGGTAGGGTAAAAACCCATCACTACTAGCACTCTTTTGGACTTATTGCTAATTATTGCTCTACCTAACATACTGAGGGTTGCCAAGCCACTGAATTCTGGAACATCACCACAACTGAGTCTCCCAATATGAACAGCTCTGCTGTGCTACTGGGCTCTGCTACATCACCACAACTGAGTCTTCTGATATGCTCAGCTCTGCTGTATGGCTGTGCTCTGCTACATCACCACACCTGAGTCTCCTGATATGCTCAACTCTGCTGTACTGCTGGGCTCTGCTACATCATCACAACTGAGTCTCCTGATATGCTCAGCTCTGCTGTGCTTCTGAGCTCTGTGACATTACCACAACTGAGGCACCTGTTATGCTGAGCACTGCTGCGCTGCTGGTCTCTGCGACATTACCAAAACTGAGGGTCATAATATTCCAGCATCTGCTGTATGGCTGGGCTTTGCTATATTAACACACCTGAGAGTCCTTATAAACTCAGCTCTGCTGTGACTCTGGGCTCTGCTACATTAACACAACTGAGTCTCCTGATATACTCAGTTCAGCTGTGCTGCTGGAATCTGCTACATCACCGCAACTTAAGGTACCGTCACACTAGACGATATCGCTAGCGATCCGTGACGTTGCAGCGTCCTCGCTAGCGATATCGTCCAGTGTGACAGGCAGCAGCGATCAGGCCCCTGCTGTGCTGTCGCTGGTCGGGGAAGAAAGTCCAGAACTTTATTTCGTCGCTGGACTCCCCGTAGACATCGCTGAATCGGCGTGTGTGACACCGATTCAGTGATGTCTTCGCTGGTAACCAGGGTAAACATCGGGTTACTAAGTGCAGGGCCGCGCTTAGTAACCCGATGTTTACCCTGGTTACCATCGTTAAAGTAAAAAAAAACAACCTCTACATACTTACCTACCGCTGTCTGTCCTCGGCGCTCTGCTTCTCTGGTCTGGCTGTGAGCACAGCGGCCGGAAAGCAGAGCGGTGACGTCACCGCTCTGCTTTCCGGCTGCCCGGCGCTCACAGCCAGACCAGAGAAGCAGAGCGCCGAGGACAGACAGCGGTAGGTAAGTATGTAGCGTTTGTTTTTTTACCTTTAGGATGGTAACCAGGGTAAACATCGGGTTACTAAGCGCGGCCCTGCGCTTAGTAACCCGATGTTTACCCTGGTTACTGGGGACCTCGGGATCGTTGGTCGCTTGAGAGCTGTCTGTGTGACAGCTCTCCAGTGACCAAACAGCGACGCTGCAGCGATCCGGATCGTTGTCGGTATCGCTGCAGCGTCGCTTAGTGTGACGGTTAGGGTTGAGCGAAACGGGTCGTTCATTTTCAAAAGTCGCCGACTTTTGGCAAAGTCGGGGTTCATGAAACCCGATCCGACCCCTGTGCGGGGTCGGCCATGCGGTACGCGACTTTCGCGCCAAAGTCGCGTTTCAATGACGCGAAAAGCGCCATTTCTCAGCCAATGAAGGTAAACGCAGAGTGTGGGCAGCGTGATGACATAGGTCCTGGTCCCCACCATCTTAGAGAAGGGCATTGCAGTGATTGGCTTGCTGTCTGCGGCGTCACAGGGGCTATAAAGGGGAGTTCCCGCCGACCGCCATGTTACTGCTGCTGATCTGAGCTTAGGGAGAGGTTGCTGCCGCTTCGTCAGAAGCAGGGATAGCGTTAGGCAGGGTCCATTAACCACCAAACCGCTTGTGCTGTAGCGATTTCCACTGCCCAACACCACCTTCGGTGTGCAGGGACAGTGGTAGCTACATTTTTTTTTTTTTCCCCTCAGCGCTGTAGCTCATTGGGCTGCCCTAGAAGGCTCCCTGATAGCTGCATTGCTGTGTGTACGCCGCTGTGCAAACCAACTGCTTTTTTCAAAGCACAAATCCTCTTGTTCCTTCCTTTCTGCACAGCTATCTTGTTTGTTTGTACACACTTTTTATTTAATTTGTGCATCAGTCCACTCTTTATTGCTGCCTGCCATACCTGGCTGAGATTACTGCAGGGAGATAGTAATTGAAGGACACTCCCTGTTTTTTTTTTTTTTTTTGTGGGAGATTAAGATTGACATTTCTGCTAGAGTGCCATCCCTGTCTGTGTCATCTCTCACTCAGTGGGCCATAGAAAGCCTATTTATTTTTTTGCTTGATTTTGGTTCTAAAATCTACCTGAAAAAATCACTACATCAATCAGTGGGAGAAAAATATTGGCCTCAGGGCTTGTGTGCCACTCCTGACTCCTGTGTGCATCATCACTCACTCAGTGGGCCATAGAAAGCCCATTTTTCTTTTTTTTTGCTTTATTTGGGTTCTAAATTCTACCTGAAAAAATCAATAAATCAATCAGTGGGAGATTAATATTGGCCTTTGGGCTTGTGTGCCAGTCATAAGCGTGCCATCTCTCTCTCTCAGATAGTGGGCCATAGAAAGCCTATTTATTTTTTTATTTTTTTTATTGGGTTTATAAATTTTCCCTGGAAAAAAAAAAAAAAGTGGGAGATTAATATTGGCCTCTGGGCTTGTGTGCCAGTCCTGAGCGTGCCATCTCTCTCACAAATAGTGGGCCATAGAAAGCCTATTTATTTATTTTTTTTTTGGTTTTATAAATTCTCCCTTACAAAAAAAAAGGGAGATTAATATTGGCCTTTGGGCTTGTGTGCCAGTCCTAAGCGTGCCATCTCTCTCTGTCTCTCAGATAGTGGGCCATAGAAAGCCTATTTATTATTTTTTTTATTGGGTTTATAAATTTTCCCTGGAACAAAAAAAAAAAAGTGGGAGATAAATATTGGCCTCTGGGCTTGTGTGCCACTCCTGACTCCTGTGTGCGTCATCTCTCACTCAGTGGGCCATAGAAAGCCTTTTTTTGTTTTATTTGTTTTCTAAATTCTCCCTGAAAAAATCATTTTATTTTCTTTGGTTTCTAAATTCTTCCTGAAAAAATCATTTTATTCTATTTTTTTTTTTCCTAAAGTCTCCCTGAAAAAAAAAAAAAAAAAAAAACAAATCAGTGGGAGATTAATATTGCCCTTTCTGCTTGTGTGCCAGTCTTGACTCCTGGGTGTGCCATCTCTCTCTCTCTCTCCAATTGTGGGCCATAGAAAGCCTATTATTTTTTTAGCTTGATTTGGGTTCCAAAATCTACCTGAAAAAATCACTACATAGTAACATAGTAACATAGTTAGTAAGGCCGAAAAAAGACATTTGTCCATCCAGTTCAGCCTATATTCCATCATAATAAATACCCAGATCTACGTCCTTCTACAGAACCTAATAATTGTATGATACAATATTGTTCTGCTCCAGGAAGACATCCAGGCCTCTCTTGAACCCCTCGACTGAGTTCGCCATCACCACCTCCTCAGGCAAGCAATTCCAGATTCTCACTGCCCTAACTGTAAAGAATCCTCTTCTATGTTGGTGGAAAAACCTTCTCTCCTCCAGACGCAAAGAATGCCCCCTTGTGCCCGTCACCTTCCTTGGTATAAACAGATCCTCAGCGAGATATTTGTATTGTCCCCTTATATACTTATACATGGTTATTAGATCGCCCCTCAGTCGTCTTTTTTCTAGACTAAATAATCCTAATTTCGCTAATCTATCTGGGTATTGTAGTTCTCCCATCCCCTTTATTAATTTTGTTGCCCTCCTTTGTACTCTCTCTAGTTCCATTATATCCTTCCTGAGCACCGGTGCCCAAAACTGGACACAGTACTCCATGTGCGGTCTAACTAGGGATTTGTACAGAGGCAGTATAATGCTCTCATCATGTGTATCCAGACCTCTTTTAATGCACCCCATGATCCTGTTTGCCTTGGCAGCTGCTGC
The DNA here is from genome assembly GCF_032444005.1 of Ranitomeya imitator. NCBI lineage: Eukaryota > Metazoa > Chordata > Amphibia > Anura > Dendrobatidae > Ranitomeya > Ranitomeya imitator. The sequence continues at coordinate 790,022,471 of NC_091282.1, read as the reverse complement.
CTGGCACTGGCTGCTCCAGGTAAGTTTATCATTAACTAGGATCCCCAAGTCCTTCTCCCTGTCAGATTTACCCAGTGGTTTCCCGTTCAGTGTGTAATGGTGATATTGATTCCCTCTTCCCATGTGTATAACCTTACATTTATCATTGTTAAACCTCATCTGCCACCTTTCAGCCCAAGTTTCCAACTTATCCAGATCCATCTGTAGCAGAATACTATCTTCTCTTGTATTAACTGCTTTACATAGTTTTGTATCATCTGCAAATATCGATATTTTACTGTGTAAACCTTCTACCAGATCATTAATGAATATGTTGAAGAGAACAGGTCCCAATACTGACCCCTGCGGTACCCCACTGGTCACTTCGACCCAGTTAGAGACTATACCATTTATAACCACCCTCTGCTTTCTATCACTAAGCCAGTTACTAACCCATTTACACACATTTTCCCCCAGACCAAGCATTCTCATTTTGTGTACCAACCTCTTGTGCGGCACGGTATCAAACGCTTTGGAAAAATCGAGATATACCACGTCCAATGACTCACCGTGGTCCAGTCTATAGCTTACCTCTTCATAAAAACTGATTAGATTGGTTTGACAGGAGCGATTTCTCATAAACCCATGCTGATATGGAGTTAAACAGTTATTCTCATTGAGATAATCCAGAATAACATCCCTCAGAAACCCTTCAAATATTTTACCAACAATAGAGGTTAGACTTACTGGCCTATAATTTCCAGGTTCACTTTTAGAGCCCTTTTTGAATATTGGCACCACATTTGCTATGCGCCAGTCCTGCGGAACAGACCCTGTTGCTATAGAGTCACTAAAAATAAGAAATAATGGTTTATCTATTACATTACTTAGTTCTCTTAGTACTCGTGGGTGTATGCCATCCGGACCCGGAGATTTATCTATTTTAATCTTATTTAGCCGGTTTCGCACCTCTTCTTGGGTTAGATTGGTGACCCTTAATATAGGGTTTTCATTGTTTCTTGGGATTTCACCTAGCATTTCATTTTCCACCGTGAATACCGTGGAGAAGAAGGTGTTTAATATGTTAGCTTTTTCCTCGTCATCTACAACCATTCTTTCCTCACTATTTTTTAAGGGGCCTACATTTTCAGTTTTTATTCTTTTACTATTGATATAGTTGAAGAACAGTTTGGGATTAGTTTTACTCTCCTTAGCAATGTGCTTCTCTGTTTCCTTTTTGGCAGCTTTAATTAGTTTTTTAGATAAAGTATTTTTCTCCCTATAGTTTTTTAGAGCTTCAATGGTGCCATCCTGCTTTAGTAGTGCAAATGCTTTCTTTTTACTGTTAATTGCCTGTCTTACTTCTTTGTTTAGCCACATTGGGTTTTTCCTATTTCTAGTCCTTTTATTCCCACAAGGTATAAACCGCTTACACTGCCTATTTAGGATGTTCTTAAACATTTCCCATTTATTATCTGTATTCTCATTTCTGAGGATATTGTCCCAGTCTACCAGATTAAGGGCATCTCTAAGCTGTTCAAACTTTGCCTTCCTAAAGTTCAATGTTTTTGTGACTCCCTGACAAGTCCCCCTAGTGAAAGACAGGTGAAACTGCACAATATTGTGGTCGCTATTTCCTAAATGCCCAACCACCTGCAGATTTGTTATTCTGTCAGGTCTATTAGATAGTATTAGGTCTAAAAGTGCTGCTCCTCTGGTTGGATTCTGCACCAATTGTGAAAGATAATTTTTCTTGGTTATTAGCAGAAACCTGTTGCCTTTATGGGTTTCACAGGTTTCTGTTTCCCAGTTAATATCCGGGTAGTTAAAGTCCCCCATAACCAATCAGTGGGAGATAAATATTGGCCTCTGGGCTTGTGTGCCACTCCTGACTCCTGTGTGCGTCATCTCTCACTCAGTGGGCCATAGAAAGCCTTTTTTTGTTTTATTTGTTTTCTAAATTCTCCCTGAAAAAATCATTTTATTTTATTTGGTTTCTAAATTCTTCCTGAAAAAATCATTTTATTCTATTTTTTTTTTCTAAAGTCTCCCTGAAAAAAAAAAAAAAAAAAAAACAAATCAGTGGGAGATTAATATTGCCCTTTCTGCTTGTGTGCCAGTCTTGACTCCTGGGTGTGCCATCTCTCTCTCTCTCTCTCTCCAATTGTGGGCCATAGAAAGCCTATTATTTTTTTAGCTTGATTTGGGTTCCAAAATCTACCTGAAAAAATCACTACATCAATCAGTGGGAGATAAATATTGGCCTCTGGGCTTGTGTGCCACTCCTGACTCCTGTGTGCGTCATCTCTCACTCAGTGGGCCATAGAAAGCCTTTTTTTGTTTTATTTGTTTTCTAAATTCTCCCTGAAAAAATCATTTTATTTTATTTGGTTTCTAAATTCTTCCTGAAAAAATCATTTTATTCTATTTTTTTTTTCCTAAAGTCTCCCTGAAAAAAAACAAAAAAAAAAACCAAATCAGTGGGAGATTAATATTGCCCTTTCTGCTTGTGTGCCAGTCTTGACTCCTGGGTGTGCCATCTCTCTCTCTCTCTCTCTCCAATTGTGGGCCATAGAAAGCCTATTATTTTTTTTAGCTTGATTTGGGTTCCAAAATCTACCTGAAAAAATCACTACATCAATCAGTGGGAGATAAATATTGGCCTCTGGGCTTGTGTGCCACTCCTGACTCCTGTGTGCGTCATCTCTCACTCAGTGGGCCATAGAAAGCCTTTTTTTGTTTTATTTGTTTTCTAAATTCTCCCTGAAAAAATCATTTTATTTTCTTTGGTTTCTAAATTCTTCCTGAAAAAATCATTTTATTCTATTTTTTTTTTTTCCTAAAGTCTCCCTGAAAAAAAAAAAAAAAATCAAATCAGTGGGAGATTAATATTTACATTTGTGCTTCAGTGACAGTCCTGCGTGTGTGGCATCTCTCTCATTTGTTGCCACCAACAACAGAGTGTGTAACATTGTGCCTGATTTTCGTTGTGGTCTCACTCACCTGTAAAGGGGTAGCTAAATCATACTGAAGTTATAGCTCACCGTGTAATTTGTGTGACAGCAACAAATACCGTTAGTTTGTTTACGTTTTTAAAACAATGAGGAAGTATGGTGGAAGAGGTCGTGGCCGGGGGCGTTCATTGTCAGCTGGTAATGAGGGTAGTGGTAGTGGTGGAGCATCAGCTGGTCGTGGGAAAAAAAATATTGCACCTAAGTCTGGAGCTGTGGAGCCAGGTTCGTCGTCTGGCTACACAAGGCCTCGAACGCTCCCTTTTCTGGGAGTAGGAAAACCGCTTTTAAAGCCGGAGCAGCAAGAGCAAGTTTTGGCTTATCTTGCTGACTCAGCCTCTAGCTCTTTTGCCTCCTCTCGTGAAACTGGTAAATGTCAAAGCAGCGCGTCGTTAGTGGATGTTCACGGTCAGGGACAAGTCGCTTCCTTGTCCTCTTCAGCAAAAACAACAACAGAGAAGAATGCAGCAGGCGACACAACGGGTTACTCCATGGAGCTCTTTACACATACCGTCCCTGGCTTAGAAAGTGAAGCAGTTAACAGTCCATGCCCATTACAAGTTGAATCTGACATGGAGTGCACTGATGCACAGCCACAGCCAGACTACTATGCTGGTCCTTTGACTCAGACCACAACATTGCCCTCGCAGGGTGCTGATCAAGAATCAGACCCTGATGAGACTATGTTGCCCCATCACGAACGCTATACCACCGACCGACACGGTGACACAGACGAAGTTGCACACGAGCTACAAGAAGAGGTAATAGATGACCCAGTTCATGACCCGATTGGCAGCCATTGGGGGAACAGGGTGCAGGCGGCAGCAGTTCTGAAGCGGAGGAGGAGGGGCCGCAGCAGGCATCAACATCGCAACAGGTTCCATCTGCCGGGCCCGTATCTTGCCCAAAACGCGTGGCAAAGCTAAAACCTGTTGGAGGACAGCGTGGCCATCCGGTTAAAGCTCAGTCTGCAATGCCTGAAAAGGTATCCGATGCTAGAAAGAGTGCAGTCTGGCATTTTTTTAAACAACATCCAATTGATCAGCGCAAAGTCATCTGTCAAAAATGTTCAACTACCTTAAGCAGAGGACAGAATCTGAAAAGTCTCAATACAAGTTGCATGCATAGACATTTAACCACCATGCATTTGCAAGCCTGGACTAACTACCAAACGTCCCTTAAGGTTGTAGCACCCTCGGCCAATGAAGCTAGTCAGCAACGCAACATCCCTTCCGGCAGTGAAGGGCCACCATTTTCCGCACCACCTGCAGTATCTGTGCAGGTTTCTTTGCCAGGCCAAAGCCGTCAGGGTCAGGGAATCACCAGTTTCGTAGTAGGAAACACTGCATCTAGGGCACCGGTGGCAACAATACCATCTCCCACCGTCTCTCAGTCTGCCATGTCCACCGGCACCCCCGCTAGTTCCACGATCTCCAGCTCTCCAGCCCAGCTCACCCTACATGAGACTATGGTTAGAAAAAGGAAGTACTTAGCCTCGCATCCGCGTACACAGGGTTTGAACGCACACATAGCTAGACTAATCTCGTTAGAGATGATGCCCTACCGGTTAGTTGAAAGCGAAGCTTTCAAAGCCCTGATGGACTACGCTGTACCACGCTATGAGCTACCCAGTCGACACTTTTTTTCCAGAAAAGCCATCCCAGCCCTCCACCAGCATGTTAAAGAGCGCATCGTCCATGCACTCAGGCAATCTGTGAGCACAAAGGTGCACCTGACAACAGATGCATGGACCAGTAGGCATGGCCAGGGACGTTACGTGTCCATCACGGCACACTGGGTAAATGTGGTGGATGCAGGGTCCACAGGGGACAGCAAGTTTGGGACAGTTCTGCCTAGCCCACGGTCTAGGAAACAATTGGCTGTAGCCGTTCGCACCCCCTCCTCCTCCTCTTCGTCCTCCTGCAGAAGCGAGAGCTCGTCCACAGACCGCAGTCGCACAACCACTCCATCCGCAGCTGCCACTGTTGCACACCAGGTCTCCCATTATGGGGCAGCTACTGGCAAACGTCAGCAGGCTGTATTGGCTATGAAGTGTTTGGGCGACAACAGACACACCGCGGAAGTTCTGTCCGAGTTCTTGCAGAAAGAAACGCAGTCGTGGCTGGGCACTGTAGATCTTGAGGCAGGCAAGGTAGTGAGTGATAACGGAAGGAATTTCATGGCTGCCATCTCCCTTTCCCAACTGAAACACATTCCTTGCCTGGCTCACACCTTAAACCTGGTGGTGCAGTGCTTCCTGAAAAGTTATCTGGGGTTATCCGACCTGCTCCTCAAAGTGCGTGGACTTTGCTCACATATCCGCCGTTCGCCCGTACACTCCAGCCGTATGCAGACCTATCAGCGTTCTTTGAACCTTCCCCAGCATCGCCTAATCATAGACGTTGCAACAAGGTGGAACTCAACACTGCACAGAGACTGTGTGAACAGAGGCGGGCTGTTATGTTTTTGTGGGAGGATACACATACACGGGCAGGCAGTAGGATGGCAGACATGGAGTTGTCAGGTGTGCAGTGGTCGAAGATTCAAGACATGTGTCAAGTCCTTCAGTGTTTTGAGGAATGCACACGGCTGGTTAGTGCAGACAACGCCATAATAAGCATGAGCATCCCCCTAATGCGTCTGCTGATGCAAAGTTTGACGCACATAAAGGATCAGGCGTCTGCAGCTGAGGAAGAGGAAAGCCTTGATGACAGTCAGCCATTGTCTGGCCAGGGCAGTGTACAGGACGAGGTAGCGGGCGAAGAGGAGGAAGAGGACGAGGAGGATGATGGGGATGATTATATTTTTAATGAGGAAGCTTTTCCGGGGCCACTGGAAATTGGTGGCGCGGCAAGGCCGGGTTCTGGTTTTTTGAGGGACACAAGTGACGTTGATTTGCCTGAAACTGCCCCTCAACCAAGCACAACCGCAGATTTGAGAACTGGAACTTTGGCCCACATGGCGGATTATGCCTTACGTATCCTCAAAAGGGACACACGCATAACTAAAATGATGAATGATGACGATTACTGGTTGGCCTGCCTCCTTGATCCTTGCTATAAAGGCAAATTGCAAAATATAATGCCACATGAGAACTTGGAACTAATATTAGCAACCAAACAATCAACTCTTGTTGACCGTTTGCTTCTGGCATTCCCTGCACACAGCGCCCGTGATCGTTCTCACACGAGCTGCAGGGGCCAGCAGACCAGAGGAGTTAGAGGGGCAGAAATCAGAAGTGGCGTTGGCCAGAGGGGTTTTCTGACCAGGTTGTGGAGTGATTTTGCTATGACCGCAGACAGGACAGGTACTGCAGCATCAATTCAAAGTGACAGGAGACAACATTTGTCCAGTATGGTTACAAACTATTTTTCATCCCTTATCGATGTTCTCCCTCAACCGTCATTCCCATTTGATTACTGGGCATCAAAATTAGACACCTGGCCAGAATTGGCAGAATATGCATTGCAGGAGCTTGCTTGCCCGGCAGCTAGTGTCCTATCAGAAAGAGTATTCAGTGCTGCAGGTTCAATACTAACAGAAAAAAGGACTCGTCTGGCTACCCAAAATGTAGATGATCTAACCTTCATTAAAATGAACCACAACTGGATTTCGAAATCTTTTGCCCCACCTTGCCCGGCTGACACCTAGCTTTCCTATGAAAAGGTCTTGCCTGTGGACTATTCTGAATGCCTTTTCCAATCTCGTAATTTTCTGCACCTGATTGTCCAGCATACGACATGTTTACACCTCACTAAATGGCCAAACTCCCCACACGGGGCCGTGGTATCGACACTTGGCGACAGCACCCGTGAGAGTGCAGTTTGTCTGAAGAGGTGGGTGAGCCCGCTTTTGGTCGACGGCACTGCCACTGGGTCCCTCCTAGTACAATAAAGTGTCTCTGGCGGTGGTGGTGCGCACCCAACGTCAGACACACCGTTGTAATATGAGGGGCCCTGGGCCTGTACCGCCGGCCACAAGACAGTTTCCCCCCACCCCAGCTCAAACAGTGCTCTACCACTTGCAAAATTATCTCACAGCTCCACCAATGTTTAGTCTATGCGCTGACATCCTTCAATGCCTGCCACTGACAATACCATTGTATTGACATTTTTGTTATGTTAGGCCTTCGATGCCTGTCTGTGGTCACTCCTTCCACTAGGCCTCCACTGACCACACCACTGCTGCCCGTGTACCCCTGGAACCAATTTAAAATTGCCTACAGCCATGTGTTATTATTTTAGGCCTTCGATGCCTGTCTGCGGTCACTCCTTCCACTAGGCCTCCACTGACCACACCACTGCTGCCCGTGTACCCCTGTAACCAATTTAGAATTGCCTACAGCCATGTGTTATTATTTTAGGCCTTCGATGCCTGTCTGCGGTCACTCCTTCCACTAGGCCTCCACTGACCACACCACTGCTGCCCGTGTACCCCTGGAACCAATTTAAAATTGCCTACAGCCATGTGTTATTATGTTAGGCCTTCGATGCCTGTCTGCGGTCACTCCTTCCACTAGGCCTCCACTGACCACACCACTGCTGCCCGTGTACCCCTGGAACCAATTTAAAATTGCCTACAGCCATGTGTTATTATTTTAGGCCTTCGATGCCTGTCTGCGGTCACTCCTTCCACTAGGCCTCCACTGACCACACCACTGCTGCCCGTGTACCCCTGGAACCAATTTAAAATTGCCTACAGCCAGCCCAATTTTTTTATTTTAGGCCTTCGATGCCTGTCTGCGGTCCATTCTTTCAACTACTACTACACTGACCAGGGCACTGCTGCCCGTGTACCCCTGGAACCAATTTAAAATTGCCTACAGCCATGTGTTATTATTTTAGGCCTTCGATGCCTGTCTGTGGTCACTCCTTCCACTAGGCCTCCACTGACCACACCACTGCTGCCCGTGTACCCCTGGAACCAATTTAAAATTGCCTACAGCCAGCCCAATTTTTTTATTTTAGGCCTTCGATGCCTGTCTGCGGTCCATTCTTTCAACTACTACTACACTGACCAGGGCACTGCTGCCCGTGTACCCCTGGAACCAATTTAAAATTGCCTACAGCCATGTGTTATTATTTTAGGCCTTCGATGCCTGTCTGCGGTCACTCCTTCCACTAGGCCTCCACTGACCACACCACTGCTGCCCGTGTAACCCTGGAACCAATTTAAAATTGCCTACAGCCAGCCCAATTTTTTTATTTTAGGCCTTCGATGCCTGTCTGCGGTCCATTCTTTCAACTACTACTACACTGACCAGGGCACTGCTGCCCGTGTACCCCTGGAACCAATTTAAAATTGCCTACAGCCATGTGTTATTATTTTAGGCCTTCGATGCCTGTCTGCGGTCACTCCTTCCACTAGGCCTCCACTGACCACACCACTGCTGCCCGTGTACCCCTGGAACCAATTTAAAATTGCCTACAGCCAGCCCAATTTTTTTATTTTAGGCCTTCGATGCCTGTCTGCGGTCCATTCTTTCAACTACTACTACACTGACCAGGGCACTGCTGCCCGTGTACCCCTGGAACCAATTTAAAATTGCCTACAGCCATGTGTTATTATTTTAGGCCTTCGATGCCTGTCTGTGGTCACTCCTTCCACTAGGCCTCCACTGACCACACCACTGCTGCCCGTGTACCCCTGGAACCAATTTAAAATTGCCTACAGCCATGTGTTATTATTTTAGGCCTTCGATGCCTGTCTGCGGTCACTCCTTCCACTAGGCCTCCACTGACCACACCACTGCTGCCCGTGTACCCCTGGAACCAATTTAAAATTGCCTACAGCCATGTGTTATTATTTTAGGCCTTCGATGCCTGTCTGCGGTCACTCCTTCCACTAGGCCTCCACTGACCACACCACTGCTGCCCGTGTACCCCTGGAACCAATTTAAAATTGCCTACAGCCAGCCCAATTTTTTTATTTTAGGCCTTCGATGCCTGTCTGCGGTCCATTCTTTCAACTACTACTACACTGACCAGGGCACTGCTGCCCGTGTACCCCTGGAACCAATTTAAAATTGCCTACAGCCATGTGTTATTATTTTAGGCCTTCGATGCCTGTCTGCGGTCACTCCTTCCACTAGGCCTCCACTGACCACACCACTGCTGCCCGTGTACCCCTGGAACCAATTTAAAATTGCCTACAGCCAGCCCAATTTTTTTATTTTAGGCCTTCGATGCCTGTCTGCGGTCCATTCTTTCAACTACTACTACACTGACCAGGGCACTACTGCCCGTGTACCCCTGGAACCAATTTAAAATTGCCTACAGCCATGTGTTATTATTTTAGGCCTTCGATGCCTGTCTGCGGTCACTCCTTCCACTAGGCCTCCACTGACCACACCACTGCTGCCCGTGTACCCCTGGAACCAATTTAAAATTGCCTACAGCCAGCCCAATTTTTTTATTTTAGGCCTTCGATGCCTGTCTGCGGTCCATTCTTTCAACTACTACTACACTGACCAGGGCACTGCTGCCCGTGTACCCCTGGAACCAATTTAAAATTGCCTACAGCCATGTGTTATTATTTTAGGCCTTCGATGCCTGTCTGCGGTCACTCCTTCCACTAGGCCTCCACTGACCACACCACTGCTGCCCGTGTACCCCTGGAACCAATTTAAAATTGCCTACAGCCAGCCCAATTTTTTTATTTTAGGCCTTCGATGCCTGTCTGCGGTCCATTCTTTCAACTACTACTACACTGACCAGGGCACTGCTGCCCGTGTACCCCTGGAACCAATTTAAAATTGCCTACAGCCATGTGTTATTATTTTAGGCCTTCGATGCCTGTCTGCGGTCACTCCTTCCACTAGGCCTCCACTGACCACACCACTGCTGCCCGTGTACCCCTGGAACCAATTTAAAATTGCCTACAGCCAGCCCAATTTTTTTATTTTAGGCCTTCGATGCCTGTCTGCGGTCCATTCTTTCAACTACTACTACACTGACCAGGGCACTGCTGCCCGTGTAACCCTGGAACCAATTTAAAATTGCCTACAGCCATGTGTTATTATTTTAGGCCTTCGATGCCTGTCTGTGGTCACTCCTTCCACTAGGCCTCCACTGACCACACCACTGCTGCCCGTGTACCCCTGGAACCAATTTAAAATTGCCTACAGCCATGTGTTATTATTTTAGGCCTTCGATGCCTGTCTGCGGTCACTCCTTCCACTAGGCCTCCACTGACCACACCACTGCTGCCCGTGTACCCCTGGAACCAATTTAACCCCTTTACCCCCAAGGGTGGTTTGCACGTTAATGACCGGGCCAATTTTTACAATTCTGACCACTGTCCCTTTATGAGGTTATAACTCTGGAACGCTTCAATGGATCCTGGTGATTCTGACATTGTTTTCTCGTGACATATTGTACTTCATGACAATGGTAAAAATTATTTGATAGTACCTGCGTTTATTTGTGAAAAAAACGGAAATTTGGCGAAAATTATGAAAATTTCGCAATTTTCCAAATTTGAATTTTTATTCAATTAAATCACAGAGATATGTCACACAAAATACTTAATAAATAACATTTCCCACATGTCTACTTTACATCAGCACAATTTTGGAAACAAAATTGTTTTTTGTTAGGGAGTTACAAGGGTTAAAAGTTGACCAGCAATTTCTCATTTCTACAACACCATTTTTTTTTAGGGACCACATCTCATTTGAAGTCATTTTGAGGGGTCTATATGATAGAAAATACCCAAGTGTGACACCATTCTAAAATCTACACCCCTCAAGGTGCTCAAAACCATATTCAAGAAGTTTATTAACCCTTCTGGTGCTTCACAGGAATTTTTTGAATGTTTAAATAAAAATGAACATTTAACTTTTTTTCACAAAAAATTTAATTCAGCTCCAATTTGTTTTATTTTACCAAGGGTAACAGGAGAAAATGGACCCCAAACATTGTTGTACAATTTGTCCTGAGTATGCCAATACCCCACATGTGGGGGTAAACCACTGTTTGGGCGCATGGCAGAGCTCGGAAGCGAAGGAGTGCCATTTGACTTTCAATGCAAAATTGACTGGAATTGAGATGGGACGCCATGTTTCGTTTGGAGAGCCCCTGATGTGGCTAAACATTGAAACCCCCCACAAGTGACACCATTTTGGAAAGTAGACCCCCTAAGGAACTTATCTAGAGGTGTGGTGAGCACTTTGACCCAACAAGTGCTTCACAGAAGTTTATAATGTAGAACCGTAAAAATAAAAAATCATATTTTTTCACAAAAATTACCTTTTCGCCCCCAATTTTTTATTTTCCCAAGGGTAAAAGAAGAAATTGGACCCAAAAAGTTGTTGTACAATTTGTCCTGAGTACGCTGATAGCCCATATGTGGGGGTAAACCACTGTTTGGGCGGATGGGAGAGCTCGGAAGGGAAGGAGCGCCGTTTGACTTTTCAATGCAAAATTGACAGGAATTGAGATGGGACCTCATGTTGCGTTTGAAGAGCCACTGATGTGCCTAAACATTGAAACCCCCCACAAGTGACACCATTTTGGAAAGTAGACCCCCTAAGGAACTTATCTAGAGGTGTGGTGAGCACTTTGACCCACCAAGTGCTTCACAGAAGTTTATAATGTAGAACCGTAAAAATAAAAAATCATATTTTTTCACAAAAATTATCTTTTTGCCCCCAATTTTTTATTTTCCCAAGGGTAAGAGAAGAAATTGGACCCCAAAAGTTGTTGTACAATTTGTCCTGAGTACGCTGATACCCCATATGTGGGGGTAAACCACTGTTTGGGTGGATGGGAGAGCTCGGAAGGGAAGGAGCGCCGTTTGACTTTTCAAAGCAAAATTGACAGGAATTGAGATGGGACGCCATGTTGCGTTTGAAGAGCCACTGATGTGCCTAAACATTGAAACCCCCCACAAATGACACCATTTTGGAAAGTAGACCCCCTAAGGAACTTATCTAGAGGTGTGGTGAGCACTTTGACCCACCAAGTGCTTCACAGAAGTTTATAATGCAGAGCAGTAAAAATAAAACAAAATTTTTTTCTCACAAAAATTATTTTTTTAGCCCCCAGTTTTGTATTTTCCTGAGGGTAACAGGAGAAATTGGACCCCAAAATTTGTTGCCCAATTTGTCCTGAGTGCGATGATACACCATATGTGGGGGGAACCACTGTTTGGGCACATGGGAGGGCTCAGAAGGGAAGGAGTGCCATTTGAATGCAGACTTAGATGGAATGGTCTGCAGGTGTCACATTGAGTTTGCAGAGCCCCTAATGTACCTAAACAGTAGAAACCCCCCACAAGTGACACCATTTTGGAAAGTAGACCCCCTTAGGAACTTATCTAGATGTGTGCTGAGCGCTTTGACCCACCAAGGGCTTCACAGAAGTTTATAATGGAGAGCCGTAAAAATAAAACAAAAATTTTTTCCCACAAAAATTATTTTTTAGCCCCCAGTTTTGTATTTTCCCGAGGGTAACAGGAGAAATTCGACCCCACAATTTGTTGTCCAATTTGTCCTGAGTGCGCTGATACCCCATATGTTGGGGGGAACCACTGTTTGGGCGCATGGGAGGGCTCGGAAGGGAAGGAGCTCCATTTGGAATGAGGACTTAGATGGAATGGTCTGCAGGTGTCACATTGCATTTGCAGAGCCCCTAATGTACCTAAACAGTAGAAACCTCCCACAAGTGACACCATTTTGGAAACTAGACCCCCTAAGGAACTCATCTAGATGTGTTGTGATAACTTTGAACCCCCAAGTGTTTCACTACAGTTTGTAACGCAGAGCCGTGAAAATTAAAAAAAAAAATCTTTCCCCCCAAAATTATTTTTTAGCCCCCAGTTTTGTATTTTCCCGAGGGTAAGAGGAGAAATTCGACCCCAAAAGTTGTTGTCCAATTTGTCCTGAGTACGCTGATACCCCGTATGTTGGGGGAAACCACCGTTTGAGCGCATGGCAGAGCTCGGAAGGGAAGGAGCGCCATTTGGAATGCAGACTTAGATGGAATGGTCTGCAGACGTCACATTGCGTTTGCAGAACCCCTAATGTACCTAAACAGTAGAAACCCCCCACAAGTGACCCCATATTGGAAACTAGACCCCCCAGGGAGCTAATCTAGATGTGTTGTGAGAACTTTGAACCCCCAAGTGTTTCACTACAGTTTATAACGCAGAGCCGTGAAAATAAAAAATCTTTTTTTTTCCCACAAAAAATATGTTTTAGCCCCGAGTTTTGTATTTTCCCAAGGGTAACAGGAGAAATTGGACCCCAAAAGTTGTTGTCCTATTTGTCCTGAGTAGGCTGATACCCCATATGTTGGGGTAAACCCCTGTTTGGGCACACGGGAGAGCTCGGAAGGGAAGAAGCACTGTTTTACTTTTTCAACGCAGAATTGGCTGGAATTGAGATCGGACGCCATGTCGCGTTTGGAGAGCCCCTGATGTGCCTAAACAGTGGAAACCCCCCAATTATAACTGAAACCCTAATCCAAACACATCTCTAACCCTAATCCCAACAGTAACCCTAACCACACCTCTAACCCTGACACACCCCTAACCCTAATCCCAACCCTATTCCCAACCGTAAATGTAATCTAAACCCTAACTGTAACTTTAGCCCCAACCCAAACTGTAGCCCTAGCCCTAACCCTAGCCCTAACCCTAACCCTAGCCCTAGCCCTAACCCTAGCCCTAACCCTAGCCCTAACCCTAGCCCTAACCCTAGCCCTAACCCTAGCCCTAACCCTAACCCTAGCCCTAACCCTAGCCCTAACCCTAACCCTAGCCCTAACCCTAGCCCTAACCCTAGCCCTAGCCCTAGCCCTAGCCCTAGCCCTAACCCTAGCCCTAACTCTAACCCTAGCCCTAATGGGAAAATGGAAATAAATACATTTTTTAAATTTTTCCCTAACTAAGGGGGTGATGAAGGGGGGTTTGATTTACTTTTATAGCGGGTTTTTTAGCGGATTTTTATGATTGGCAGCCGTCACACACTGAAAGACGCTTTTTATTGCAAAAAATATTTTTTGCGTTACCACATTTTGAGAGCTATAATTTTTCTATATTTTGGTCCACAGAGTCATGTGAGGTCTTGTTTTTTGCGGGACGAGTTGATGTTTTTATTGGTAACATTTTCGGGCACGTGACATTTTTTGATCGCTTTTTATTCCGATTTTTGTGAGGCAGAATGACCAAAAACCAGCTATTCATGAATTTCTTTTGGGGGAGGCGTTTATACCGTTCCGCGTTTGGTAAAATTGATGAAGCAGTTTTATTCTTCGGGTCAGTACGATTACAGCGATACCTCATTTATATCATTTTTTTATGTTTTGGCGCTTTTATACGATAAAAACTATTTTATAGAAAAAATAATTATTTTTGCATCACTTTATTCTCAGGACTATAACTTTTTTACTTTTTTGCTGATGATGCTGTGTGGTGGCTCGTTTTTTGCGGGACAAGATGACGCTTTTAGCGGTACCATGGTTAGTTATATCTGTCTTTTTGATCGCGTGTTATTCCACTTTTTGTTCGGCGGTATGATAATAAAGCGTTGTTTTTTGCCTCGTTTTTTTTTTTTTTTTCTTACGGTGTTTACTGAAGGGGTTAACTAGTGGGCCAGTTTTATAGGTCGGGCCGTTACGGACGCGGCGATACTAAATATGTGTACTTTTATTGTTTTTTTTTTTATTTAGATAAAGAAATGTATTTATGGGAATAATATTTTTTTTTTTTTTTCATTATTTTGGAATATTTTTTTTTATTTTTTTTACACATTTGAAATTTTTTTTTTTTACTTTTTTACTTTGTCCCAGGGGGGGACATCACAGATCAGTGATCTGACAGTTTGCACAGCACTCTGTCAGATCACTGATCTGATAGGAGTGCAGGCTGCTTCACAGTGCCTGCTCTGAGCAGGCTCTGTGAAGCCACCTCCCTCCCTGCAGGACCCGGATCCGCGGCCATCTTGGATCCGGGGCTGGAGGGAGCAGGGAAGGAGGTGAGACCCTCGCAGCAACGCGATCACATCGCGTTGCTGCGGGGGGCTCAGGGAAGCCCGCAGGGAGCCCCCTCCCTGCGCGGTGCTTCCCTGTACCGCCGACACATCGCGATCATCTTTGATCGCGGTGTGCCGGGGGTTAATGTGCCGGGGGCGGTCCGTGACCGCTCCTGGCACATAGTGCCGGATGTCAGCTGCGATAAACAGCTGACACCCGGCCGCGATCGGCGGCGCTCCCCCAGTGAGCGCTGCCGATCGCATATGACGTACTATTGCGTCCTTGGGAAGTAAAGCCCACCCCACATGGACGCAATAGTACGTCTAATGGCAGAAAGGGGTTAAAATTGCCTACAGCCAGCCCAATTTTTTTATTTTAGGCCTTCGATGCCTGTCTGCGGTCCATTCTTTCAACTACTACTACACTGACCAGGGCACTGCTGCCCGTGTACCCCTGGAACCAATTTAAAATTGCCTACAGCCATGTGTTATTATTTTAGGCCTTCGATGCCTGTCTGCGGTCACTCCTTCCACTAGGCCTCCACTGACCACACCACTGCTGCCCGTGTACCCCTGGAACCAATTTAAAATTGCCTACAGCCAGCCCAATTTTTTTATTTTAGGCCTTCGATGCCTGTCTGCGGTCCATTCTTTCAACTACTACTACACTGACCAGGGCACTGCTGCCCGTGTACCCCTGTAACCAATTTAGAATTGCCTACAGCCATGTGTCATTATTTTAGGCCTTCGATGCCTGTCTGCGGTCACTCCTTCCACTAGGCCTCCACTGACCACACCACTGCTGCCCGTGTACCCCTGGAACCAATTTAAAATTGCCTACAGCCATGTGTTATTATTTTAGGCCTTCGATGCCTGTCTGCGGTGACTCCTTCCACTAGGCCTCCACTGACCACACTACTGCTGCCCGTGTACCCCTGGAACCAACATCAGAAAATATAAAAATAAGTATTTTGCTTATAAAAAAGAAAATACTGGAGAGATATCAAATGCAGACATTTTAACATTAAAAACAAACACATACAACAAAAATCTGGTACAGTACTAAAAATGGCCACCAGCTACAATAACTTTCTCCTGCAAGTAGTTAACTGAAAAGTTTTTTCAATTTTAAACACAGATATGGCATCCACCGAGTGTTGTCCTGTCGCGTCTTCTTTATATTATTGCCAAGAAGATGCAAAACAATGAAAATAATAAAATCATTATTTACCAAAAAAATAGAGTAAGTCAAAACCACATTGCAAATAAACATTCATTACAAATAAAGAAGCAGGGCGCGTCCGAGGGTGAGTATATACCTAATAAGAATATAATCACCCTCGGACGCGCCCTGCTTCTTTCCGACAGCCTTCCTTCCTAAGAATCAGCCCTTCCGTGGTGTAGACAGAGGGTTTGTTACACTCCAAGGTGTTCCCCAGGTTGCCTTTCCTGAGCTTCGATCTTCCGGCTCTCGTTTAGTAGTTGTTGGAAACTACGCTGCATTGGGCCTACAAATTGGGTATGGGGTGTAGAGAGATGGTGTGTTCCACTCCAAGGTGTTCCCCAGGTTGCCTTTCCTGAGCTTCGATCTTCCGGCTCTCGTTTAGTAGTTGTTGGAAACTACGCTGCATTAGGCCTACAAATTGGGTATGGGGTGTAGAGAGATGGTGTGTTCCACTGTAGAGAGATGGTGTGTTCCACTCCAAGGTGTTCCCCAGGTTTCCTCGCCAATGCTTCGATCATCATGCTCTCGTTTAGTAGTTGTTGGAAACTACGCTGCATTAGGCCTACAAATTGGGTATGGGGTGTAGAGAGATGGTGTGTTCCACTCCAAGGTGTTTTCCAGGTTGCCTTTCCTGAGCTTCGATCTTCCGGCTCTCGTTTAGTAGTTCTTGGAAACTACACTGCATTAGGCCTACAAATTGGGTATGGGGTGTAGAGAGATGGTGTGTTCCACTCCAAGGTGTTCCCCAGGTTTCCTCGCCAATGCTTCGATCTTCATGCTCTCGTTTAGTAGTTGTTGGAAACTACACTGCATTAGGCCTACAAATTGGGTATGGGGTGTAGAGAGATGGTGTGTTCCACTCCAAGGTGTTCTCCAGGTTGCCTTTCCTGAGCTTCGATCTTCCGGCTCTCGTTTAGTAGTTCTTGGAAACTACACTGCATTAGGCCTACAAATTGGGTATGGGGTGTAGAGAGATGGTGTGTTCCACTCCAAGGTGTTCTCTAGGTTGCCTTTCCTGAACTTCTATCTTCAGGCTCTCATTAAATTGTGGTTAAACGGAACAACTGCATTTGGCGTACTAGTTGGTTTGGGGCCTACTATCGGTGTCTGCCACTCCTTGCTGTTCTCCTGGTTTCCTGTCCTGAAATTCCGTTTTCAGGCGCTCGTTAAGTAGTTGTTAATGTTAGACTGCATTTGGCCTACTAGTTGGGTTGGGGCCTACTATCGGTGTCTGCCACTCCTTGCTGTTCTCCTCCACTGAACAAAGCTGTGCCGCCTGTTTACTACGGTTGCCAATTTTGAACTGCATTTCGACTACTTACTGATTTGGGCCTACTCTCTGTGTCAGCCTCTCATTCCAGTTGTCCTCCACTGCAATGCCCCCTGGTTATTCCTGTGTTACCAATTTTGAACTGCATTTAGCCAACTTTATTCTTTGGGCCTATATCTGTGTTTCCTCCTCATCCTGCCCATTGCCCAGCCAGTGATAGATGAGTCTGCTGGTACATTGACCCATAACGCAACATTCCCCGTGCACGCTACACAACAACATTGTGACCCTGCTGAAAGTCAGGTTGCTCTTCCCGCATACCATACCACCTTACACGGGGACAAAGAGGAAGGTGCAGATGAAAGTGCAGGTTCCTTCATCAGGTGGGGGGGAGGAATACTAGTTGGCGACGTCACTGGCACAGGGCCTCTCATAGTTAGTGTTGAGCATTCCGATACCGCAAGTATCGGGTATCGGCCGATACTTGCGGTATCGGAATTCCGATACCGAGATCCGATACTTTTGTGGTATCGGGTATCGGTATCGGATACATAGAGATGTGTAAAATAAAGAATTAAAATAAAAAATATTGATATATTTACCTCTCCGGCGGCCCCTGGACTCAGCGCGGGTAACCGGCAGGCTTCCTTGTTCAAAATCAGCGCTTTTAGGACCTGAGAATCACGTCCCGGCTTCTGATTGGTCGCGGGCCGCCCATGTGACCGCCACGCGACCAATCACAAGCCGCGACGTCACCGCAAGCTATTAGCGCGCTCATTTTTGAAAAATGAGCGCGTTAATGACTTTCAAAGACGTAGCGGCTTGTGATTGGTCGCGGCCACGTGACCAATCACAAGCCGCGACGTCACCGCAAGCTATTAACGCGCTCATTTTTAAAAATGAGCGCGTTAATGGCTTTCAAAGACGTAGCGGCTTGTGATTGGTCGCGGGGCCGCGACCAATCACAAGCCGCGACGTCACCGCATGCTATTAACGCGCTCATTTTTAAAAATGAGCGCGTTAATGGCTTTCAAAGACGTAGCGGCTTGTGATTGGTCGCGGGGCCGCGACCAATCACAAGCCGCGACTTCACCGCAAGCTATTAACGCGCTCATTTTTAAAAATGAGCGCGTTAATGGCTTTCAAAGACGTAGCGGCTTGTGATTGGTCGCGGGGCCGCGACCAATCACAAGCCGCGACGTCACCGCAAGCTATTAACGCGCTAATTTTTAAAAATGAGCGCGTTAATGGCTTTCAAAGACGTAGCGGCTTGTGATTGGTCGCGGGGGCCGCGACCAATCACAAGCCGCGACGTCACCGCAAGCTATTAACGCGCTCATTTTTAAAAATGAGCGCGTTAATGGCTTTCAAAGACGTAGCGGCTTGTGATTGGTCGCGGGGCCGCGACCAATCACAAGCCGCGACGTCACCGCAAGCTATTAACGCGCTCATTTTTAAAAATGAGCGCGTTAATGGCTTTCAAAGACGTAGCGGCTTGTGATTGGTCGCGGGGCCGCGACCAATCACAAGCCGCGACGTCACCGCAAGCTATTAACGCGCTCATTTTTAAAAATGAGCGCGTTAATGACTTTCAAAGACGTAGCGGCTTGTGATTGGTCGCGGCCGCGACCAATCACAAGCCGCTACATCTTTGAAAGCCATTAACGCGCTCATTTTTAAAAATGAGCGCGTTAATAGCTTGCGGTGACGTCGCGCTTGTGATTGGTCGCGTGGCTGCGACCAATCACAAGCCGCTACATCTTTGAAAGTCATTAACGCGCTCATTTTTAAAAATGAGCGCGTTAATAGCTTGCGGTGACGTCGCGGCTTGTGATTGGTCGCGTGGCCGCGACCAATCACAAGCCGCTACGTCTTTGAAAGTCATTAACGCGCTCATTTTTAAAAAATGAGCGTGCTAATAGCTTGCGGTGACGTCGCGGCTTGTGATTGGTCGCGTGGCGGTCACATGGGCGGCCCGCGACCAATCAGAAGCCGGGACGTGATTCTCAGGTGCTAAAAGCGCTGATTTTGAACAAAGAAGCCTGCCGGTTACCCGCGCTGAGTTCAGGGGCCGCCAGAGAGGTAAATATATCAATATTTTTTATTTTAATTCTTTATTTTACACATCCCTATGGATCCCAGGGTCTGAAGGAGAGTTTCCTCTCCTTCAGACCCTGGGAACCATGAGAATACCTTCCGATACTTGATGTCCCATTGACTTGTATTGGTATCGGATATCGGTATCGGCGATATCCGATATTTTTCGGGTATCGGCCGATACTATCCGATACCGATACTTTCAAGTATCGGACGGTATCGCTCAACACTACTCATAGTACGCAAAAGTGTTGCTGCCGGTGGGAGGCGCCCCCGCCGTGCAAACACAC
Source organism: Ranitomeya imitator (assembly GCF_032444005.1). Taxonomy (NCBI): domain Eukaryota; kingdom Metazoa; phylum Chordata; class Amphibia; order Anura; family Dendrobatidae; genus Ranitomeya; species Ranitomeya imitator. The sequence continues at coordinate 790,002,625 of NC_091282.1, read as the reverse complement.
CGCTGTACTTTGAGGGGCCCTGTGCCAGTGCCAATGCCAACGAGTGGGCCCCCCCTGCTTGCTCAGGTTCACAGCACTTGCAAAGTTGAAATACTTACCTCTCCCTGCTCCACTGCCGTGACGTGGTCCAGATTTCCTGGGCCCACTAATTACTTGAACCAGCCCTACCCACCACAACTTTAGCCAAATGACCCCCAATTTCAAATGCCTTCCAATTATTATAAGGTAAATTACGCTTGACAAGCTTCATTAAGAAGAATGGATGGTTTTGACATTAAAATGGGCACTCTAGGTGTTTTCCTGGCCCCCACTCACTGCCGACTATGCTGCCCCATTGACTTGCATTGGGTTTCGTGTTTCGGTCGATCCCGACTTTACGTCATAATCGGCCGATTTCACTCGACCCGACTTTTGAGATAGTCGGGTTTCGCGAAACCCGGCTCGACTCTAAAAAGGTCAAGGTCGCTCAACTCTAGTGACGGTACCTTAAGTCTCCCAAAATACTCACTTGTGCTGTGTCACTGGGCTCTGCGACATTACCACAACTGAGTCTACTGATATAATCAGCTCTGCTGTGCTGCTTGGCTCTGCTATGTTGCCACAAGTGAGTCTCCTGACATAGTCAGCTCTGTTGCACTGCTGGTCTCTGCTATGTCATAGTGCATTTCCTGATACAACCAGCTCAGTTGTGCAACTGGGCTCTGCTATATCACCACAAGCATACTTATTGGCATTCCCAGTTCTGTCATACCATTGGGCAATGCTACATCACCACAAGCTAGTCTAAAATAACACAGAATTGCTGTACTGCTGGATTCTACTACATCAACAAACGCTATTCTCCTGGCATATGTGGCTCTGCTGTGCCTCTGAGCTCTGCTACATCACCTCAAGTGAGGCTCCTCATATACTTGGTACTACTGCTTCATTCCATTCTGCTGGTCTACACAACAACTGCGATTCCAGACAAAGGTCATTGAATATCAATGTGACCTACTGCACAAAAGCAGATTTCCTGCTATTAACAAAATGTAAAATTATGGTCAAAATGAAAGAACTTTTCTTGAAATGTGTTTTTTAATTTTTCTTAGATCCATGCAGACTCTAAAAGCAAGTCAGGAGTTGTACTTTAGCAAGAGTTAGATGGGATGAAGTGAGAGGAAATGGTCAAACCCGGAACTGAAGTTCGATGGAGATAATTTGCATATTCCTGATGCATTCTGGGAAGAGTGAAGAGTTGCCGTGAGTTTGAGGATTTTTGGGTGTGTCTGGATCGAGCTGCTTGGAGGAAATCGTCAAATCGCGTGCTGTGTTATATGTTTACTGACTTGCCAGAAGAAAAGACAAAGTGTACGTGTCAGAAAATTCAACCTTGTGACTCTGTTAGAGGAAAATGTGCAAAGTCTTCAAGAGAGATTATCTACACTGAAGCTCATCACAGAAGATGAGGATTTCATGACAGAGCAAAGAATCTCTTCAGAATGTTCAAAAAGACGCACCTTTCAAAGTACCTGCAGAAGAAGAGAATTGGAAGCATGTGACCTAAAGAAGTAGGAAGATGAGGAGGCAGTCTGCACCCATACCGCTGAAGAACCACTACCAGGCTCTCACACAGGAAAAGTATGAAGATGTACATCAAAAAAGTGCTTTACACACAAAAAAAACCCCAAGTAAGCAATCAGAAGCCGCTAGACGGGAGAAAAAGAAAAGCTGTGGTGAAGAAGAATTGGAGAGTGGGGGATTCCCTACAGAGAGGAACAGAAGCTGCTATTTGACAACTGGACATTAGTTCACGAAAAGTGTGCTGTCTTCCAGGTGCTCAAAACAAAGATTTGCATGTTAGACTCTTCCATGCTACAGATGACTACCCATAACTACTAATACACATGGGAACAAATGACACAGTAAAAAAGGACCTGGAAACTGTATGCAGAGACTTTGAAGACCTAGGCCAGAAAGTCATGGAACTGGGAGCGCAGGTCGTCTTCTCATCCATCCTCCCATGATAGACATGGACCAAGGAGATTGAATAGGATTCTTAAGGTGAACAACTGGCTACGTCGATAGTGCCATGAGCAACGTTTTAGATTCTTGACAATGGAATGAATTACCTGTATGATGGACTCCTTCCAAAAGATGTGTTGCATCTCATGAAAACAGGAAAACACATACTTGGTAGATGCCTTGCTACATTCATCAGGAGAGCTTTAAACTAGAGTGCTATGGGATGGGAAAAATATAGTCAGGAAAAAGTATGCAGGTAATTAATTCTTCTGAGAACTCTACTATTAGAAGTGGAAATAATGAACAAAAACAACAAACGCTGAATGACTCTGAAAGAGTAACTGGCTACAAACTAGTATGTCTCTACAAATGCACAGAGCATATGAAACAAACAAGGAGAATTGGAGCTGCTAACATAGGAATAGAAATATGATGTCATGGGCATCACTGAAAATTGGTGGGATGATACACATGATTGGAATACAAACCATGAAGACTACAACTTATTTATTAGAGACAGTATAAACAAGAAGGGAGAAGGTGTTGCATTGTATGTTAGAAAAACATACAGTATATCTCCATAGAGATCCAGTCTTCAGAGACTGGTAGCTCTGTAGAAACTGTTTGGGTAAGAATACAAGGCGAAAAGAACAAAAAGCACTCTATTGTAGAAGTTTACTATAGGCTACCTGGACTGACTGAAGATAGGAATGAAACCTTTTTACATCAGATTTCTCTGTTCTCAAAAAAGTATGACATAATGATCATGGGAGATTTTAACTATCCAGATATTTGTTGGAAATCTCTTTCAGGCAATATTAATAGGTTCAGAAAATTCTTATCTTCTCTTGCTGACAACTTTATCTTTCAAAAAATAGAAAAAAGAGCAAGAGGATCTGCAATCTTGGACCTAGTTCTTACCAGCAGGGAGGAAATGGTTGAAGAAGTAATGGTGGCTTGGAATTTAGGAGCCAGTGACCATGCTATCATCGAATTTTGTATTACAAGAGGAAGAAGACGAGTGGGGACTCAGACTTTAAGTTTGGACTTCAGAAAGGCAGATTTTAATGGACTCAGAAAAAGGGTTGGAAAAGTCCAATGGCTGGATGTTCTAAAGGACAGATATGTCCAAGAAGGATGGGAGATTTTGCTAAATGAAATTCTCACTGCACAATCTGTAACAATCTGTAAAAGAAGGAATAACTGGAAGCATTTAAAGAGACCAGGGTGGATGAACAGAGAACGTAAACACTTGTTAAATATAAAAAAGAAATGTATATTAAATGGAAAGAGGAGAGCATAGCTAAAGAAGAATATAATGTTGTCTGCAGAGAATGCAGAGCAAGCGTTAGAAGAGCTAAAGCCAGTAATGAAGTAAGGCTTGCAAGGGAGACCAAAAGCAGTAAACCAGGATTTGAGGGGTGTGCCAAAAAGTCAAATATGCTGCAGGATTTTTACAGGGTGAAAAGGGTGAAGTGGTCAAAATGGCGTTGAGAAGGTCGAACTTTTAAATTCCTATTTTGTATTTGTGTTCTCCAAAAAAGCAATTGTAACATCAACTGATCTTCACGGTGCCATTCAAGGAATAAAATACTCCACTCAAACCATAAACAGAGAGATGGTGAGGGAACACTTAGCTAATTTACATGAATTTGCATCTCCTGGTCCAGATGAATTATATCCTAGGGTACTGAAAGACTTAGCAGAGGAAATTGCAGAACCACTATTATTATTATTATTATTATTATTATTTATTAATTTAGCGCCATTTATTCCATGGTGCTTTACATGTGAGGAGGGGTATACATAATAAAAACACGTACAATAATCTTGAAAAATACAAGTCACAACTGGTACAGGAGGAGAGAGGACCCTGCCCGCGAGGGCTCACAATCTACACTAGCCAGAATCTTTGAAAAATCCTGGAGAACAGAAGTCCCAGAAGATTGGAGAAGGGCAAATGTTGTCCCAATCTTCAAAATAGGGAGGAGAACTCAACACCAACAGGTGCGTCTCAAAAAATTAGAACATCATCAAAAAGTTAATTTATTTTAGTTCTTCAATACAAAATATGAAACTCAAATATTAGATAGAGTCATTACAAACAGAGTGATGTATTTCAAGTGTTTATTTTTTATGTTGATGATTATGGCTTACAGCCAATGAAAACCAAAAAGTCATTATCTCAATAAATTAGAATACTTTATAACACCAACTTGAAAAAATGATTTTAAAATCCAAAATGTTGGTCTACAGAAATGTATGTTCAGTAAATGCACTCAGTACTTGGTCGGGGCTCCTTTTGCATCAGTTATTGCATCAATGCGGCACAGCATGGAGGCGATCAGTCTGTGGCACTGCTGAGGTGTTATGAAGGCCCAGGTTGCTTTGCTTTGATAGCAGCCTTCAGCTCTTCTGCATTGTTGGGTCTAGTGTCTCTCATCTTCTTGACAATACCCCATAGATTCTCTATGGGATTAAGGTCAGGTGAGTTTGCTGGCCAATCAAGCACAGTGATACTGTTGTTTTTAAACCAGGAATTTTGGCAGTGTGAACAGGTGCCAATTCCTGCTGGAAAATGAAATTTCCATCTCCAATAAGCTTGTCGGCAGAGGGAAGCATGAAGTGCTCTAAAATTTCCTTGTAGAAGGCTGTGCTGAGTTTGGTCGGGATAAAACACAGTGGACCTACACCAACAAATGATATGGCTCCCAAAACCATCATTAATTGTGGATACTTCACACTAGACTTTGGAAATCTAGGTCCCAGAGTTTGGAGGAAGATTGGAGAGGCCACAATCCAAACTGCTTAAGGTCTACTGTAGTGTGAGATCAGCCTAAAGCTACACGGGGGGAATTTGTTAATGATATCAAAGCAGCTGGGACCATAGTCGCCAAGAAAACCATTGGTAGCACATTACGCTGTCAAGGTGTAAAATCCTGCAGTGCCCGCAAGGGTCCCCCTGCTCAAGAAGGCTCATGTGCAGGCATGTCTGAAATTTGCCAATGAACACCTGGATGATTCTGTGAGTGATGGGGAGAAGGTGTTGTGGTCAGATGAGACAAAAATTGATCTCTTTGGCATTAACCCAACTCGTCGTGTTTCGGGGAAGAGAAATGCTGCCTATGACCCAAGCAACACGATCCCCACTGTCAAGCATTGAGGTGGAAACATTATGTTTTGGGGGGTGTTTCTCTGCTAAGAGCTCAGGACCACTTCACTGCATCAAAGGGAGATTGGATGGTGCCATGCACCATAATATCATTAGTGACAACCTCCTTCCCTCCGCCAGGACATTAACAATGGGTTGTGGCTGGGTCTTCCAGCAAAACAATGACCCAAAACATACAGCCAAGACAACAAAGAAGTGGCTCAAAAATAAGCATATTAAGGTCATGGAGTGGCCTAGCCAGTCTCCTCTCCTTAATCCCATAAAGAACTTATGGAGGGAGTTGAAGATCCGAGTTATGATCTGTAAAGAGGAGTGAACCAAAATTCTGACATGTGCACAAACCTCATCATCAACTACAAAAAACGTCTGACTGCTGTGCTTGCCAACAAGGGGTTTTGCCACCAATTATTAAGACTTCTTTACCAGAGAGATCAAATACTTATTATCTCTGAATGTTAAAATTATCCTACCCTTAAAATTATAGACTGTTCATGTCTTTGCCAGTGGGTAAACTTGCAAAATCAGCAAGGGATCAAATACTTATTTCCCCTACTATCCATTAACCCTTTTCCGAGATCAGGCATAATAGTACATAGTACAAAGATGCCAGACTCCCTCTGAAGTGAGCTCCGGCACTGAGCCCACATCTTTCCCATGACATGTGAGCTGCTTTGAACTGCTGAAATGTGCCTCTAACAGCGGCGGGTGGAATCGCAGTCCACCTACGGCTATTAACTAGATAAATGCCGCTGTCAATCTCTGACAGCAGCATTTAAAACATGCTTCCGGCAAGTGCGCTGGTAATCCTGCACATCGGACAAGCACTGACGGGTTGGCATGACAGCCAGAGGTCTTCAGCAGACCTCTATTGTTGTCACTGCTGGATTTCTATGTGCGCTGTCCTCATGGTCTGTGCTCATACTAAGTGAGTATTTCTGCTACATACAGGCGATCTGATTATCGCTGATAGTCTCCCATGGAGACTATTGAAACATGCCAAAAGTTAAAAAAATTAAAAAAATATTAAAAAATAAAAAAACATAAAAGTTCAAGTCACCCACCTTTCGCCCCATTCAAAATAAAACAATAAAACATATCAAACGTACACATATTTGATATCACCTCATTCAGAATCACCCAATCTATCAATATAAAAAAAGAATTAACCCGATCATTAAACAGCATAGCCAGAAAAAAGTGAAAACACAAAAATTGCATTTTTTTGGTCGCCGCAATATTGCATTAAAATGTAATAATGGGTGATCAAAATATCGCATCTGTATCAAAAGGGTATTATTAAAAACGTTAGCTCAGAAAGCAGGAAATAAGCCCTCAACCAACCCAAGTTCATGAAAAATGGAGACGCTGCAGGTATCGGAAAATGGCGCCATTTTTTTAACAAAGTTTGGAATTCATTATTGATGGCTGCGCTACATTGAGATGCACCCAATTAAAGGTATATGCCTGTTAATGAATTTGGCGCAGGGGCTAGATTACATTTCCAGAGTAATTACACCACATTAGATATGTATATTAGGCACTTGGCCATGCCCCGTTCTGCGACAGCTCCGCCCACTTTTTTGTGAGGTAAAAATGCCAAAAGGTGAAAAGAAATCTGCAACTTCAAATAGCACAAAAATGTAGCATTTTTTTCAAAGTGTTTTATGCCAAATTTCTGTCAAAACAGCCTTATGAATTGGGCCCTATGTGTCTGTATGTGGCCACCCAGTGGTTCTGAAAGGTGTTGCAGCCTACCACGGGTTTTGTTGGGATTTAATGAGAATGTACTGAATTGTATCATGAATAACTGGAGTCCTTAAGCTATGTATGATGGATGGAGAACAGGCAGAGTTTTCTATAGTTATGCACTTTGTATAATTAGACTGCAGTAACTGATCCTATAGATTTCCCTCATTTTATCCCATGTGCACAGGCTACATTCTATTTCTGTACTGTGTAGGAAGGCGATTTCTAAAATGATATCGGCAATGAGAATAGGAAGCGTGCATATGGAACAGTGCACAGCCAGCTGATTCCCGCACCAGGCGGCACACATGGCTTCATTACTGATTTACAAAGTATGATAAATTTGACTGGATCAGCAGAAGTCAGAGGAAGAAGGAGCGACTGTCTACTCAGTGCAGCCTAGGAGAAGTGTCATGGAACAAGAAATCCTGGAAGACAAGAATGGATAGACCAGATCTCTACTGACAATCCTGACAACATTCTGCACAGTGACAAAGTAGCCTTTCAGGGAGAGATAATAAGCTTCTAGATAAAATAATGTAAAATATAATGTAACCATATACAGAGAGAAATAATTTACATAAGAAGTTGAGTCACTGTGTACATACATTACATCACTGATCCTGAGTTACATCCTGTATTATATTCCAGAGCTGCACTCACTATTCTGCTGGTGCAGTCACTGTGTACATACATTACATTACTGATCCTGAGATACCTCCTGTATTATACCCCAGAACTGCACTCACTATTCTGCTGGTGCGGTCGCTGTGTACATACATTACATTACTTGACATGTACTGATCCTCAGTTACATCCTGTATTATACCCCAGAGCTGCACTCACTATTCTGCTGCTGCAGTCACTGTGTACATACATTACATTACTGATCCTGAGTTACAATCTGTATTATACTCCAGAGCTGCACTCACTATTCTGCGGGTGCAGTCACTGTGTGCATACATTACATTACCGATCCTGAGTTACATCCTGTATTATACTCCAGAGCTGCACTCACTATTCTGCTGGTGCAGTCACTGTGTACATACATAACATTCCTGATCCTGAGTTACAACCTGTATTATACTCCAGAGCTGCACTCACTGTTCTGCGGGTGCAGTCACTGTGTGCATACATTACATTACTGATCCTGAGTTTCCTCCTGTATTATACCCCAGAGCTGCACTCACTATTCTGCTGGTGCAGTCACTGTGTACATACATTACATTCCTGATCCTGAGTTACATCCTGTATTATACTCCAGAGCTGCACTCACTATTCTGCGGGTGCAGTCACTGTGTACATACATTACATTACTGATCCTGAGTTACATCCTGTATTATATGCCAGAGCTGCACTCGCTATTCTGCTGGTGCAGTCACTGTGTACATACATTACATTACTGATCCTGAATTACCTCCTGTATTATATTCCAGAGCTGCCCTCACTATTCTGCTGGTGCAGTTACTGTGTACATACATTACATTACTGATCCTGAGTTACATCCTGTATTATATTCCAGAGCTGCCCTCACTATTCTGCTGGTGCAGTCACTGTGTACATACATTACATTACTGATCCTGAGTTACATCCTGTATTATATTCCAGAGCTGCACTCACTATTCTGCTGGTGCAGTCACTGTGTACATACATTACATTACTGATCCTGAGTTACCTCCTGTATTATACCCCAGAACTGCACTCACTATTCTGCTGGTGCAGTCGCTGTGTACAAACATTACATTACTTGACATGTACTGATCCTCAGTTACATCCTGTATTATATTCCAGAGCTGCACTCACTATTCTGCGGGTGCAGTCACTGTGTGCATACATTACATTACCGATCCTGAGTTACATCCTGTATTATACTCCAGAGCTGCACTCACTATTCTGCTGGTGCAGTCACTGTGTGCATACATTACATTACCGATCCTGAGTTACATCCTGTATTATTCCCCAGAACTGCACTCACTATTCTGCTGGTGCAGTCACTGTGTACATACATTACATTCCTGATCCTGAGTTACAACCTGTATTATACTCCAGAGCTGCACTCAGTATTCTGCGGGTGCAGTCACTGTGTGCATACATTACATTACCGATCCTGAGTTACATCCTGTATTATACTCCAGAGCTGCACTCACTATTCTGCTGGTGCAGTCACTGTGTACATACATTACATTACTGATCCTGAATGACATCCTGTATTATACTCCAGAGCTGCACTCACTATTCTGCTGGTGGAGTGCAGCTAAAACAGTGAGTGCTGTAATGTACTGTATGTAGACAGTGACTGTACAGACTATACCAGCAGAATATTGAGTGCAGCTCTGCAGTACAATGAAGAATGTAATTCAGAATGAGGTTAATAACTTAATGTATTCTATGTACAAAACAAGTGAACTGTTTCCATACCATCGTCTGTATGGAGGCAGGCTGTTGCTGGTTACATCATTTTCTTGTGTGTTATTCTGACTATTATGGTGAATATATAAGCTCATTGTGTTGTAGCCACATACACTGTTAACATTCTGCTATTTTTGGCTGCATACAATTTATATTGTCAGCATTTGATCTGAACTCCTACATGTATGAGCATGTGAGACGGTAAACAGCTGAAACGGCATACGGTTATTATACTTTCTCGTCACTTTGTTACGCTGCGGTTGTCAAAATATAATGCTTCATTTTTCTTCACCTCTGCTCATGTGTCGCTCACCCCTGTCACTACGTCACCCAGCTCAGCACATGTAATTTGCCACTGATAGAGCCAATTAGTGGAAATAATACAAGACCTATGGGTTTACTGTGACCCAGGACTTGGGATTTCTTATTGTTATCCGCTAACTTGCTATTAAAAATGTTTTACTAAAACCTCATAAAATATAAAAAAAAAATTGAATTTAGTTAGTTTTGTTTTTATTTATCTACAACAAATACCTAAACTTTATATTGTATCAATCGGGATAGAAACAGTCAAAAACCTTGAGAAGGAGAATTCACCTTTTCTAGCATTTAACCCTTTCCCAACTAGCATTTAACCCTTTCCCAACAGAAATAACTAGGTAAGATGAATGCAGCACCAGCCATAAGGATATTGGTCACACATAAATGCCAGTGACCGAGATTATTAGTCTGACTGTCTTTTAGCATCCGCTCGGCTCGGTTCACATAAGTCTGCTCACTGAAGGAAGCACGGCAATGAGGTTTTTAGATGGAGGAGAAGCAATGTTTTGCAGTCTATTGATTTCTAAACTGCGATGATTTCCCCTATGCATGAAAAGGAATATTTCACTGTCTTGTTTGATCGTTTTGCTCTTATTGCAACTTTTTCTTATTCATCTGTCAAATTAAAGATGTAAGATGCTTTACTGATCATTGCCCTTCACCGGCTGCACTGCTTTTATGTTATTTCCACTCTCAGCCAATTACTGTCACCTTTATTTATTACCAAATTTTCATTAAAATTCATCAAAGATTTAAAGGGAAAATTTCACTTGAACATGAGTGGTCCGTATAACGCTGAAATTAAAGAACTTGTCCAGTTGAAAAAACGAATTATTAGTGATGACGAGCGAATATACTCGTAACTCAAGATTTCTCGAGCATGCTCGGGTGTCCGAGTATTTTTTAGTGCTCAGAGATTTAGTTTTTCTTGCTGCAGCTGAATGATTTACATCTGTTAGCCAGTGTATGTACATGTGGGGGTTGCCTGGTTGCTAGGGAATCCCCACATGTACTTATGCTGGCTAACAGATGTAAATCATTCAGCTGCGGCGAAGAAAACTAAATCTGCGTGCTTGAAAAATCTCGAGTAACGAGTATATTCGCTCATCACTACTAATGATAAAGAAATGTAGTTGAAATTAGTTTTATGACTTATTTCTGTATATCTGCTCCAGTCCCAGCTCCCAGCAGATTTTTTGGGGGCTTTTCCTATGTTGGAACATCATCAGAGCTTACAGTGTGTTAATTGGGCTGGTTGACTATCTCATTTGAATGGCTAAGCCAGCCTCCATGTCTGTCCTCTATGTGCACCGCACAAGCCAAAAGTGAGGCTACTGGGAACGGAGCAGATATTTTCAGATCCAGACAATTTTGATAAGTTATTTGTATAAAATTCAATAATTTGTTATTTTAACCACATTTAGCGATGAATATTTTTTAGCTTTGCAACGTCTTGAAAAGAATGAGGGCATGATAAGAAAATGACAAAGATCTCCCAGTGGTCGCCCATGTTCCAGGCAATTTCTCCTTCAAATCTCATATATGACTGATGTGCCAAGAAAGTTCTCCACCCTTTCTTCACTCTTAGTCCCTGCTCCTTCGGCTCTTATGTGGTAGGTAGAAGATAGATACTCCCTAGCTCTGTTCTGTACTAAACCATCCCACCCCAGGGCTCTAATATGGTAGACCATTCCTCCCCAGCTCTCTTATCTGGTAGACGACTCAAGCTTTTATATCTTGTATCGCATTCCTTTTCCAGTGGTCTTATGTGGATAAGTCACTGCTTCTCTAGCTTTTATGTTTCCTAGTCCACTCATCATTCAGCTTTTTTGAGTAGACAACACCTACTCCAGATTTCTTATGTGGGAGTTTACTTATCATTCAACTTTGCTATGTGCTAAACCACTCTTTCTCCCACTATCTTATATGGGAGGTAACTCCTCCCCGGCTCTCTTATTTGGTAGACCCCTCAATCCAAGCTCTCTTATCTGGCAGACCACAACTTCCCAGCACTATTTTGTACTAGAGCACTTCGCCCTAGCTCTTTTATCTGGTAGGCCACTCCTCAGCTTTCTAATCTGGTAGCCCACTTCTTCCCATCCCTCTTATCTGGTAGCCCACTCTCTCCCAGCTCTATTATTTGGTAGACCACTCCTCCGCAACGCTCTTATGTGGTAGACCACTCCTCCCCAGCGCTCTTATGTGGTAGACCACTCCTCTTTCTCCAGCTCTCTTATGTGCACTTTTGCTATGTGCTAGACCATTCCTTCTCCAGCTACTCCATGTTGCTCCTTGATGAGAGAGCAAAACCAATTTTCCAGCTCTCTTATCTGTGACAATCATCCACAAACAGCTTGTCAATATCACAGATCACCCTTTCCCAGTCTGCCTTATGAAGAAAGTCATTCCTGCCCAGCTTTCCATGCACCAAGCCAATCACACACCAAATTTACAGCCAGACCATTCAACCTTCTCAAATCACATAATTTCTCCTTTTTGAGTATTATTATTTCAAATATTTTAGTGCATTTCATAATGTTCTTTCAGGTCTGCTTTTCCAGCAACCTAATATAGCAAATTGTCATTTCCCTATTCCTTTCTCGACTACTTTCAGTGCCTTAATTGCAGCAATGTACCAGACTCCTCGTATCCCATAAATCTTCTTCAGCAGTAGACCCCAAAATTTCCACTATTCTGTGTCTCATCAGAACATTGTCATCTATCATTTCAACGTATGAAGCGATGACCGGGGGACCACCACGGTGCAGGAAGACTACTGTACACAAGATGAGGTGTAAACAACAAAGGGTAGATTTATTGGAAGGTAAGGAATGAAGTGGATGAGGAAGATGCAAACAGGGGTATACAATGGCAAAAGACAATTTACAAGAGTAATAAACTTTATCTTTTCCGTAAAATAGCACGGTGCTCCAGCTATTACAGACTCAAAATATGTCTAACAAGCAAATGTAAACAATAAACGAGTGATGAAGCTACTCTACGTATAACCTCCCTGGCCTTTACTAAGCAGGCCACATGGCTCCCGTGTACTGACTATTGAAGCCTACACTAGGACCTAACAGGTGCACCAAACAGGAACAGACTCACGGTGATGTTGGAGAATCAGATCCAGTCCCAGAGGGGCCCCCAGCAGTCTAATACGGTGGTGCACACAGCTTTCTGTCAGCTCTGTGAAACGTGGTCTTCTCCTTGCTTCTGGATCCTAGGGATGCTCCTGGAAACTGTAAATCCCTTGCTCTGTATCTTTGTGGCTCTCTTGCAGCTATATCAGGACACAGTTCTTCTCTCTTTCAGCTATCAGCACAAAAAGTCCTCTCTGCAGCAGCCTCAACTCACACACACTGCTCCAGCTCCACACCTGCACTCTGCACAGACTAGTTCATTACAATGATTTTTGCAGGGGACAAGCAGAACATTCCATCACGCCAGACAAGGGGGTGAAGCCTCTTAAAGTGACAGTGTGTTCCTTACTGTCCATAACAGCACCACCCTCTTACATGCCTCCCTTCTTAATGATGGTCGTCCTCGGCCATCACAGCATCAGGGTCAAAGTGTAATGGAGGAATGTGAAATGCGGAAACAGCACCTATAGAGAAGGCAACAAAGGTGTAAAAACAGACAGAGCACACTGTTCTACATATCGGACTGGTGGAACCCCTGCATTAGACCTCTGGGATCTGCGAAGCTCTTGGCTGTCAGGCAAGGCTTGACTATCTTCCAGAGGAACACTTGTTGCAGGAGACATTGTGAGCTCTTGTCTGGTCTCGTCCTCGCATGGCGGTACTGGTACATCCATGGGATTAACGTCTCTGTGTGGCTGAGGACCCCCTAATATGTCAGGGACGGTCCACCCCTCATTATCGATTTCACCATCAGGCATGACAGATTCAGGAAGTGGAGTAGCCCCTTCAGGCAACAATGGCGTAGAACAGACCTCAGACCGGCAAGGCCGCAGCTTATTTCTGTGAAGTACTCTAGGGGTGGATGCCCCAGTCTCAATCTGTACCTTGTAGACAGGGCCATTAGCATACACTCGCTCGATAATTTTGTACGGCTGTACTTCCCATCTCTCACTTAGTTTTCCCTTGGGGCGTTTCTCTCTAATACTCGGTCTCCAGGTTGGAGCGGTAACTCTTGAGTCGGTTTGCGGCCAGTATGTTCTTTTTCTTGCAGCTGCTGACCCGCCAACCGCCGTATCGTTTGCAATTGTTGCCGATGCTCTTTCACCCATGAGGTGACAGTTCGCTCCATAAGCTCCTCTGGCTGTTCCAAATTCAGCTGAATGATCTCTCATCCAGCTCTTCCAAACAACAGTAGATAGGGGGTATAACCCGTGGTGGAGTGGACCCGATTGTTGTAGGTCCAGACCAATTCCAGCAGATAGTCTGGCCAACACACCTTATTATCCTCCTCCAACGTTCTCAGCATTTGAAGTAAGGTTCGGTTGAAGCGTTCACACGCTCCATTGCCTTGAGGGTGGTAAGGGGTGGTCCGGGACCGCTCGATGCCATACATATGATACAATTCTTCCATCACCTTGCCTTGGAAACATGCGCCTTGGTCGGAGTGGATGTGCTTTGGGCACCCATACACCCGGATGAAGTCTTGACAGACAGCTCGCGCTGCCAATTCCGCAGTCTGATCTCTAGTCGGAGTGACTACTGCGAACTTAGAGAAATGATCGGTCATCACCAAACAGTATTGCAGCCCCCAGGCTGAATGTCCCACAAGGAGATTGTCGCTCATCAAGACTTCTAGCGGTTCCTTAGTTTGTATGGTCTGGATGGGTGCCCTCTGTTTGGTAGTCTTAATGAGGTCACATTCTTGACATTGCCGGCACCACAAACTCCAACCGGGGGCAATACACATACCGCTGTAACCATTGGTAGGTCTTCGTGGGGCCGAAGTGCGCTCCAAATTCGTGGGCTTCATTAGCTACTTCTTGAGCTATTCTTCCTGGGATGACAACTTGCTACCTTACTTCCACATCTTTTGGCTGTTGCGTCTTACGATATAGCACTGACTCTCGCACCTCCAGTCTATCCCACTGATGTAACACACTCCTCATTTCAGAGTCCTGATCATCTCTCTCTTGTTTGCCAGGCTTCCACTTTTGAGTTACCACCATTTCATCTGTCTCAGCCCTTTGTCTTCATCCTGAACGTGTCCCCATTCCTCATTGGTTCTCCCCAGGGACCGGGGTAATGCGCAGGCCTCCCTTCTTGACTGGGCTGCAACCATTGGGGGCTTAAACTTACGAAAGTCTTGGGTTTCCTCCTCTTCGAGTTGCTCATCAAGATCCCCCACTGGAGTCTCCACGGTCACTCTTGACAGCCCATCAGCATTTGCGTTTTCAGTAACAGAGCGATAACAGATGGTAAAGTCGAACTTGGCTAGGCGAGCCATCCACCGTTGTTCTAAGGCCCCCAATTTAGCATTTTCAAGGTGGGCCAGGGGATTATTGTCTGTTTGAACTTGAATCTTGGTACCAGTCAAAAAGCCTGCAAACTTTTCTGTCATGGTCCACACCAGGGCCAGGAGCTCTAACCGGAAGGAGCTGTAATTGTGAGGGTTTCTTTTGCTGTCTCGCAGGGACCTGCTGGCATACCCGATGACTCTCTCATGTCCATCCTGTATCTGAGAAAGTACTGCACCGAGTCCATGAAGGCTACCATCTGTGTACAACAGGAACGGTTGATCGAAGTCTGCGTAGGCCAAAATCGGGGCTGAAGTAAGGGCATTCTTTATAGCCTGGAAGGCCTTGTCTTGACCCTGTGCCCAGGGGATGCGCTGGGTCTTTGGCACTCCAGTAGTCCCCCTCAGCAACTCATTGAAAGGACCCGCCACCTTTGCGAAGTCTTTAACAAACCGGCCATAGTACCCAGCGAGACCCAGGAAGGCCTGGAGTTCTCTCACTGTTTGAGGGACTGCCCACTTCTGGATAGCAGCCACTTTTTCTGGTGAGGGTAGAACTCCATCTTGTGTCACTATGTGGCCCAGGTACTCAATCTCTCTCTTGAAGAGGTGGCACTTTATTGGCTTCACCTTCAGGTTAAGAGCCCGCAGTCTTCCAAGTACCTGTCCAAGCCGGGCAAGGTGTTCTTCGAATGAGGCCAAAAACACAATGATGTCATCCACATAGATCAGGGTAGCCTCAAAATTGAAGTCTCCCAAACACTTTTCCATCAGCCGTTGAAATGTGCCTGGAGCATTGGAGAGCCCGAAGGGCATCCGGTGAAACTCGAGCAGCCCCATAGGGAGGATGAAGGCGGTTTTCCCTTTGTCTCTCCCCGGCCCGGCTACTTGCCAGTAACCGCTTGCTAGGTCCAGGGTGGAGAAGTACTTTGCTTTCCCCAATACTGTCAAGGATTCCTCGATGCGAGGCAACGGTTACGAGTCTCGAACAGTGCAGGCATTGAGTTTCCTGTAATCTAAACAGAACCGAATGGTCCCATCCTTTTTCTTGATGAGCACCACCGGGGCTGCCCAAGGGCTCTGACTACTCTGCACCACTCCTGAATCCAGCATCTGCCTCAGTAATGTTTTCACCTCTTGATACATCTTGGGCGGGATCTGCCGGTATCGTTCTCGAATTGGACGAGCTTCCCAAGTCGGTATCTCATGTGTGATGGCTTCAGTACAGCCGAAATCTTCGGCGTGACGGGAGAATGCGGTCTGATTTTCAAACATCATAGTTTCTATTGCTTGCACACGCTCAGGGCCCAGAGCCTTCACATCCACTTCCATTTGATCAAGGATGACCCGTCCACTCCACTCCGGGGATGGCATCTGTTCGTCCCCCGCAGCAACTGCTAGGGTCCACCCCACGCATTCTTTCGGTGATAAAGACATCTCCTTCTAACTCATCAATTCACCCTTATGTAGGTACACCAGGGCCAGATATGTCCCTCGTGGCAAGGTGACCTCCCTGGGGCCCACATTCAAAACTCTTATGGGGACATGTCCTCGCTGGACCACAGCTATCGTACGAGCTATCATGACTTCTTGGTCCACTCCTCCGCCTACCACAGGCTGAACAACTACTTCTAACCCGTCAAGGTTGCGGTGAGTCCCCACTGGAAGGTATACTATAGTTTCTCGCTCGGGAGGTAGGATTACAGGTTCTTTACCAGGAGCCCTGATGACCCCTACCGTCTGATAAGATGGCACACTCTTCTGCATCCCACAGATGCGGATCAGTCGTTGAAGGGCTTCTGGAGTAGGCTTATGTGTAGTAGCCTTCTTCCAATATCCAGGTCCCTGCTTGGTAAACAATCTGATCGAGTTCACGTAGGATGTTCATTCCCAGTACTACAGGCACATCTCCCTTGATAGGCTCAGAGACTAGCAGGATCCCTTTTCTCCAAACTTCTTGCCCACAGATTTGAATATTCATCCACACGACCCCTGTGACTGGGATCGGTTGTTGGTTGGCAGCAAACAACCGGATCAATGTCTCTTTTTCTGGCTTGGCCAGGTCCTGGAAATGCTGCAACAAAAAGAAAGCGTTCCGGCTCCATAAAACTTGCATTGACAAAGATCTGACGCAATCGATACGCGTCGCATATTCTTCTGTACCTAAGCATTTGCACAATAGCAAGGAATTATGGAATTGAAGGAATTTTAATGAATGAATAAAGAAACATTGTTTTATGGAGCCGAAACGCTTTCTTTCTGTTGCTGTATCTTCCCTCGTCGTGGTCCTGGACGAAGTTCCGAGCACCTGCGTCTGATCGGTGAGCTGGCTGAGGTTTATATAACCACAACCCTTTTTTTTTTCTTTGCTTCCTGGAAATGCTGCTTGAAATACACTTCTGGTATCGTCGTTACTTGTGACCCGGTATCTATCAGGCAATCCACTAGAACTCCTTCGAATTCAGCACGTAGGATGGGGCTCCCAGCAATCAAGTGTTTGTTATGATATGGAGTGGCCTCTCTCCTCGCCTCCCCCGCAGAGTGCCGCACTACTGCGGGGGTTGGTAGTTTAACGGCGGCTTCCGCTGGCCTTGAGTATAGTTTCGACAGTCTCTGGCAAGGTGCCCCCGTCCTCCACATTCCCAGCATTGGATGCCTCCTCCTCGCCGGGGGGTACCTCGAGCCTGTCCTCGTGCCTCTGATGCCTGACGGGAGGGGGCTTTCTCCCACTGATCCCTTGTCGGTCGGGCTGAAGTATGGTTGCATGAGTACGGTGGGTCAGACTGTTGTAGTTCCCCCACTCTTCACTCCATCTGGGTCAGTTTCTCTTGCACATTGACAAGGGACTGCTGCAAGTCTTGCACCACCTGGACCAGCACCTCCTGATGGTTTGGGTCTTCTTTGGTATTGGCGCCCTGGACACGCATCACCCCAGATGCATAGCTCTTTTCTTTACTTCGGGCCACTGTTTCCACCAGGATTTGACGAAATGTAAGAACCGGATCTGCCTGGACTAGTTCTGACAGTTCTCGCCTCAAGGATGTGCTGTGCAGTCCCAGAATGAATTGCTCCCGGAGTATCCGGTCTTCGAGAGCCCATGCCGCCAAATCCATCCTCCTCCTTTCTCTGCACCTCTGCTAACACTTCTTGCAGTGCTGTTCCATACTGAGAAATTCCTTCTTCTTCCCGCTGCAGCCTAGAGAAAAAATTGGCGAGAAGGTGTCCGGTGCTATCAGTCTCACCGTAGATCTCTTCCAGGAACCCCACTAGCTCATTCAGGGTACTGCGGGTGAGTTCTGGTTGTAGGCAGACGTTTCTATGGGCTTCTCCCTCTAGGGCAGTTAACGTAATGTCCACTTCAAGGTCTGGGCTGATGTTATAAATCTTCACGGTGCTTTGCAGCCGGGACACCAAGTCGGACAGTGCTATATTCTTGCCGTCAAACTTTGGTTGCACACTAAATATGGTGCCCATAGGGACGGGAGTGTCCTTGCAGGGGTTCCACCAATGCCCACAGCATCTCCATTAACATTAGCATTCCCGCCATTGCTGTCTGCTGCCTCCATCTTGGTGACAGTACCCTGCTCGCAGCGCCACTTGAAGTTATGGCCGGGGGACCACCATGGTGCAGGAAGACTACTGTACACAAGATGAAGTGCAAACAACAAAGGGTAGAGTTATTGGAAGGCAAGGAATGAAGTGGATGAGGAAGATGCAAACAGGGGTATACAATGGCAAAAGACAATTTACAAGAGTAATAATCTTTATCTTTTCCGTAAAAATTTTTTCCACCCCAGACACGCCCCCGGAAGAAGCTGGTTGCGAAACGTGCGTTGGGGTGAGGTGGGAGGCTGTGCTTGCTACAAGGTGGTTATTCATCCAATCTCAGCTTCTGGTAATATATACATATATTTTATTGTGTGCATACTTAGGTGGCCAATATTGAGGCGGATAGCATGGATAGGAGTGTTTACCTTACGGAATATATCTGTTTTTGATATGGGTCTTTAAAATTGAATATTAATATTAGATAGGGCGCTCTTGTATTATACTGCACTGTTCTATATATATATATATATATATATATATATATATATATTTTAATAATTTATCAATAAAGCATTGTACATTTTAATTCTATTCTGGATCTCTTCATTGCGGCTATTTTATATGTAAGTCCGAATATGATGATTAAATACTGCCACTATGCAGAATAACATAACTTCTAAAATACTGCTCCTATGTACAAGAATATAACTACTATAATACTGCCCCTATGTACAAGAATATAACTACTATATTACTGCTCCTTATGTACAACAATATAACTACTATAATACTGCCCCTATGTACAAGAAAATAACTACTATAATACTGCTCCTGTTTACAAGAATATGACTAGTATAATACTGCTCCTATGTACAAGAATATAACTACTATAATACTGCTCCACTGTACAAGAATATAACAACTATAATACTTCCCCTATGTACAAGAATATAACTACTATAATACTGCCCGTATGTACAAGAATATAACTACTATAACTACTATAATATTGCCCATATGTACAAGAATATAGCTAATGTAATACTGCCTCTATGTACAAGAATATAACTACTATAATACTGCCCCTATGTAGAAGAATAAAACTCCTATCATACTGCTCCTATGTACAAGAATATAACTACTATAACACTGCTCCTATGTACAAGAATATAACTACTATAATACTGCTCCTATATACAAGAATATAACTACTATAATACTGCTCCCATGTACAAGAATATAACTACTATAATACTGCCCCTATGTACAAGAATATAACTACTATAATACTGCCCCTATGTACAAGAATATAACTACTATAATACTGCTTCTATGTACAAGAATATAACTACTATAATACTGCCCCTATGTACAAGAATATAACTACTCTAATACTGCTCCTATGTACAAGAATATGACTACTATAATACTGCTCATATGTACAAGAATATAACTACTATAATACTGCGCCTATGTACAAGAATATGACTACTATAATACTGCTCCTATGTACAAGAATATAACTACTATAATACTGCTCCTATGTACAAGAATATGACTTCTATAATACTGTTCCTATGTACAATAATATAACTACTATAATACTACCCCTTTGTACAAGAATATAACTACTATAATACTGCTCTCATGAACAAGAGAACAAGAATTTAACTACTATAATACTGCTCCTATGTACAAGAATATAGCTACTATAATACTGCCCCTTTGTACAAGAATATAACTACTATAATACTGCCCCTTTGTACAAGAATATAACTACTATAATACTGCTCTCATGAACAAGAGAACAAGAATGTAACTACTATAATACTGCTCCTATGTACAAGAATGTAACTACTATAATACTGCTCCTATGTACAAGAATATAACTACTATAATACTGCTCCTATGTACAAGAATATAACTACTATAATACTGCTCCCTTGTATAATAATATAACTGCTATAATACTGCTCCCATGTACAAAAGTATAACTATTTTATTTATTTACAGACACAAACATTGAGCTTTGTGCACCGTAGTTGAGGTGCATTTGATTTGCGTTTTGAGTGGTAAGCCTCCTCCACGATCTCATACTGGCAGAACAGCTGGTTGAGTTCTTAATCTTTTTACATTTTGGCAATTTCTATTTATCACGTTTAAATCCTTCTAAAACATGCACTCGCTTTACTCTTTGATGAAAGCTGAGGTTTTAATTTATTTAATTGTGCGTCTTTACTTTTCCATAAATTTACGCTTGAGATTCCAGACCGTGAGGTCGCCTCGTGGCACATTTTTATTTACTGGCTTCTAAATCCAGCCACATATCAATTTAGAATGAAAAAGCTGAGACAAAAAATCCCAAGTTTATTTTTTACTTTTTGTTTTCTCCATGGTTTTTCAAATCCTTGAGCTTCCAAGCAGAAACCTCTCCGCTCTTGGAGCTGACGTCTCCCTCATCAGTGCCGGTTTGTACAATCTTTTGCTCGCTGTGTTCCTCCCTCTCATTCTATAATAGTCTCCGATATTTTACAAAAACAAACTTTGAAGAGGAAAAGTGCAACGTTTTCTCTTTAAACCCCATTTATGTGATATCTACTTGACACATCCCAAAGTGGTAATTGAGTGTTGGATAACAACTTACACAATTTCCGCCTCTGTTGACTAAGAAGCACCATAATGCTCTTTCCCAGCGTGCGCAGCATTGTACGGAGGACGCTAAGTGAAATCTGGTCTCCATGGGAACAAGGATTAGTTTCTTGGAAGTGGAAGTACATGGCAACAGGTAACAAGCCCAGGTTCCAGTTACCTTCCTGCATGAATTTCGATACAATGTATCAAATATTTGCAAACAGCAAATACTAAAAATGTTTTGCAATTAGAATGAAAAATATTTTCGTCTTCGAAATAAAATTTGTTTTACATTATCTGTTTATTATATTTATGCATTTATATATTATCTATTCTTTATGTTTCTTTTTTAATATCTAGCTTTAGTTTTAAAGAGGTTGCCTAATTTTGGGTGAGGATAAATTAGGGATCGACTGACTGTCGGAGGCTGAGATGAAAGCCCTGAAAATCACATATACAGTAAAGGATACACATAGCACTTTATTACACTCAAAGTCTTTGCTTTTTCAGAAAATAAATTCTACCATCAGTGTTTTAAAGGGTAGTACACCCTATTTATATTAATTAATTATGATTTTTTAAATATTTTTTTTGATGTGCAAAACTTTGCCTATGAATAAAAATATAATAATAATAATAATAATAATAATAAAAATAACAACAATATATACATCCCTGAGGGATTTTTATACTTTTGCTAGTAATTTAGTGCAATTATTATTGTAAGGGACAAATAATAATGGGAGAATATATATTGGGATGCACATGGAGAGTTCACCAATTGGATAAGACATATTGTGCATATTTGTGATGAAGAAAGGGCGCACAATGACATCTTCAAAAATATCGCTATTGTGCATATTTATCACCCATGGGGACCTTGAAAACTTTTATGAAAATATATTGGACCAAGTACCTGCAAATGCCAGATTAAGGCTATGTTTACACGTTCAGTATTTTACATCATTATTTGTAGTCAAAACCCACCCAGAGTAGGTGATGATACAGAATACAGAAGTGGTGTTGAGTCTCTTTCAGACTTTTCCTTTGATTGTTCCTCTCCTGATATATATATATATATATATATATATATGTATATATGTATATATATATATATATACAGTTAGGGCCAGAAATATTTGGACAGTGACACAATTTTCGCGAGTTGGGCTCTGCATGCCACCACATTGGATTTGAAATGAAACCTCTACAACAGAATTCAAGTGCAGATTGTAACGTTTAATTTGAAGGGTTGAACAAAAATATCTGATAGAAAATGTAGGAATTGTACACATTTCTTTACAAACACTCCACATTTTAGGAGGTCAAAAGTAATTGGACAAATAAACTTAACCCAAACAAAATATTTTTATTTTCAATATTTTGTTGCAAATCCTTTGGAGGCAATCACTGCCATAAGTCTGGAACCCATGGACATCACCAAACGCTGGGTTTCCTCCTTCTTAATGCTTTGCCAGGCCTTTACAGCCGCAGCCTTCAGGTCTTGCTTGTTTGTGGGTCTTTCCGTCTTAAGTCTGGATTTCAGCAAGTGAAATGCATGCTCAATTGGGTTTAGATCTGGAGATTGACTTGGCCATTGCAGAATGTTCCACTTTTTGGCACTCATGAACTCCTGGGTAGCTTTGGCTGTATGCTTGGGGTCATTGTCCATCTGTACTATGAAGCGCCGTCCAATCAACTTTGCAGCATTTGGCTGAATCTGGGCTGAAAGTATATCCCGGTACACTTCAGAATTCATCCGGCTACTCTTGTCTGCTCTTATGTCATCAATAAACACAAGTGACCCAGTGCCATTGAAAGCCATGCATGCCCATGCCATCACGTTGCCTCCACCATGTTTTACAGAGGATGTGGTGTGCCTTGGATCATGTGCCGTTCCCTTTCTTCTTCAAACTTTTTTCTTCCCATCATTCTGGTACAGGTTGATCTTTGTCTCATCTGTCCATAGAATACTTTTCCAGAACTGAGCTGGCTTCTTGAGGTGTTTTTCTGCAAATTTAACTCTGGCCTGTCTATTTTTGGTATTGATGAATGGTTTGCATCTAGATGTGAACCCTTTGTATTTACTGTCATGGAGTCTTCTCTTTACTGTTGACTTAGAGACAGATACACCTACTTCACTGAGAGTGTTCTGGACTTCAGTTGATGTTGTGAACGGGTTCTTCTTCACCAAATTAAGTATGCGGTGATCATCCACCACTGTTGTCATCCGTGGACGCCCAGGCCTTTTTGAGTTCCCAAGCTCACCAGTCAATTCCTTTTTTCTCAGAATGTACCCAACTGTTGATTTAGCTACTCCAAGCATGTCTGCTATCTCTCTGATGGATTTTTTCTTTTTTTTCAGCCTCAGGATGTTCTGCTTCACCTCAATTGAGAGTTCCTTTGACCGCATGTTGTCTGCTCACAGCAACAGCTTCCAAATGCAAAACCACACACCTGGAATCCACCCCTGACCTTTTAACTACTTCATTGATTACAGGTTAACGAGGGAGATGCCTTCAGAGTTAATTGCAGCCCTTAGAATCCATTGTCCAATTACTTTTGGTCCCTTGAAAAAGAGGACGCTATGCATTACAGAGCTATTATTCCTAAACCCTTTCTCCGATTTGGATGTGGAAACTATCATATTGCAGCTGGGAGTGTGCACTTTCAGCCCATATTATATATATAATTGTATTTCTGAACATGTTTTTGTAAACAGCTAAAATAACAAAACTTGTGTCACTGTCCAAATATTTCTGGCCCTAACTGTATATATATATATATATATATATATATATATATATATATATATATATATATATATATATATATATATTATAAAACCCCTGGCATAAATTATGGAATCACCGTCCTTGGATGATGTTCATTCAGTTGTTTAATTTTGGAGAAAAAAAAAAGATCACAAACATGGCACAAAGCTAAAGTCATTTCAAATGGCAACTTTCTAGCTTTAAGAAACACTAAAAGAAATCAAGAACAAATAATGTGGTAGTCAGTAATGGTTACCTTTTTTTAACCAAGCATTGGGGAAAATTATGGAATCACTCAATTCTGAGGAAAAAAATATGGAACCATGAAAAACAAACAAGAAAACACTCCAACACATCACTAGTATTTTGTTGCACCACCTCTGGGTTTTATAACAGCTTGCAGTCTCTGAGGCATGGACTTAATGAGTGTCAAACTCTTCATCAATCTGGCTCCAACTTTCTCTGATTGCTGTTGTCAGATCAGCTTTGCAGGTTGGAGCCTTGTCATGGACCATTTTCTTCAGCTTCCACCAAAGATTTTCAATTGGTGTGAGGTCCGGACTATTTTCAGGCCATGACATTGACCTTATGTGTCTTTTTTCAAGGATTGTTTTCACAGCTTTTGCATTATCATCTTGAAAAATTATTTAATCATCCCCAAACATCCTTTCAATTAATGGCATAAAAAACACACAAAAGTGTTCAAAATATCAACATAAACTTGTGCATTTATTGAAGATGTAATGACAGCCATCTCACCAGTGCCTTTACCTGACATGCAGCCCTATATCATCAATGACTGTGGAAATTTGCATGTTCTCTTCAGGCGGTCATCTTTATAAATCTCATTGGAACGGCACCAAACAAAAGTTCCAGCATCATCACCTTGCCCAATGCAGATTCGCGATTCATCACTGAATGACTTTCATCCAGTCATCCACAGTCCACGATTGGTTTTCCTTAGCCCATTGTAACCTTGATTTTTTCTGTTTAGGTGTTAATGATGGCTTTCATTTAGCTTTTCTGTATGTAAATCTCATTTCCTTTAGGCGGTTTCTTACAGTTCGGCACAGATTTTGACTCCAGTTTCCACCCATTCGTTCCTCATTTGTTTAGTTGTGCATTTCCTGTTTCGAAGACATATTGCTTAAAATTTCGGGTCTTGACACTTTGATGTCTTCCTTGGTCTACAAGTATATTTGCCTTTAGCAACCTTCCCTTGTTGTTTGTATTTGGTCCAGATTTTAGACACAGCTGGCTGTGAACAACCAACATTTTTTGCAATATTGTGTGATGATTTACCGTCTTTTAAGAGTTTGATAATCCTCTCCTTTGTTTCAATTGACATCTCTCTTGTTGGAGCCATGATTCATGTCAGTCCACTTGGTGCAACAGCTCTCCAAAGTGTGATCACTCCTTTTTAGATGCAGACTTCTTTTTTTCTTCAAAATTCAACAACTGCATGAACATCCTCCAAGGCCGGTGATTCCATAATTTTTTCCAGGGTTTATATGTATATATATATATATATATATATATTAGTCTGGAGAATAAGGGGCAGAACTCTGGAGAATAAGGGGTTGAAATGAGGGAAATAAGGGACAGAAGTCTGGAAAATAAGGGGCAGGAGTCTGGAGAATAAGGGGCAGGTGCCATGATCTAGATCGGAGTTTTGAGTCCTGCCTTCCCCTTTTCCTTACGAGATCATTGAGGTTGTCAATCCAGTTGCCTTTCACTTACGCCTACCTCCGTCGCTTCGGATCCCCAATGTGTTCCATAAGTCCCTTCTTAAGTCATTTGTACCATGCTCTGCTTGGCCTCCATCCCATCCGCCTCCTGTCTCAGTGGATGGTCAGACTGACACAGTGGAACAGATTGTGGATTCTCATATGGTCTGCAGTTCACTTCAGTATTTGGTCCATTGGAGGGGTTACGGTCCAAAGGATCAATCTTGGGTCCCAGCACGATCTGTCCATGCTGGTCGATTGTTTTGGGCATTTCATGCACATTTTCCTGGGAAATCTTGGGGTCCATGGCCCCCCTTGAGAGAAGAGTACTGTCATGATCCAGACCTGGTTTTGAGTCCTGCCTTCCCTCTTTCCTGTCTGGACATGTCAGGGATTAACTTCTCTCAGCCTCAGTATGAGTTCAGGTTTGCTATTTATTGCTGCTGCACCCTGTAGGTGGTGTCAGTTATAGTTCTGCCTACAGCGTGAGCAGATGACTCTGTTACACCCTGACTTGTCTTGCTGTTATTCCTGACTCGACCCATGTCTGTGTTATATCCTGCTCCCTGTCCTGTCTCTGTGTGTCCCCTTTGTGTCTGGACTTCTTGGCGCTTGAACATGGCTTGGACCCTGACCTGCTTTTGACTCTTGGCTTTGGCATATAAGCTCCTGACTGTTACTGATCCCCTGGCTTGTCTCTGACCCTGAGTTTGCTTATTCCTTTGGTACTGCGCTACAGTTTTGGATTTGACTCGGCTAGTTTGACTTGCCTGCTGCCACCTGGTGGTAGATTCGCTGCTGCATGGTAGGTCTGCTTCATCTGTGTGCATGAAATCTCTCCACTCTATTCGCCACCTAGCAGAGCTAGCTTCCACCTGCATTGCAGCAGCGTGATATTATAACTGACCACTGACAGTTTTTTGTTTTTGTTTTTCTCTTTGCTTTGTTCCTTATGGATCCGTTGCACACTCTTGCGGGTCAGATGTCAAATCTGACCCAAATGGTGCAGGATTTGTCAGTGGAACATAGGGCTCTTGCATTTTCTCATAACCAACTGCAGAGGGAGCTTTCTGAGATGATTAAATCTTTTTAGGGTTCTATTTCCTAATCTGTCTGTAGGCACCCTGACACTGTTGATGTTTTGCTGCACGCTCTTGTACCTACGGTCAGGCTCCCAGATACCTCCTCCAGAGAAATGGAGAAATTCCGCACATTCAGGGAGAATTGTAAGCTGTTCTTCTCTCTTAGACCCTGATCCTCTGGAGATGAGAGTCAGCGAGTGGGGATAATTAATTCCTTACTTCGTGAGGGACCTCAATCGTGAGCTTTCTTTTTACCTGATACTGCCCTTGAACGTTTGTCTGTGGATATGTTCCTAGAGGCCTTAGGACTTATTTTTGATGAACCAGATCTGGTCAGGGTGGCAGAGAACATCATCATGAGTCTCTCCCAGAGTAATCTCACTGCTAAACGGTATTGTTCTGAGTTTAGACGGTGGTCCACGGAGATGTTTTGGGATGACTCGGCTTTGAGATGTCAGTTCAGGAGAGGACTTTTCGATCATCTCAAGGATGCCTGGGCCCTCTATCCGCCACCCAGTTCACTGGAGGAGGCCATGACTCAGGCCTTTCATATGGACCAGAGATTACAGGAAAGAGGAGTTATCCAACGAGAGATTCCTGTATTGCCTGCTAGGTCTGAGGTGATGCCATTTACAGAGACCATGGAGGTTGGTGCCACCAACTTCAAGGAGAAGGAGAGGAGGCCACTACATGATGGGGAATTACGCTTTTATTGTGGAGATCAGGGACATTGGAAGAAGGACTGCCCCTCTTGTCCATCGATTAACAAGCGTCCGAGTCTGGGTGATTGTCGAAGAAGTCATCCAGACTCTCAGGCACCATTTTCATCATTTCAAATATTTTGGTTAGAGATGGAACTGTGTTATGGAGGTCTTTACGTATCCACTTCAGCATTCGTGGACTGTGGATCATCCATGAACTTCATTGACTTTAGTTAGGGACAGTTAGGCTAGAGACTCCCATCCATATCATTGCCATTGATAAGACACCATTGGCTTAAAAAGTTATTAAGTTTGTCTCTGAGGAGTTCCTCCTCAAGGTGGGTTCCTTGCACCAAGAAAAAATTTCATGTTATGAATAATCTTCCTGTGGGACTGATGTTGGGGTTCCCCTGGTTACAGAGGCATAATCCTGTTATAGACTGGGGATCTCGTGATATTGTTAAATGAGGTCCTAATTGTTCCAATGGTTGTCTTTCTACTGTTGTTGTGTTTGCCATTAATCTGGAGAGTATTCTAGAGTATCTGAAGGATTTTGGGGACGTGTTCTTTGAAAAAGAGGCTGAGGTCTTGCCCCCACATCGTCCTTATGATTGTACGATTAATCTTATTCCCGGTTCTAAATTGCCCAAAGACCTTTGTACAATCTTTCTGGCCCGGAACGTACGACTATGAAAAATTATATCTCTGATAGTGTACGCAAAGGCCACATCCATCCCTCTGTCTCACCTCCACCTCGCTGGATTCTTTTTTGTTAAGATAAAAAATGGTAGTTCATGCCCGTTCCTCCATTTCCGGGAACTTAATAAAATTACGGTGAGAAATACCTACCCTCTCCCACTCATTCTAGAGCTTTGTTATAACCAATTGTCTGGGGCTAAGTAGCTTTCCAAACTTGATCTCAGGGGACCATATAACCTGATCCGCATTTGGGATGGGATGAGTGGAAAATGGCATTTCTTACCTCTGTGGGTCTGTTTGAAAATTTGGTCCTGCCCTTTGGGTTCACGAACTCGCCTGCGGTGTTTAAGGACCTCATGAATGATGTTTTTTTCTGATTTTATTAGGCATTTTATGGTAGTATACCTGAACGATATCCTTGTTTTCTCTCCTGACAAGGAATCTCACATTGGTCATTTGGTCATTTACGTGCTGTTCTTCATAGGTTACGGCTAAATTCTCTGTTCGCTAAACCAGAGAAATGTTCTTTTTGTGTCCAGGAGCTTTCCTTTCTTTGGTTCATCCTTTCTTCCAACTGGTTTCGGATGGATCCCGGAAAGGTACAGGCCATTTTTTATTGGATGCAGCCCAGAGACCACAAGGTTCTGCAGCGTTTTGTGGGTTTTGTCAATTATTATCGAAAATTCTTCAAAGGATTTTCTCAGGTGGTCAAGCCACTCATGGATCTCACTTGCAAGGGGGCTGATCTCAAAGTCTAGTCACCCCTGGTGGTTGAAGCATTTATTATATTAAAGAAGTGTTTTATGTCCACTCCTGTATTGGCTCAACCTGATCCATCAGAACCATTTATCGAAGAGGTGGACTCATCGGATGTGGGAATGGGGGCGGTGTTGTCTCAGGAACCGGTTATTTTGACTAATTTAAGACCATGTGCCTTTTTCTCCAGGATGTTTTCTTCTGTGGAAAGGAATTATGATGTTGGTAACTGGAAGTAATTGGCCATAAAATAGGTTTTTGTCTACTTGTGATACCTGTGCCCTTGCTAAGAGCTCCCATAATTAAACGGCCGGGGAATTGGTGCCATTGACTTCCAATGGAAAATTGTGATTTGGTTAGTGGTTGACAGATTCAGTAAACAGGCGCATTTTGTACTTTTTGAAGGACTGCCTAATGCAGAAACACTATCTAAGTTGTTTTTTGAGCACATTGTGCGGTTGCATTGCATGCTTTTGAGTGTTGTTTCTGATAGAGTAGTGCAATTTGTGTCCAAATTTTGGAGGGCATTTTGTAAAAGATTGGGTGTTTGCTTGCCCTTCTCCTCAGCCTACCATCCCGAGCCAACAGTCAGACAGAGAGGACCAATCATTCTCTTGAGCAGATTTTGCAGTGTCTTGCTATGTCTCAGCAGAATGATTTGGTGTTCTATATTGCCAGTGGCTGAGTTTGCATTTAATAATCGGGTTAATCAGTCCACTGAAACCTCTCTTCTGTAACTAAGGTTTTCACCCCCATTTTAGCAAATTTTCCAGGCTGGATTCAGGATGTCCAGGAGCTGATTCCGCAGTGAAACGGTTGGGGTAGGTGTGGAAGAAGGGCCAGAAGAACATTATAGATGGTCAGGGCGAACATAAACATTTTGCTTATAAGCGAAGGTCTGTAGGACCTATATTCCTGGTAAAGGTACCGTCACACTAGACGATATCGCTAGCGATCCGTGACGTTGCAGCGTCCTGGCTAGCGATATCGTCCAGTGTGACAGGCAGCAGCGATCAGGCCCCTGCTGTGATATCGCTGGTCGGGGAAGAAAGTCCAGAACTTTGTTTCGTCGCTGGATCTCCCGCTGACATCGCTGAATCGGCGTGTGTGATGCCGATTCAGCGATGTCTTCGCTGGTAACCAGGGTAAACATCGAGTTACTAAGCGCAGGGCCGCGCTTAGTAACCCGATGTTTACCCTGGTTACCATCGTTAAAGTAAAAAAAACAACCACTACATACTTACCTACCGCTGTCTGTCCCCGGCGCTGTGCTTCTCTGCTCTGGCTGTGAGCACAGCGGCCGGAAAGCAGAGCGGTGACGTCACTGCTCTGCTTTCCGGCTGCCCGGCGCTCACAGCCAGAGCAGAGAAGCACAGCGCCGGGGACAGACAGCGGTAGGTAAGTATGTAGTGGTTGTTTTTTTTACTTTAACGATGGTAACCAGGGTAAACATCGGGTTACTAAGCGCGGCCCTGCGCTTAGTAACCCGATGTTTACCCTGGTTACTGGGGACCTCGGGATTGTTGGTTGCTGGAGAGCGGTCTGTGTGACAGCTCTCCAGCGACCAAACAGCGACGCTGCAGCGATCCGGATCGTTGTCGGTATCGCTGCAGCGTCGCTTAGTGTGACGGTACCTTAAGAGATAAAATGTGGTTGTTTACCAAGAAAATACGTCTGAAAGTCCCTTCTGCTAATTTAGGTTCCAGGTTTATTGGTCCTTACAAGATCATTGATGTTATCAATCCAGTTGCCTTTCACTTACGCCTGCCTAGGTCACTTTAGATACCCAATGTGTTCCATAAGTCCCTTCTTAAGTCATTTGTACCATGCTCTGCTTGTTCTCCATCCCCTACGCCTCCTGTCTCGGTGAATGGTTAGACTGATTACACAGTGGGACAGATTGTGGATTCCCATATGGTCTGCATTTCACTTCAATATTTGGTGCATTTTAGGGGTTACGGTCCAAAGGATTGATCTTGGGTCCGGGCATGATCTGTCCATGCTGATCGATTGGTTCAGGCATTTCATGCAGATTTTCCTGAGAAACCTGGGGGTTTGTGCCCCCCCCCCTTGAAAGGAGAATGCTGTCATGATCCAGACGGGTTTTGAGTACTGCCTTCCCCTTTTCCCTGTCTGGTCATGCCAGGGGTTAACTTCTCTCAGCCTCAGTATGGACTCAGGTTTGCTATTTATCGCTGCTGCATCCTGCAGGTAGTGTCGGTTATAGTTCTGTCTATTGTGTGAGTAGCTCACTCTGTTACACCCTGTCTTGCTGTTATTCCTGACTCTTCCATGTCTGTGTTATACCCTGCTCTGTTATGAA
This sequence comes from Ranitomeya imitator, assembly GCF_032444005.1. Classification (NCBI taxonomy): domain Eukaryota; kingdom Metazoa; phylum Chordata; class Amphibia; order Anura; family Dendrobatidae; genus Ranitomeya; species Ranitomeya imitator. Next base: position 789,971,295 of record NC_091282.1, on the reverse strand, counting down.
CAGGTAATTCAGAACCACAATGGACCTTGAAGTTCAGAGCACACAAAGTGACCTGACAATTACCAAAAACATAGGACGAGCTCTGAGACGTGGGAACTCTGCTGACCGCAATCCCTAATCCTATCCAACCACACTAAAGGTAGCCGTGGAGCGCTCCTGACCAGAACCTAGGCGCCTCGAGCACAGCCTGAGAAACTAGCTAGCCCTAAGAAAGGAAAATAAGCCTACCTTGCCTCAGAGAAATACCCCAAAGGAAAAGGCAGCCCCCCACATATAATGACTGTGAGTTGAGATGAAAATACAAACGCAGAGATGAAATAGATTTAGCAAAGTGAGGCCCAACTTACTGAACAGACCGAAGATAGGAAAGATTGCTTTGCGGTCAACACAAAACCCTACAAACAACCACGCAGAGGGGGCAAAAAGACCCTCCGCACCGACTAACGGTACGGAGGTGCTCCCTCTGCGTCCCAGAACTTCCAGCAAGCAAGAAACCAATATAGCAAGCTGGACAGAAAAAACAGCAAACAAAAATAACACAAGCAAAACTTAGCTTATGCAGGATAGACAGGCGGATCCAGGAGGAAGCAAGACCAATACTAGAACATTGACTGGAGGCCAGGATCAAAGCACTAGGTGGAGTTAAATAGAGCAGCACCTAACGACTTAACCTCATCACCTGAGGAAGGAAACTCAGAAGCCGCAGTACCACTCTCATCCACCAAAGGAAGCTCATAGACAGAACCAGCCGAAGTACCACTCACGACCACAGGAGGGAGCTTGGCCACAGAATTCACAACACTGCTCCCTGTCTTGTCTCTGTGTGTCCACTTTGTGTCTAGACTTCTTGGTACTTGGACATGGCTTGGACTCTGATCTGCTTTTGTCTCTTGTCTTTGGCATATCCACTCCTGACCGCAACTGATCCTCTGGCTTGTCTCTGACCCTAAGTTTGCTTATTCCTTTGGTACTGCGTTACTGTCTTGGATTTGACCCAGTTAGTTTGACTTGCCTGCTGCCACCTGGTGGTAGCTTTGCTGATGCACGGTAGGTCTGCTTCATCTGTGTGCATGACCTCTCTCCACTCTATTGCCACCTGGCGGAGCCAGCTTCTACCTGAATTGCAGCAGCGTGATAGCAGGAGTCTGGAGAATAGATGGCAGGAGTCTAGAGAATAAGGGGCAGGAGTCTGGAGAATAATGGGCAGGAATGTGGAGAATAAAAGGGGCAGACGTGTGGAGAATAAGGGGCAGAAGTCTAAGAAATAAGGGGCTGGAGTCTGGAAAATAAAGGGCAGGAATCTAGAAAATAAGGGGCAGAAGTCTGTAGAATAAGGGGCAGAAATCTGAGGAATAAGGGGCAGATTTCTGGAGAATAAGAGGCAGGGGCCTGGAGAATAAGGGGCAGAAGTGTGGAGAACAAGGTGCAGAGCTCTGGAGAATAAGGGGTAGAAGTGTGGGGAATAAGGGGCAGAACTCTGGAGAATCAGGGGCAGCGCTGGGAATATTGAGGCGTCACAGAGACTTTATGTAATTGTCAATAAGAAGCAACAACTGATGGAATGTTTATAACTGTACATCAGTAACCATAGAAACATTCAACTAAGGCCAGTCTCACACGTCCAGATAATTCCGGTACCGGAGAAAACGGTACCGGAGTTATCCATATCCGTGTGTCCATGTGCTCACGTGGCACATCAGTGTGGCACAAGTGCGGCCGCCATGTGCCGCCCATGTGCCTCCTGAGGACCACACGGACCGTGCAGGAGAGACAGCGCTATAGTAAGCGCTGCAGGAGAGAAGAGATGAAAAATCAATTTTTTTTGGATAAAAATAAAGTTTGGGGTCACCTCCCGCCTCCCACCCCCTGTGCGCCCGCCCGCTTGCAGAGAAATACTCACCCACCTCCCGCGATGCCTCCTCTGTCCTATGTGCAGCCTGTCCTGTGTGAGCGGTCACGTGGTACCGCTCATTACAGTGATAAATATGCAGCTCCACCCCTGGTGGAGCCGCATATTCATCACTGTAATGAGCGGTACCACAGGATACTATCCTATATTTAGTAAAATCTATCATAGGGTTATAGATAATTTAGTGGCAAAATATATAATTGGTGGAGAAAGGTTGAACTTTATGAACCGTGGTTTGTTTGTTTTTCAACCTATGTAACTGTTTCATTCAGGCTTAAATTTATTTTTTTGGTTTAGTTCTGAATCAGTTAACAAATAATGTAATAATGTTAAAAAAAAAAAAAGTGTAAAATTGCAAAACCCCAGAACAGATATATTCTTATCCTTAAATAACAGCTGCCATGTGGTGGAGCAGCAGACATACCGTAACAGAGGAAACATATGTCTGGTTTGCACTATATTGATAAAGAGTACTTTCACACTAGTGTCGGGCTCGGTCCGTCGCAGTGCGTCGGGTCGAGGTTACCGACGCTAGCGTTGTTTGCGCCGCACAACGGGTGCAGCGGATGCAGATTTTCATCGCATCCGCTGCCCCATTGTGAGGTGTGGGTAGGTGGGGGAGGAGTCCCGGCCGCGCATGCGCAATCGGAAAAAGCGTCTGTCGGCAGCAAAAAACGTTACATGTAGCGTTTTTTGCTCCCGACGGTCCGCCACAACACGGCGCAACCGTCGCACGACGGTTGCGACCGACGTGTGGCAATGCGTCGCAATGCGTCGCTAATGTTAATCTATTGGGCAAAAACGCATCCTGCAAACAACTTTGCAGGATGCGTTTTTTCCCATAAACTACGCATTGCGACGTATTGCAAAAAACGCTAGTGTGAAAGTAGCCTTACTCTCGATTCTCTCCAATGTTTTCTGGAAAGCGGAAACTGTTGTTTCAGGTTTTGTCTATTTTTTTAAAGAATATTGTTACATGATGGCTGATAAATTCCATCGTAATATGATATCGTCATGGTGTTCACATTATGGTCACCACTGCAGGACCCCATAATGGATAAATGGATGTAAACAGCACACTAATGGAATGGGAACAGCAGGGGGAAGAAGCCCGGATGCATCTCTGACTCCCAGGTCACTGCGGGGAACAATGTTCTCAGAGTATAAACGCCACTTCTAAAGACTGACAATAAAACATTCAAAATCGAAGCTAAATGGACTTTAACAGGAAAAATTGTTAGGGTATGTTCACACGGTCAGTAAACGCTGCAACCTCCCTGCGGAGACGGACATGTGGTGTGTCTTTATCTTGCGGAGACACTCAGTTTCCGCAAGATAAATTTCCCGTCTATGTATTGGACTCAGTGATTCCATACGGTTCAGTGAACACATGCGGAATCACCTGCGTTCAAAAGCCGGCAGCGCTTTGGGCGGAGCGGACATGTGCTGCATCCAAAGCGCTGACGATTGCTGAACGTGGGGACGTAGCCTAGGGAAACATTCTTTCCTACGTAATGACTTATATATAAGGAAAAAATAAAAAGAGAAAAAAACACCTCCATCACTTAGCCCCTTCATGACCGGAGGTATTTTTTTTATTCAATATGGTCATATGGGAGCTTTTTTTTTGCGGGACAAGTTGTACTTTTGAAAACACCATTGGTATTAACATATTGTGCACTGGAAAACAGGAAATAAATTCCAAGTGCGGTGAAATTGCAAAAAAAAAAAAGTTTTTGTTTTTTTTACCAGGTTCGCTAAATGCTAAAACTGACCCACCATTATGATTCTCAGGGTTATTACAAGGTCATAGACACCAAACATGTCTAGGTTCTTTTTTATTTAAGTGGTGAAAATAAAAATCTAAATTTTGTAAAAAAAAAGATTTTGCATCAACTTCCAAGACCTGTAGCGTCTCCATTTTTTGTGATCCGGGGCTGGCTGAGGGCTTATATTTTGCACTCCAAGCTGAAGTTTTTATTGATACCATTTTGTTGCAGATACGTTCTTTTGATCGTCCGTTGTTACATTTTATTGCATTGTCGCAGCGACCCAAAAAATGTAATTCTGACGTTTTGAATTTTTTTCTCATTAACCCGTTTAGCAATCGGATAAAATCTTTTTTCAAATAGATAGATCGGGTGATTCTGAATGCGGCGATACCAAATATGTGTTTGCTTGAATTTTTTTATTAGAAGCTGCAGTACTTCGATCTGCTCTGCTACATACAGGCAATGATCAGATCGCCTGTATGTAGCACAAATACTCATTTGCTATGAGCGTCAACCACCAGGCGGCGCTCATAGCAATCCAGCAATGACAACAATGGAGGCCGGCTGGAGACTTCTGGTTGTCATGCCGGCCTGTCGGTGACCAGCGATCATGTGACAGGGTCACCAATGGGCGGGCTTAGTCACGCAGTTCCGGTAAGTGCAATTTAAATGCTGCTATCAGAAATTGACAGCAGCATTTAACTTGTTAACTGCCGTGGGTGGATCGTGATTCCACCCGCAGCTGTTGTGCGCACAAGCCAGCTGTAGAGATCAGCTTTCAGGCCAGAGGCTGCACCAAACAGGGGGAGTCTGACATCGGCGTACCATTATGCCCGATGTTGGAAAGGGGTTAAAAAGCTTATCCACCTTTGGGGACATTATTTTCATTTATATGCATATATTTAGGGTTAAAAAAATTCAATTTGGTTTCCTTAAAAAATGTACATTGTTTGCCTTCTATAGCGTCTCTGTCTCAGTGAGCTGATGCTGACCATCTTTTTTATCTCTATTTTTTCTGAGCTCTTCACAGCTGAGTTATGACCACACACCACATCAAATTTCAATCTACAGTAAAAAAGGAGCCTATAAAACCTAAACAATGCAACGTTTTTAATGAAATCCAGCTGCAAAATATTTTTTAGCCCCAAATACATGCATTTAAGTAAAAAAAATAACAATTTGTCAGCATAAGTGAACAACCTTGTTAAGCTAATAAGCTTATTTGCCTAGCTTCTAAAATCTAAAAAAAAAGCGTCAAGAACAGTAAAAAATAGGGGCAAAAATGCACATTTTTGGGCACAAAAACAAATTAAACAAAGCCTCAATAAATATCCCCATATATGAAATAATAGATGATGAAGTGACTGTGGCCTTAAAAGATTTTTTTAGTTGTCTCTTTCTTATGACATATATAAAGTTTCTGGTGACTTTTTCGTTTCCCATCTTTCACACATTATCCAGCATTGTGCTCATAGTTTTCTTTATGTAATTGGTCCATCTAGTTCTTCATATTTCTTTCTTCTATTGATTTTTCAAACCATCGTCCTCAGCGCCAGGAGTCATAACCAGCTGCATTTAGGCCTTTAGGTTCTTTCAAAATATCATAGAAGAGTGAAGAGAATTGATTTGTCAGAAATTATAAAAAAAAAAAAAAAAAAGCTTTATTCTGAAAAAATAATAATAAAAAAAAGCTTTACACCTGTTTCTCTTTATTACAGCTTTGGTTTCTTTACCACTCTTTGTAATCTACTATATAATTGTCTAAGGGTCACTTCCGTCTTTCTGTCTGTCTGTCACGGAAATCCCAAGTCGCTGATTGGTCGCGGCAAAACGGCCACGACCAATCAGCGACACGCGCAGTCCGGCGGCAAAATGGCCGCTCCCTACTCCCCTGCAGTCAATGCCCGCTCTATACTCCCCTGCAGTCAGTGCTCACACAGGGTTAATGGCAATGTTAACGGACCGCGTTATGCCGCGGTGTAACGCACTCCGTTAACGCTGCTATTAACCCTGTGTGACCAACTTTTTACTATTGATTCTGCCTATGAAGCATCAATAGTAAAAAGATCTAATGTTAAAAATAATAATAATAAAAAAAATCATTATATACTCACCCTCCGTCGGCCCCCCAGATCCAGCCCAGGCCTTTCCCGCCCCTCAAGACGCTCCGGTGACCGGTCCATGCATTGCGGTCTCACAAGATGATGACGTAGCGGTCTCGTGAGACCGCAATGCACTTTTGGGACCGGAGCATCACAAGGAGCATCGGTAAACGCCTGGGCTGGATCCGAGGGCTGCCAGAAGGTTAGTATATAACTTTTTTATTTTAATTCTTTTTTTAACAGGGATATGGTGCCCACATTGCTATATACTACGTGGGCTGTGTTAGATACTACATCTTTGTGCTATATACTATGTGGGCTGTGCTATATACCATGTGGCTGTGGTATATATTACGTGGCTGGGCAATATACTACGTCGCTGTGCTCTATACTATGTGGCCTGTGTTATATATTGCATGGGCAGTGTTATATACTACGTCTCTGTGCTATATACTACATGGCAGTGCAATTTACTATGTGGCTGTGCAATATATTACGTGGCTGAGCAATATACTACGTGGCTGTGCAATATATTATGTGGCTGGGCAATATACTACGTGTCTGTGCTATATACTATGTGGCTGGGCAAAATACTATGTAGCTGAGCAATATACTATGTGGCTGGGCAATATACTACGTGTCTGTGCAATATACTACGTGTCTGTGCTATATACTACGTGGCTGGGAAATATACTATGTGGCTGAGCAATATACTACGTGTCTGTGCTATTTACTATGTGGGCTGTGCTATATACTATGTGGCTGGGCAGTATACTACGTGGCTGTGTTATATACTATGTGGCTGTGCTATATACTATGTGGCTGTGCTATATACTACGTGGGCTGTGTTATATACTACGTGGGCTGTGTTATATGCTACTTGGCTGTACTACTGTATATTTCTCTGCTGTATCTGTGCATCATGAATCGTGGTAAGTGTTAAAGAGGAGGGCCCTCTGAGACTCTTTTGCCCGGGACCCTCAAAAACCTGGGCTGTGCTATATACTACGTGGCTGGGCAATACACTACGTGGCTGTGTTATATACTACGTGGTGTGCTATATACTAAGTGGCTGTGCTATATAGTACATGGGCTGTGTTATATACTACGTGGCTGTGTTATATGCTACATGGGCTGTGTTATATACAGTACTACGTGGGCTGTGTTATACGCTACTTGGCTGTGATATTTTTCTCTGCTGTATCTGTGCATCATGAATCATGGTATGTGTTAAAGAGGAGGGCCCACTGAGACTCTTTTGCCCGGGGCCCTCAAAAACCTGGAGCCGGCCTTGGGTTCACTGATTGGTCACGCCTGGCCACGAATAATCAGCGACAGGTGCAGTACGCCCACAAATTGGCGCAGAATTTGAACCACACTTCGCCAATTGGTTGCTGCCGGCCGGCCGAATCCTGTGTATAAATTGCATTATTCTGAAAACTTCATAAATAAACTAGATACATATTCTAGAATACCCGATGCATTAGAATCGGGCCACCATCTAGTATAAATATATAAAATCATAAATATTACAGCCATATACTATATGATGCCATACTTTACATAACTAATATGGAGACACTATGCTGAACACAAGTTATGCACTGTAAAAACTGTGTCTGAGCCTCTCTCTGTTGTATGGTGGTAAAGTGGGTAGTCATGAGCTAAATAAATATATATATATATATATATATATATATATATATATATATATATATTAATTTATTAATATATAATATAGATCATAACATATCTTTAAAAAAATGAGTTCCTTGCAAATACCTTTATCCCTTTACAGTTGGAATAAAATCCTAAAATTCTAGCTTCTTATAGTCACCACTAGAGGGAGCTCACTGTAGAAAGTGAATACAAGCTGTTTAAATGTATATGTATTTACTGCCATCTAGTGGTGGCCTGGCAGAATGTTTAGGTTACTCACACTTGTGTCTCAATTAAAGGTTCTCTTTTTTTACGAGCAAACAAACTCTCAGTATTCCTCTAACTAGATAAAATGGAAACCCTTTTGATCTGTCCCTTAGAAGTTCCACATAATATCTATTCTTCCACGCATCCTTGCCAAGATGAATCATTAAGGGGATACATTTTGTTTACAGCGCAGATCCCAAAGCTGTTGAATGCTATACCGCTCTCACTTACTGCACAAAAAAAAACAGGAATGAAACATTATTATACCTGATAGTGCAAGGTCTGTATATATTACACAGCACAGTGGAATGGAGACCTTAAATATTAATGAGTACATTCATACATTATTAAAGATAATATGCATTTATTTGTATGCAAAATATAGATTTGTAGATTTAGATATTCATTTGTACGTTACGACTTTCCAGCAACTTTTGATTAGATTTGAATAATATTTTCATTCTTTCCCAAAGTGAAACTGATGATGTCTTCGGGACTTGAAAAAAACAAAAACTTTTCTTACTTCATATTCATTCATCATGGTCCAATCTACAAGCATGCTCACAAATTGTGTTCATACACCAATATTTTGAGAAGATACAACAGATATCACAACATACAATATGCATTTCCAGAATTTGTCTTGTGTATTACTTTATGGAGAATTCAGCCCTGTACCACTTAATCAGGGGTCCCCAACCTGTAGCTCGGGAGCCACATGTGGCTCGCGAGCCCATGATGTGTGGCTCGCAGCTGGCTGCCAGCTTGGTGCATTATCACCAGATGTCACGTAGTATATTGCCCAGTGACGTAGTATATCGCACAACGACGTAGTATACAGCACAGAGCCACGTAGTATATTGCCCAGTCACGTAGTATATTGCCGAGTGACGTAGTATATTGCACAGCGACGTAGTATATCGCACAGCAAAGTAGTATACAGCACAGATTAATAATCGTAATAGTAATTTCGTACTATTGGATTAATAATGGATAGGTGTCTTATTGACGCCTCTCCATTATTAACCTGGCTTAATGTCACCTTACAATAGCAAGGTGACATTAACCCTTCATTACCCCATATCCCACCGCTACTCAGGAGTGGGAAGAGAGAGGCCAAGTGCCAGAATAGGTGCATCTTACAGATGTGCCTTTTCTGGGGTGGCTGGGGGCAGATGTTTTTAGCTGGAGGGGGCCAATAACCATGGACCCCCTCCAGGCTATTAATATCTGCCCTCAGTCACTGGCTTTCCCACTCTAACGGAGAAAATTGAGCCCACGCCAATTTTTTCCGGGATTTAACCCTTTAATTTAATAGCTAGAGACCCCAAATTTGACACAAAGACACTTCTTACATTACTAAAGAGGAATATGTAATAAAAGAAGGGATATGAGATGGTTTACTGTATGTAAACCATGTCTCATATCATGTCGGGTTTGTGAAGGAGAAAGGAAAAGCCGGCAATTGAATTACCGGCTTTTCTGCCATCTAGCGCTGAATATATATATATATATACAGTTAGGTCTATATATATTTGGATAGAGACAACATTTTTCTAATATTGGTTATAGACATTACCACAATAAATGTTAAACAAAACATTTCAGATGCAGTTAAAGTTCAGACTTTCAGCTTTTATTTGAGGGTATCCACATTAAAATTGGATGAAGGGTTTAGGAGTTTCAGCTCCTTAACATGTGCCACCCTGCTTTTAAAGGGACCAAAAGTCATTGGACAGATTCAATAATTTTAAATAAAATGTTCATTTCTAGTACTTGGTTGAAAACCCTTTGTTGGCAATGACTGCCTGAAGTCTTGAACTCATGGACATCACCAGACGCTGTGTTTCCTCCTTTTTGATGCTCTGCCAGGTCTTCACTGTGGTGGTTTTCAGTTGCTGTTTGTTTGTGGGCCTTTCTGTCTGAAGTTTAGGCTTTAACAAGTGAAATGCATGCTCAATTGGGTTGAGATCAGGTGACTGACTTGGCCATTCAAGAATATTCCACTTCTATGCTTTAATAAACTCCTGGGTTGCTTTGGCTTTATGTTTTGGGTCATTGCCCATCTGTAGTATGAAACGACGACCAATCAGTTTGGCTGCATTTGGCTGGATCTGAGCACACAGTATGTCTCTGAATAGCTCAGAATTCATTCAGCTGCTTCTGTCCTGTGTCGCATCATCAATAAATACTAGTGACCCAGTGCCACTGGCAGCCATGCATGCCCAAGCCATCACACTGCCTCCGCCGTGTTTTACAGATGATGTGGTATGCTTCGGATCATGAGCTGTACCACGCCTTTGCCATACTTTTCTCTTTCCATCATTCTGGTAGAGGTTGATCTTGGTTTCATCTGTTCATAGAATGTTCATCCAGAACTGTGCTGGCATTTTTAGATGTTTTTTAGCAAAGTCCAGCCTAGCCTTTTTATTCTTGATGCTTATGATTTGCTTGCACCGTGCAGTGAACCCTCTGTATTTACTTTCATGCCTTCTTCTCTTTATGGTAGATTTGGAAATTGATATGCCTACCTCGTGGAGAGTGTTGTTCACTTGGTTGGCTGTTGTGAAGGGGTTTCTCTTCACTATGGAGATTATTCTGCCACCATCCACCACTGTTGTCTTCCGTGGGCGCCCAGGTCTTTTTGCATTGATGAGTTCCCCAGTGCTTTCTTTCCTTCTCAGGATGTACCAAACTGTAGATTTTGCCACTCCTAATATTGTAGCAAATTCTCGGATGGGTTTTTTCTGTTTTCGCAGCTTAAGGATGACTTGTTTCACCTGGATGGAGAGCTCCTTTGGCCACATGTTTACTTCACAGAAAAACCTTCCAAATGCAAGTACCACTCCTGAAATCAACTCCAGGCCTTTTATCTGCTTAATTGAGAATGACATAACAAAGGGATTGCACACACCTGTCCATGAAATAGCCTTGGAGTCAATTGTCCAATTACTTTTGGTCCCTTTAAAAACAGGGTGGCACATGTTAAGGAGCTGAAACTCCCAAACCCTTCGTCCAATTTTAATGTGGATACCTTCAAATGAAAGCTGAAAGTCTGAACTTCAACTGCATCTGAATTGTTTTGTTTAAAATTCATTGTGGTAATGTCTATAACCAAAATTAGAAAAATGTTGTCTATGTCCAAATATATATGGACCTAACTGTATATATATATATATATATATATATATATATATATATGTGTCTCACTGATATATATATATATACCGTATATACTCGAGTATAAGCCGACCCGAGTATAAGCCGACCCCCCTAATTTTGCCACAAAAAACTGGGAAAACTTATTGACTCGAGTATAAGCCTAGGGTGGAAATGCAGCATTTACCGGTGAATTTCAAAAATAAAAATAGATCATTATTTCCCCATAGCTGTGCCATATAGTGCTCTACACCGTTCATTATTTCCCCATAGCTGTGCCCCATATAGTGCTCTGCACCGTTCATTGTGCCCCATAGCTGTGCCATATACGGTGCTCTGCACCGTTCATTGTGCCCCATTGCTGTGCCATATACAGTGCTCTGCACCGTTCATTGTGCCCCATTGCTGTGCCATATACGGTGCTCTGCACCGTTCATTGTGCCCCATTGCTGTGCCATATACGGTGCTCTGCACCGTTCATTGTGCCCCATTGCTGTGCCATATACAGTGCTCTGCACCGTTCATTGTGCCCCATTGCTGTGCCATATACGGTGCTCTGCACCGTTCATTGTGCCCCATTGCTGTGCCATATACGGTGCTCTGCACCGTTCATTGTGCCCCATTGCTGTGCCATATACGGTGCTCTGCACCGTTCATTGTGCCCCATAGAAATCTCTGCCGCCGCTGCTGCAATAAAAAAAAAAACCACATACTCACCTCCCTTGATTGCAGCTCCCGGCGTCTCGTTCCGGCGCCTCCATCTTCCCGGCGTCTCTGCTCTGACTGATCAGGCAGAGGGCGCCGCGCACACTGTATGCGTCATCGCGCCCCCTGCCTGAACAGTCAGAGCGCAGACGCCGGGAAGATGGAGGCGCCGGCCGGGAAGATGGAGCGGCGCCCGGCGGCTGGAACGAGGACAGGTGAATATGACATACTTACCTAGTCCTGGCGATCCTCGCGCTGTCCCTCTGCCTGGTCTTCGGTGCCGCAGCTCTTCCTGTCAGCGGTCACCGGCACCGCTGATTAGAGGAATGAATAGGCGGCTCCGCCCCTATGGGAGGTGGAGCCGCTTATTCATATCTCTAATGAGCGGTCCCACGTGACCGCTGAAGAGGGGAAGAAGCTGCAGCACAGAAGCCCGTGGGACGGCAGGGACAGCGCGAGGATCGCTGGGACTAGGTAAGTATACCTCAGCGCCCTCACCCCCTCACCCGCCGACCCTGCCACCCACATTGACTCGAGTATAAGCCGAGAGGGGCACTTTCAGCCCAAAAATTTGGGCTGAAAATCTCGGCTTATACTCGAGTATATACGGTATATATATATATATATAAATATACCTATACTATGTGTGCACATTTATTCTACCAATTCTATTCTATTCTGTCAGTGTGATTTTACTGTACACCGCGCTGAATTGCCGTCTTTTCTATAGAACACCGCTGTGTATTTCTCACAAGTCACACGCATGGTCCATGTGTAATCCGTAATTTTCTTGCCCCCATAGACTTTCATTGGTGTATTTTTTGCGCAATACTCTGACAAACGCAGCATGCTGCGATTTTCTACGACCGTAATATACGGCAGATAGGAGCTGTCCCATAGAGAATCATTGGGCCGTGTGCAATGCGTATTTTCTGGATGTATTTTCTGCGCTCATACGTCCGTAAAACTCGCTAGTGTGACGCTGGCCTTACATGCAAAATGTTAACAACTTTTGCCACTTTTTTTTGGTTCTAAAATGGTAAAAGACAAAAATAAATTGCTCGCTTTAACTTTTGTGATTTTTTAAAATTATTTTACTCTACTATTTTGCTTTGTGGTATTTTATCCCCTTTCTTGTAAAATGAAACATTCAGGTTCATCAATTTTGCAGAAAAATCAAAACTACTACTTTTTATCTTTTATCCTTTTCAGTTCATAAAATTCCTTTACATCTTGCACAAAGATTCCTGAAATATAAACAATTCACCCCAGAGGCTTAAATGCACTGTAAACCGCATGCAAACGTGTGCAAACGCAGCGTTTTTAGATGCATAATGTACCGCATGCGTTAAAAATGCAACGTTTACACACTTTTTGATGCGTTTTGCATGCGTTTGCGTTTTCTGTGCGCATGGTGGAAAATTTAACAGGAGAAAAATCTAGATAAACAGACACCGCCAATGGGACTACAGTGGGTGTGTATTATGGGATATCTTTACATAGACCCTTGGACTGCTGAAATCTTTACAGTTTGCTACTGTATCCTGTGTCATGATGGATCTTTGCATCGAGAGCTTTTATTTAAACCTGGATTTAAGCATCAAGCTGTTTCTTGCCTGTGTGTTTGCTTGGGAGCAACAAAGACATTGAGAAAGACAGAGAAGGGCAAGGCGTCGGCGTTTTTGGAGACACCCCATTATTGAACTCCGGGAGAGCCGTGGAGCCTACAATGCGCTATATGGCGAGCTTAATGCCATCCCAGATAAATTCCCGGAATATACCAGGATGTCTCAAGAGACTTTTTCAGGATTTGCTTGGTCGTATCCAAGGAACCATCCGGAGACAGGACCCCCAGCTCTGTAGAGCGATTCCTGCAGAGGAACGTCTCCTGGTCGTGCAGCGCCCCAGAGACCTGGTCGTTGCAGTATGGCACTCTGCCGCTAAGGGGAGTAGCGGTATGTCTGATGGCACTAAGGAGTTCTCCTGACCAGGTATCACCAGAACATATTACACTTCACACTCCGGCCACTAGGGGGAGAAAAAGGCTTTATTTATTGGGCCACTCCTCACACTGGTAAAACTAGGGGCTTGGGAGGAAGTTAGTCAGAAGCTGACTGGGTTGGAACCAGGCAACATCCCATGGCAGGGGGTGTTGCAGGGAGAAGGCACAGGGGGGCCCCTGTCGGGCGTGGGAACCTGGCAGGTGCCTAGCGAACAGAGCAGAACGTAACGGAACCGCGCCTGCACACCCTGCGGCGGTATCCTAAGAAAGAGACACGAAGGGAAGGATATTGTGGAACAGTGTAAACGAGATCAAGCACAAAGGAGAGCCAGTGAGAGTCGTGCCGAGAGAGACAAAGGCAACATCTTACTGAGGCGCGTAGTCAGTGGCCGGAACACCGTAGGAGTAACTGACTTCAGGCCTTACTTCAAACTCCGCTGGACAGCTAGTCATAGGTTGGCTGTCTACCTTACTACACCTACGAAGACATAGGGGGCAACATTGGGAGAGGGGCGTCTCTAGGGTCCCGGAAGACCTCCAAGCCTTCCCGTCATACGGGTGGCGTCCTAGCCATAACATACCTGGGGGACGTTAGAAACTAGTAACATCTGGAACCAAAGAACGAGAGAGAGCTGTAGAGAACGAACGAATGAGAACAGCAGTTGTGAGGACTATTCCGAATGCTCAGCAGGGTAGGACTACAACACACAGGCGCTATTGGTAGGCAACAATTTCCATCTGTGAAGGAAACTCTGGATGTGCCCATCGGACCGGCCGGGCTCTGAGAGCCCTGTTAAACGTACTCTGGATTGAGGATCCTGAAGCCTTCAGTAAAGAGGTAAAGAGACTGCAACCCTGTGTCCTCATTATTGACTGCACCTCACACCATCGCCACCTACACCACCGGGAAGCCCTGGGGACATACTTCACCTGTGGGAAGTTACACCATCCGGCTGCCATTCCATCACCTCAGTGGACCCCATAGCAGCGTCGGTCACCCTGACCGAACACCACAGGTGGCGTCACGAACCCCTGACAGACTGTTCCACTACTTTCATTGGACGCCCCTTAGCAGGGTCGCGGACTGGGTCTAGCCACCGTGACAGCCTCAGAACCGAACCAGAGAGGCCCGGTACCGAAACGCGTGGCCCTGTGTCTGGGGGCGCTCCAACTTGGCGTCACGAACAGGATCGTACTTAAGCCTGAAGAATTGGGTCATGTGTGCCTTGGAACTGTGATTGAAACGTGTTGGACTGTGATTTATTGCAAGGACTGTGTATTGCTATCTGCCGTGAGATTCCTGCCAAAACCACCGCCATTGCCGCACCACGAGGAGCGCAGGAGAAGAAGGAGGACGTGCCATGGGAGGAGACTACCAAAGTGGCTCCAGAAGTGCTGACCGCCCCCTCCGATTGCTGTTGCGGGAGGACGATCTACCCCGAAGCAGAGGAGAACCGCCCCCTGATTGGCAACGGCAGGAACCAAGACAAGAAGGAGCTCCACCCCCAGGAAATGGAGGAGCAGCGTGTGAGTGCCATTGCAGATCCCGGAGAGGGGATGACGACCAACGGGTACCTGAACGATGAAGGAGTGATCCCGGCTTGTCCCTGTCGGCCGGAGGTGGACCCGGACTCGAATTTGCCACGGTTGGAAGACTCGGACTTCTTGGGGTCGCAGGCAGATGAGCCGAGTCAGCCTATCCCGAGCACAGAGCCAGCCGATGCGAAGCTATGGAGACCGGAAGCCACGTCGGGAGAACCGCAGTTCGAGCCGCAGCCGACTCCAGTGTCCTCATCAACGGAACCGATCGGCATCGGTGGAACCACATCAGACGGAGGTGTGGAAAACGCCCCTGCCCTCCTGACTGATTCGGCTCTTGCGACCGCCCTCCATCCTGATGGTGACCGATTCCCTGCCCCTGAACTGGTGGTTATAGCCCCCGGCACCATGGAAAAGCTGGTGCCTCCGCTCCCAACAACTATGGGGACACCACTGTGCGTAAGCTCCGAGGGGGTGATCTTCCAATGGGATAACCCAAGGGTAGAGCCAGATGGGACCAGACAGGAGGGCCTCAGCATCGCTGCGCTCACCTGGGAACAATATAAACAATGCCTGATTTTACACTGGAAAGACCGAAAAGAAACAGAACAAAGTGACCCACCGAAAGTACAAGGACCAAAGACAGGACGCAATAAAGAAAGTCCGGTAAAGCGGGGAACTGTGCTAGCCTTTCACCCGAAGCGAGGTTGGGGCTATATACAGGAACCGGGGCTACCGACAGAAATCTTCTTTACTAGCTACAACATGAAGACCCCACGCCGTGATAGATGGGATAACCAACTGCTGTATCAAGGGGATCAGGTGACATACACCCGCCATCGGAGTGCGCAAGGGTGGTGCACCCGGAATGTTTACCGATGCGAGCCGGTAGTGGTGCCACCTGCTGTCCTGATCATGACTAACCCAGATTTGACGAACTCCACCCCTATCACCACAGTGTGCATTATCGCCGCTACTGAACTTGCAACCAAAGCTGACATTCGGATCCAGACACCGGGTGACCTGGCCGCACCTGAGAGACGAACCCACGACACTGACACCGTATCAGGCGAGAACACGGAACCAGAGCTTCCACGGCCGGGAAGTGTTCATTACCGATGGATGCCTTGCGATCTACTATAGAAATAAACCTCGAAGACCTGAGAAATGTATATAGTTAACTGTTTCCTGCTGTTGCTGCTACTTTAAACCCATCCTGGGTTAACTCCTAGGGATCCCTTTGTTTACCCGGGATCCCTAATGTTTTCTATTTTCTTTTCTACGTTTGCACAAGTTCATCACTGTTTAAAAGACTGCCGGATCATGGACGGTGAATGATTCAAAACTGTTTTTTTATATAGTTTGCACCTTCTTAAAGGTGCTCTCTACTGGTTTTCCAAGCGAGAGAAGACTTTGCGAAGATGATGCTTCCAGATATGACGCAGAAGGTCTTGCTTTCGGTGGACTGGCAGACAGAGAGAGAGTCTGCACAAGAGACTTGGGTCCCTCTTAAAGGGAATGATTACATGATGACTTTAATAAAAGTTGAGCGTTAATAATGTTAAAATTTAGAAAGTTTGATAATGTTAATAAAGGTTGAGGACAGGAAAGCTTGAAGTGAACCCGTAGGGGTTAGAGAGAGAGTCCTCCTGAGAGATGTAGAAAGATGGTCGGCACAATGGCAGTAGATCCAGCCAAGGAGCTAGGCGGTCCTGCATTGGTGAAGTTGGAACGGAAAGAGAAGTTGAGTTATTTAGTATTTTATGCTAGGCCTTTAGTGCGTTCAGAGTATACGCCCTTAAAGGAAAAGTTAACTTATTGTTCAGAGTTTGCACTTAGTAGAATACCCGGCTGGGTACTGAGAGTTAATTATAGTCAAAATGTTAGTTAAAAATATTTAACCTTGTTTTTGTTTGCAACGTTCAAGTGTCCTTACCTCCCATAAAGGGAAGCACCTTTTCTATTTACTTGTTCTAAGCATTCCAAAAATTTGTATGTCTATTGCTGTATTATATTGTTGTTCTTCTTTCCAGTCCAGGAGTACTGCATTTAACCGGGGGGGAAAGCAGCGCCCCAGAGACCTGGTCGTTGCTGTATGGCACTCTGCCGCTAAGGGGAGTAGCGGTACGTCTGATGGCACTAAGGAGTTCTCCTGACCAGGTATCACCAGAACACATTACACTTCACACTCCGGCCACTAGGGGGAGAAAAAGGCTTTATTTATTGGGCCACTCCTCACACTGGTAAAACTAGGGGCTGGGGAGGAAGTTAGTCAGAAACTGACTGGGTTGGAACCAGGCAACATCCCGTGGCAGGGGGTGTTGCAGGGAGAAGGCACAGGGGGGCCCCTGTCGGGTGTGGGAACCTGGCAGGTGCTTAGCGAACAGAGCAGAACGTAACGGAACCGCGCCTGCACACCCTGCGGCGGTATCCTAAGAAAGAGACACGAAGGGAAGGATATTGTGGAACAGTGTAAATGAGATCAAGCACAAAGGAGAGCCAGTAAGAGTCGTGCCGAGAGAGACAAAGGCAACATCTTACTGAGGCGCGTAGTCGGTGGCCGGAACACCGTAGGAGTAACTGACTTCAGGCCTTACTTCAAACTCCGCTGGACAGCTAGTCATAGGTTGGCTGTCTACCTTACTACACCTACGAAGACATAGGGGCAACATTGGGAGAGGGGCATCTCTAGGGTCCCGGAAGACCTCCAAGCCTTCCCGTCATACGGGTGGCATCCTAGCCATAACATACCTGGGGGACGTTAGAAACTAGTAACATCTGGAACCAAAGAACGAGAGAGAGAGAGAGAGAGAGCTGTAGAGAACGAGCGAACGAGAACAGCAGTTGTGAGGACTATTCCGAATGCTCAGCAGGGTAGGACTACAACACACAGGCGCTATTGGTAGGCAACAATTTCCATCTGTGAAAGAAACTCTGGATGTGCCCATCGGACCGGCCGGTCTCTGAGAGCCCTGTTAAACATACTCTGGATTGAGGATCCTGAAGCCTTCAGTAAAGAGGTAAAGAGACTGCAACCCTGTGTCCTCATTATTGACTGCACCTCACACCGTCACCACCTACACCACCGGGAAGCCCTGGGGACATACTTCACCTGTGGGAAGTTATACCATCCGGCTGCCATTCCATCACCTCAGTGGACCCCATAGCAGCGTCGGTCACCCTGACCAAACACCACAGGTGGCGTCACGAACCCCTGACAGACTGTTCCACTACTTTCATTGGACGCCCCTTAGCAGGGTCGCGGACCGGGTCTATTCACCGTGACAGCCTCAGAACCGAACCAGAGAGGCCCGGTACCGAAACGCGTGGCCCTGTGTCTGGGGGCGCTCCAGTCACACTTAGGTACGTAATAATTCTTAACAAATACCTGTCATAATTAATGTTGGTCTCCAATGTATTATTTGTATTTTTCTTTATGTGTTTAGCTAAACAGCACCATAAACAAAACTGTTAGTAATTTTTTCTTTTTTTTTTTCTTTCAGTACCAGCTTGGAATTTCCACATTGTCTGGAATAGTTGCGGACACCTGCTGGGCTTTGTGGAACGTTCTCAGGGATGACTTTATTTTCCTACCCACTGCGGACTTGTTGATAGAAATTGCCGAAAAATTCTGGACTGTGTGTAATTTCCCCAATTCTTTGGGAGTAGTGGATGGAAAGCACATACGGATTACCAAACCCGCCAGATCTGGATCTGAGTACTTTAACTATAAGAAATATTTTTCTCTAGTGCTCATGGCAATAGCAGATGCGGACTGCCGCTTTATCGCAGTTGACATTGGAGCTTTTGGCCGTGGCAATGACTCCCAGACTTTCAAGAACTCGGATATGGGCCAACGTTTGTATGGCAAAAATTTTAATTTTCCCCTGCCACAACCTCTCCTCAACACTCAAGGCCCACCGATGCCATTTGTTATGGTTGGGGATGAGGCCTTTCAGATGTGTGAAAACCTACTGAACCCATATTCCAGTCGGGACTTGAACCACACTAATAGGATTTATAACTACAGACTGACCAGGGCCCGAAGAACAGTAGAGTGTATCTTTGGGATTCTAGTCTCAAAATGGCACATTCTTGGGACAGCCATTAATCTAAAAATGGAGACGGTCAATGAGGTTGTCAAAGCCTAATGGCTAAGGAACGACCCAACATTGAACAGGATGAACCAGTTGCAAACCCACTGCCAGATTTCCAGCATCACCTTCTGCGGTCAAGTGTTGAAGTTGCCCACATGTGGGACCAATTTGCTGCCTATTTTTACTCTGATATTGGATGTGTGGCATGGCAAGATAATAGTGTGTAAAATGTGCTGTTGGGTTTGGGTCTGTACCAGTTATGTTTTAAATGTTACTAATATTTTTTGTTAATAAACAACGTGTTTTGATACCTGTACCGAGTCTCCTATGTCATTCCTCTAAAAACCACTTATGTTGCTAGTGGTAAGGTAGTTGACGTCATTACATCCTAATTCTGATCTGCAGTATCTATTGGACGCAGACTGAAGAGATGATGGAGGTATAATACAAAGCAGATCTATACTCACCAGTCCATGTGTGAGAAGTGACTTCATGATGCACAATCCAGCCTCATGAATTCACTATTTCTGACACCTGTCCAGGTGAGTATAGATATGCCTTGTTTGACCTCCATCGTCTCTTCAGTTTGTGTGAAATAGATTACGTAGACTGAAGAGAAAATGGAAGTTATACAAGGCACGTTCTCTACTCAACAGGTCAGGTGTCATAAATAATTAGATCAAGCCGCAGAATTTTGTGCATCATGAACTCACTATTTATGACACATGACCTGTTGAGTATAGATCTGCTTTATATTACCACCATTGTCTCTTCAGTCTGCGACACATAGATTAAGCAAACTGAAGAGATTATGGATAAAATACAAGTAATATTATTTTTTGACAACTCATAGCTCCATACCAAGCACACAAAGCTGCAGTGTTCTACTTAATAACTCCTGGAGCTATGAGATGGCAAAAAAAAACAAAGTGTACAGCTCAGTGTGTTTATTCGGCACACGGTGTGTGTTGCCGACAGCAAAATACACAAATAACCAAACAGTATTGGGGGAAAAAAACATTAACATTTATCTTTTAAAAAAAAAAATGAACTGCGCCGGCTTGGGGTAGAGTGACGGAACTGGGGGGTGTGTAGCTGTGAGGCCGGGCTAACTGAAGATGACGCAGGGGCTGCAGTAGAAGGGGCAATTAAAGTAGTGAGGTCAGTGAGTTCAGGGATGGTGCTAGAGGCATGGGAAGGCAGAGACACACTGGAAGGAGGAAACAAACCTGACATCACAGACACATTGGGAGGTGAGGGGGGGAGGGATAGCGATAGTCCGCTGTTTCTTTTTCCTTTTCCCATTTGAGATCGGCGCTGTGGTCTGGGGAGCCTCGGTGGGCTCATTTCTTGCGGCCTGGTCATGGTGGCCGACCTGTCAGGGTCCGTGTGCCGCTGCTGCTGCATGGTTGTGGTGATGAAGGCCATGCCAGGGCCCTTTGCCGCTGTTGGGAAGAGCCCCAGAAAAAGAGGCAGAGGCAGAGGACTGGGAAAGGGGAACACGTGATGGACCAGCTTCCCGGTCTCCAGTCTGTGTGGCAGGCCCACTTGCTGCAGCGCTGCTGGATGGCTGGGACGGGTCCGTGGCTGATTGATGAAGGACGGCTCCAGAACCAGAGTCAAGAGTGCTGCTCCAGGTGTTGTGAACAAAAGAAAAAACATTAATACCAAACATTTACAATAGTAAAAGCGCCAACTCCTGTGGAATCGAAAAATACAGATTAGGCAATACAACACAATCCAATACCCCACAAAAAATACTTACGTTCTCTGGGCAAGCACCAGTCTCAAAAATGCCAGCATGTGCTGATATTTATATTTTCTGATCCCAGCTCCAGAACCACTGGGAACCCGGTTCTCTTGACAAAGGTCCTTGTTGAAGTGATTCTTCATCGAACGCCAACGTGTTCAGACTTTGAGCACTGTTGAAAAATAAAAATAATGGTTAGACAATGCACTTTTGGCAATAATCACACAACTGTGTGTGATGAGAGAAACTCTCAGGAATTTCTCTCATCACACACAGTTGTGTGATCCCGGATAAGGTCACTGCTGCATCACACCGCATTGCAATACTTACGAAATGCATTGCGGACCTGAGTCGGGGCGTTGTCCCAGCCATCCCACATCACTTGGGCCACCTCATTCCATAGCCGCTGGATCGTCACGTTGTCCGAATGCTGCGGAACCCGGGTGTCCCACAACGGGACTCGCTCATGGACCAGGAAGATGAGGATATCGTTATGAATGAGGTCCTCATCCCGTTCTGGAACCTAGAAATTAAATAAATACAATAATGTTTCAGACAATAACATAAGGAAAAGAAAGAAAACAACTGAGACAGAAAACAGGCAAGAATATTCAAAGTCAAGGGAAAAAAAAGGAGTCAAGAAGAAAAAGGTAAAGAAAGAGCAAAGTAAGGAAATGAACAGTCCAGAATAGTACAGCCAGGATACATTAAACAGAGGACAATCAGTCAGGTATACTTACACGCCACCTTGCCACACGACCGTGTCTACACTGCTCCTGCTCGGCCTCTGCCGCAGTTGAAGAACTGTTCTGAAAATTGAAAGAAAAAAAAAAATTGTCACATGTGTAGATGTGACAGAGAATACTAACCAATCTGAAGAGATGAGTACTCACTTCACTGTCATTTCCACCTTGTTCAGGCCCAACAAGTTCCTCATAAGAAGACGATGACATTCTGATATCTGTGTGAAGTTGGCACCCCATGTTCTCAAAAGATGAATAAAAATACACCATTCGTTTGTGCTGCGTTTGTGCTGGTTTGTGCCGCAAAAATGAACGTTTGCGCCGCTTTGGTTTCAGAGATATTGCGCGTTATATTTTTATGAAGCTCCGCCCACTTTCCACCCCATGTTCTTAAATTTTAAAAATGAATGCACCATTCGTTTGTGCTGGTTTGTGCTGCAAAAATAAACGTTTGCACCGCTTTGGTTTCCGAGATATTGTGCGCTCAATTTGCTGAAACTCTGCCCACTTTCCACCCCATGTTCTTAAATTTTAAAAATGAATACACCATTCGTTTGTGCTGCGTTTGTGCTGGTTTGTGCTGCAAAAATAAATGTTTGCACCGCTTTGGTTTCCGAGATATTGTGCGCTCAATTTGCTGAAACTCCGCCCACTTTTCACCCCATGTTCTTAAATTTTAAAAATGAATACACCATTCGTTTGTGCTGCGTTTGTGCTGGTTTGTGCTGCAAAAATAAACGTTTGCACCGCTTTGGTTTCCGAGATATTGTGCGCTCAATTTGCTGAAACTCCGCCCACTTTCCACCCCATGTTCTTAAATTTTAAAAATGAATACACCATTCGTTTGTGCTGCGTTTGTGCTGGTTTGTGCTGCAAAAATAAACGTTTGCACCGCTTTGGTTTCCGAGATATTGTGCGCTCAATTTGCTGAAACTCCGCCCACTTTCCACCCCATGTTCTTAAATTTTAAAAATGAATACACCATTCGTTTGTGCTGCGTTTGTGCTGGTTTGTGCTGCAAAAATGAATACACCATTCATTGGTGCTGTATTTGTGCTGGTTTGTGCTGCTTTGGTTTTTGAAATCTCGTACTGAGTTTGCGCCTCAAATCACTGTAACTGATATATGGATAAAGGGAGATAAAAAGAAATGAAAAACACCGGCTAGCCATAGCAATTTTATAATAAAAAAAAATGTATAAATTGTTCCTTACTAGACCCCATACTTCATTTCGATTTCCTGCTTGTGATGCCCCTCCCCCACACACTGTAACTTGGGGAAAGGCCTAAGCAAATGTATGCCTAACAATTTGACTACTAGCTGAGAGACTCCCAGGGTAAATCAAGTGTACTTACTTATTTGAACTGAAAATGTGCTAAACTGTCTTGGTAGATTTCTGCAAAGCTATTACCTGAGCAAAGAAACTTTAGTTCAATCATGGAGTTGTACTTTTATCTGTCTACAACAGTGTTTCCCAAGCAGGGTGCCTGCAGGTGTTGCAAAACTACAACTCCCAGCATGACCGGACAGTCAAAGGCTGTCCGGGTATGCTGGGGGTTGTAGTTCTCCAACACATCAAGTTGTTTGTAATTACAGTAATGCTTTAACCCATTAAAAGAGTACTCTGCTGCAAAACGTATCCCCTATCCCACCCCCCGGGAGGAGGGGGGGTTTGGGTACTGACCACTGGGACCCCCTGCAATCTCCTGCAGTGGCCCTCAGTGCTCCCCTGCATGGAGCAATCACCGCCCTGTGCAGAGTGACTGCCAACCACAGGGCTTTGCTGTGGCAGGCACGCCCCCACCATTTATTACTATGGGAGAGGCAGAGATAGACAATACACTTTTCATCTGTAAAAGTAGAGAGAAGTGAGCGTGCTAAGAATAGGATTATTTAATCTCAGTACAGTGATCCCTCAACACATACAATGGCCCCAACATACGATCATTTCAACATATGAAGGACTCTGTTGAATGCAGCATCACCTGCTGCTCCAGTATGGTTTTAACATACGATGATTCACCTGGAACTAATTACCATTGTATGTTGAGGGACCACTGTATCTTAACTATTAAAAATTATGTAATCAATTATTTTCCATATAATACACTGCATGTAAAACTAAAAAAAACATTTTTTGTTTTGATCAGATGCCCAGGAAGCCAGCCTGTGACTATGATGACATTATAAATGTCATCTGTTCTTCACATGAAAAAATTATTACAGGACAGGCAATAGCATTCCCCTCAGAAAAAGTATGGGTAGACTTGTGTCAAAAATTAAATAACAAAATTTCACCAAAAAACCTTTACACGTTTGTAAAGACAAATCGGCACAATGTATGGGAAGCCCTTGGTCTGTACAAAGATGTTACAAATATCCCAAAACAACCTTCCAACAGTGAGAGCTCAGAAGGAACAGAGAGTCATTCATCAGTTCAGTGCTATGACATTCAGTTTGAGTTCAGTCTTTCTTTTCAGAGCTGGATCAAAATTTGGCCTGAAAAAGTAATTTACAATGACAAATCTATGTATGCTGATAAAAGAGAATACACAATCTTAAAACCTGGTACATGGACTCACATATTGAATGAGGAGATCTGGAAAAATATCAAGTCATCGTGCACACTTAAATTCAGGAGGGCAAAGGTTTATCCAAATGTTGTATCTAACTACATAGATATAGCAGGGTGCTGCACAGAGTGTGATGCACAACTATCCATAAAAGTTGAAGAAATACCAGAGATTGCTAAGCCAGTAGTGCTTAAGTGTATGATCTGCAATATTGATGACAGTCTCCACACAGGAAAATCAAAACGTAAATTATCAGGAGATTTAAGAAAAAGGTTGTCAAAAGAACTCTGGGAAGGACGAAAACAAGCACATGTATGGCGAGCAGCTGAGGCTTATAAAGTTATGGATGTTGGTGACCCTGAGCCTAGCCATCTACCAAATCTAGCAACGTTAAGAAAAGCCAAGCAAGAGATTGGCGAAAGAGAGTTAATGCACAAGGACCCAATTCTTTCATTACATCTCCTGAAATACAGTGTTCCTCAGACTGGAAGCATACACAACATTGGTCTAGATACATTTTTTTGCCATTACTGGACCCCGTCTCAGATGCAAGTGTACCAAATAAAGTCAAAGAACTTGGGTTCCTATGTAAGTTTTGATGCAACAGGTTCAGTAGTGAGAAAACTAAAAAGACCTGTTGGCATTTCTGGACACATCTTTTTGTACCAAGGGGTTTTGTGTTCGAGTGGAGATCATATCCCAGTAGTGCAGATGCTTTCTGAGAGCCATACTATTAATTCTATAGCGCAATGGCTGACAGAATGGAAACAAGCAGGTGCTACTGTTCCAAAGGAAGCAGTTTGTGATTTCTCCCTCGCTTTGCTTGGAGCTCTAGTTAAGGCTTTCACTCCTTACCCCGACTTGAAGACATATATAAATCAGTGCTTTGGAGTGTTGACCAGGAATGTTGCATCAAAACTACCACCATGCTTTATTAGAATTGATGTTGCGCACTGTATCAAGCTTATTAGCCGATGGGAATGTCTGAGGCAAGCTGGAAACAGAGTAAGGGAATTCTATCTCAGAGCAATGGCACAACTTCTACAGTCTACATCACTTGATGATGCGAGAGAACTCATTCATTCAATTTCAGTTGTTGCTTTTAGTGAATCAGAAGGGAATGATGACAGAGGCACACCAGTTTTATCAGAGACTAGCAAAGTTCAACTGAAGAGACGGATTGCAGAGGGACGTGTTTTACCCACTGTCACTGAAGATGACTATGGAGTAGAGATGAAAGAACAAGAGGATGAGCCAATTCAACCATGCCAAACAGACCTGAAAATATGGGCAACAGAAATTTGTGAAAGGAGTAAGATGCTTGCAGCAAATCATGGTGACCGAGACAATTTACATTTCCTTCCAGAACTTGTTCCAAATCTTTTAAGAATGGCATGTTACCTTCCACTTTGGACAGCCATAATGGTTCCACACTTTCAAAGTGTGAACATGACAGCAAGTACTGCAAATGTTGAGGCTGAATTTAAGAACATAAAAAATGGACTCTTTAAACATGAATGTCTCCCTATTAGAACCGACCGATTTGTAATTCGTCACCTTGAATTTATGGAAGGCAAAATGAGACTTTCCTCAGTTCCCATAAAGAAAACCGAAAGCAGTGAAAATATGAGCCAAGAGAATGGGCAAAAAAACAGCAACTGTGAGGAGGATTCACAAGTTCACATAAAATTGGGTGATGAAAGTAGCTTGCAGGAGCAGCCTGTTGAAAATTGGAAAGGTCTCAGTAGTCCTCCAAAAAAGAGATTGTCCTACCTAACCCCATGTTCCGAGTTGCTGCACATGGACACAAAATTTAACCGAAAAAAAGGTGAGCATTTTGAAAAATGGTAACCATCTAGCTAAAAAACCAATACAAGTAAACAAAAAGCTTATAAGTATCATTAATACCTGTGCATCTGATTCATTTTGCCAGTGTCTTTGTTGTGCATTCTGGGACAGTGGATTATTTTGCAATTATGTCAACAAAGAGAACACAATGTGAAATTTTTGAATTGGTGCAGACAATTGTGACAAAGGGAGTTGGAAAGGAAGTTTATACAATGAGGGCTAAAATACTGTCTGGAATATTTGAATATGTTCAGCTGAAGTCAGGTGTGAGGCAGGTCAATGCTGAATGTAATGTTGCACACATAATCTCAATGACAATGAGACAGGTACCAAGCGTAATAATTAAAACACAGTGTTCTTCTGTGTACTGCAATAGAAATATAGCTAATTCAAGAGCAATCCCTCTTCTGCCAATCAATATACATATTTTAGAAACTAATGGACTTAGTAAACTTCAGCTAGCATTGGAAGATGGGCTACACCTAAATGTTTCAAAATGTCTAAAGCCATTAAAGTCACCTCAAGAGTGTCCAGATGGCTTGAAAATTCAGGATGCATCTTCATTGAAATTCCTTTGCAGTGGTTCGGTCACGCACAGCTGCACCACTGGACAAGTACTTTGTATTGAAATAAGTGCAGAAACACAGTATACACTGTCCGAAATACCTGTGAACATACATCTGGACAGTCATTCATTTGTGCTACGAGGGGTTGTTGCCTTCATTCCAGGAACTGGCAATATGTCTCTTGGTCATTATGTTGCCTATTGTAGAAGAAAATTTAATGGCTGGGAGAAATATGATGACCTGTGTGACTTTATTACAACAGCCTCTGCAAAGACCAAGATACAACCCCATATTGTAATATTTACAAAGGAGGAGTGAATATGTGGAGAATCTGTCTCATCATGAGTCCCGTGGCAAGTCACAGGCTGCAAGATTGTTGTGGAAAGTTTAACCCCTTAGCGACCGCCGATACGCCTTTTAACGGCGACCGCTAAGGGTACTTAAACCACAGCGCCGTTAATTAACGGAGCTGTGGAAAAAGTCCATAGCGCCCCCCAGGGGCCGATTTTCTCCGGGGTCTCGGCTGCCGAGGGTAGCCGAGACCCCAGAGAACATGATTCGGGGGGGTTTCTAACCCACCCCGCATTTGCGATCGCCGGTAATTAACCGTTTACCGGCGATCGCAAAAAAAAAACAAAAAAACGCGATCTCTTTTTAATTTCTCTGTCCTCCGATGTGATCGCACATCGGAGGACAGAGAAAAGGGGTCCCAGGTGGCCCCCCAATACTCACCTAGCTCCCCCGATGCTCCTCGTGTCTCCCGGTGGGCGCCGCCATCTTCAAAATGGCGGGCGCATGCGCAGTGCACCCGCCGGCCGGCACCATCTTTGGGGTCTCGGCTGCCGGGGGTGGCCCCAAAGAGCATGATCGGGGTCGGTATTACCGACCCCTGTTTTGCGATCGCCGGTAATTAACTGTTTACCAGAGACCGCAAAAAAAAAAAAAAAGTAAAGTGTAATTCTCTGTCCTCTGATGTGATCGCACATCAGAGGACAGAGAAATAGGGGGATTCGGGGACCCTAGCATACTCACCTAGGTCCCTGGATCCTCTTGCTGCTCCTCCTGGCCGCCGGCAGAAGAACATGGCGGACGCATGCCCAGTGTGCCCGCCATCTGTCTCCATCTGCCGGCCGGCAGGAGAACAGCAGTTGGGGCTAAAGTTAGGGTTAGGGGTAGGGTTAGGGTTAGGGGTAGGGGTAGGGTTAGGGTTAGGGTTAGGGGTAGGGTTAGGGGTAGGGTTAGGGTTAGGGGTAGGGGTAGGGTTAGGGGTAGGGTTAGGGTTAGGGGTAGGGGTAGGGTTAGGGGTAGGGGTAGGGGTAGGGTTAGGGCTAGGGTTAGGGCTAGGGTTGGGGCTAAATTTAGGGTTAGGGTTGGGGCTAAATTTAGGGTTAGGGTTGGGGCTAAATTTAGGGTTAGGCTTCTTTCACACTTACGTCGATATGAGGCCGTCGCAATGCGTCGGCCCGACATACCGACGCTCGTTGTGAAAATTGTGCACAACGTGGGCAGCAGCTGTAGTTTTTCAACGCATCCGCTGCCCAATCTATGTCCTGGGGAGGAGGGGGCGGAGTTACGGCCACGCATGCGCGGTCAGAAATGGCGGATGCGACGTACAAAAAAACGTTTCATTGAACGTTTTTTTGTGCCGACGCTCCGCCAAAACACAACTGATCCAGTGCACGACGGATGCGACGTGTGGCCATCCGTCACGATCCGTCAGCAATACAAGTCTATGGGCAAAAAACGCATCCTGAGGGCACATTTGCAGGATCCGTTTCTTGTCCAAAACAACGGATTGCGACGGAATGCCAAACGACGCAAGTGTGAAAGTAGCCTTAGGGCTAGGGTTAGGGTTGGGGCTAAAGTTAGGGCTAGGGTTGGGGCTAAAGTTAGGGTTAGAGCTGGGATTAGGGTTAGGGTTTGGATTAGGGTTGGTATTAGGGTTAGGGTTGGCATTAGGGTTACGCTTGGGATTAGGGTTAGGTTTGGGATTAGGGTTAAGCTTAGGGTTGTAATTAGGGGTGTATTGGGATTAGGGTTAGGTTTGAGGTTAGGGTTGAGATTAGGATTAGGGGTGTGTTGGATTTAGGGTTTTGATTAGGGTTATGGTTAGGGTTGACATTAGGGTTGTTTTTGGGTAAGGGTTGTGATTATGGTTAGGGTTAGTGATTAGGATTATGGATCAGGTTGGGATTAGGGTTAGGGGTGTGTTGGGGTTAGGGTTGGAGCTAGAATTGGGGGGTTTCCACTGTTTAGGTACATCAGGGGGTCTCCAAACACGACAGCCAATTTTGCGCTCAAAAAGTCAAATAGTGCTCCCTCCCTTCTGAGCTCTGCCGTGCGCCCAAACAGTGGGTTACCCCCACATATGGGGCATCAGCGTACTCGGGATAAATTGGACAACAACTTCTGGGGTCCAATTTCTCTTGTTACCCTTGTGAAAATAAAAACTTGGGGGCTACAAAATCTTTTTTGTGAAAAAAAAAATATTTTTTTATTTTCACGACTCTGCATTCTAAACTTCTGTGAAGCACTTGGGCATTCAAAGTTCTCACCACACATCTAGATAAGTTCCTTGGGGGGTCTAGTTTCCAAAATGGGGTCACTTGTGGGGGGTTACTACAGTTTAGGTACATCAGGGCTCTGCAATCGCAACATAATGCCCACAGACCATTCTATCAAAGTCTGCATTCCAAAAAGGCGCTCCTTCCCTTCCGAGCTCTGCCGTGCGCCCAAACAGTGGTTTACCCCCACATATGGCGCATCAGCGTACTCGGGATAAATTGGACAACAACTATTGCAGTCCAATTTCTCCTGTTACCCTTGTGAAAATAAAAACTTGGGGGCTACAATATCTTTTTTGTGAAAAAAAAATATTTTTTATTTTCACGACTCTGCATTCTAAACTTCTGTGAAGCACTTGGGCATTCAAAGTTCTCACCACACATCTAGATAAGTTCCTTGGGGGGTCTAGTTTCCAAAATGGGGTCACTTGTGGAGGGTTTCTACTGGTTAGGTACATCAGGGGCTCTGCAAACGCAACATAATACCCGCAGACCATTCTATCAAAGTCTGCATTCCAAAACGGCGCTCCTTCCTTCCGAGCTCAGCCGTGCGCCCAAACAGTGGTTTACCCCCACATATAGGGTACCAGCATACTCAGGACAAATTGGACAACAACTTTTGGGGTCCAATTTCTCTTGTTACCCCTGTGAAAATAAAAACTTGGGGGCTAAAAAATCTTTTTTGTGGAAAAAAAAAATATTTTTTATTTTCACGGCTCTGCATTATAAAATTCTGTGAAGCACTTGGGCATTCAAGGTTCTCACCACACATCTAGATAAGTTCCATGGGGGGTCTAGTTTCCAAAATGGGGTCACTTGTGGGGGATTTCTACTGTTTAGGCACATCAGGGGCTCTCCAAACGCGACATGGCGTCCGATCTCAATTCCAGCCAATTCAACATTGAAAAAGTAAAACGGCACTCTTTCTCTTCCAAGCTCTGCGGTGCGCCCAAACAGTGGTTTACCCCCACATATTGGGTATCGATGTACTCAGGAGAAATTGCACAACAACTTTAGTGGTCTAATTTCTCCTGTTACCCTTGTGAAAATAAAAATTTGTGGGCAAAAATATCATTTTTGTAGAAAAAATGCAATTTTTTTTTTCACAGCTCTACGTTATAAACTTCTGTGAAGCACATGGGGGTTCAAAGTGCTCGCCACACATCTAGATAAGTTCCTTAAGGGGTCTAGTTTCCAAAATGGTGTCACTTGTGGGGGTTTCCACTGTTTAGGCACATCAGGGCTCTCCAAACGCGACATGGCGTCCAATCTCAATTCCAGCCAATTCAACATTGAAAAAGTAAAACGGCACTCCTCTTCCAAGCTCTGCGGTGCGCCCTAACAGTTGTTTACCCCCACATATTGGGTATCAGCGTACTCAAGAGAAATTGCACAACAACTTTTGTGGTCTAATTTCTCCTGTTACCCTTGTGAAAATAAAAATTTGTGGGCAAAAAGATCATTTTTGTAGAAAAAATGCGATTTTTTTTTTCACAGCTCTACGTTATAAACTTCTGTGAAGCACATGGGGGTTCAAAGTGCTCGCCACACATCAAGATAAGTTCCTTAAGGGGTCTAGTTTCCAAAATGGTGTCACTTGTGGGGGGTTTCCACTGTTTAGGCACATCAGGGGCTCTCCAAACGCGACATGGCGTCCAATCTCAATTCCAGCCAATTCAACATTGAAAAAGTAAAACGGCGCTCCTTCACTTCCAAGCTCTGCGGTGCGCCCAAACAGTGGTTTACCCTCACATATGGGGTATCGACGTATTCAGGAGAAATCGCACAACAACTTTTGTGGTCTAATTTCTCCTGTTACCCTTGTGAAAATAAGAATTTGTGGGCGAAAAGATCATTTTTGTGTAAACAAAAGCGATTTTTTATTTTCACGGCTCTACGTTATAAACTTCTGTGAAGCACTTGGGGGTTCAAAGTGCTCACCACACATCTAGATAAGTTCCTTAAGGGGTCTAGTTTCCAAAATGGTGTCACTTGTGGGGAGTTTCCACTGTTTAGGCACATCAGGGGCTCTCTAAACGTGACATGGCGTCCGATCTCAATTCCAGCCAATTCTGCATTGAAAAAGTCAAACGGCGCTCCTTCACTTCTAAGTTCTGCGGTGCACCCTAACAGTGGTTTACCCCCACATATGGGGTATTGGCGTATTCAGGAGAAATTGCATAACAAAATTTATGGTTACATTTCTGTTTTTACACTTGTGAAAATAAAAAAAATGGTTCTGAATTAAGATGTTTTAAAAAAAAAGTTAAATGTTCATTTTTTCCTTCCACATTGTTTCAGTTCCTGTGAAGCACGTAAAGGGTTAATAAACTTCTTGAATGTGGTTTTGAGAACCTTGAGGGGTGTAGTTTTTAGAATGGTGTCACACTTCATTATTTTCTATCATATAGACCCCTCAAAATGACTTCAAATGTGATGTGGTCCCTAAAAAAAAATGGTGTTGTAAAAATGAGAAATTGCTGGTCAACTTTTAACCCTTATAACTCCCTAACAAAAAAAAATTTTGTTTCCAAAATTGTGCTGATGTAAAGTAGACATGTGGGAAATGTTATTTATTAACTATTTTTCGTGACATATCTCTCTGATTTAAGGGCATAAAAATACAAAGTTTGAAAATTGCAAAATTTTAAAAATTTTCGCCATATTTCCATTACTTTCATAAATAATCGCAAGTAATATCGAAGAAATGTTACCACTAATATGAAGTACAATATGTCTCGAAAAAACAATCTCAGAATCAGCGGGATCCGTTGAAGCGTTCCAGAGTTATAACCTCATAAAGTGACAGTGGTCAGAATTGCAAAAATTGGCCTGGTCAGTACCAAATTGGCTCTGTCACTAAGGGGTTAAAAGTATCCTGGCACCAAACAAAGTGTTAGTAATGCTTTCCTCTAAGGTTGTTTTGGTGCTTAAAGTGTATGTTTAAAATAACCTAAAATATGCCTTACCAATATTTTTTTATTCTGTTAACATTTTGTTAATGTGGATTTCCCATTATGATTAAACCGTTTCATGGTTCTTTAAACAGTTCTGCTGTCTACAAAGTTTCATCTGTTATTGGTAATTCCATTTTTATCTGTGTTTGATTTGCAAAGATTTATTAAGCTCTGAAGGTCTTGTTTAGTTGGACAGCTATATTAAAATAACAATACTTTTGTTTTGAGCCAGACACAAAATCATGGTCTACCACGGTTTTGAGTCCAGCAAGAAAACCGCATATGGAGCAAAAATGAGCCAACTAGAGTCACTTGCGGACCCCAGCCAGATCATAGAAATGAATGGAGCGTATGCCCAGTATGCCCAAATGTAATGTTAACCCAGCCATATTCACACTGCAATCCAAAGCCATCACACACAAAGTGGTGATGTCTACGGTCATTGCATATTTATGCAAAGATTTTCATAGAAGATGACAGTCACTTTACATAAACTGGCCAACGTCAAAAGTAATCACAATCTTTTTTTTCCCTGGAATTCTTTTTATAGTGCAACGTAATTTGGCTTAACAATGTTTGCTAGGTATAATGGGCTTCAGGGCTGGTGCAAGGGTTTTTGCCACCCTAAGTGAAAGCTAATTTTGCTGCCCCCTTGACCCCGCCCATTGGCTCCACCCATTAACACGCCCTGCCTTACTACTGGGGTGAAAATAAATGAATGACTACAACCAATGGCACTCGTGCTTAGCTGTAGAGGTTATAAATCCAGGAGTAACCTGACCTTGTTCCTCAGTGATGGTGCAAACTCTTTACTAGTCTGCGGTTCCCTCCAGGGTGAATGGTCTGGTGTCACGAATATGGTGGAAGCCGAAACTATCCCCACTCAATAGGTGAGAGTGTCAACTAATGCTGCTCAGGCAATAACCTCGACTCTGCATAATGAAATGTAAACAGACATTAGCCCCCACAGAATGCCGACCCCTGGCTTATGACATCACTATGACATCGCTGGAGGTAGCAGAGATGTATATACAGACATTAGCCCCCACAGAATGCCGACCCCTGGCTTATGGCATCACTATGACATCACTGGAGGTAGCAGAGATGTATATACAGACATTAGCCCCCACAGAATGCCGACCCCTGGCTTATGACATCACTATGACATCGCTGGAGGTAGCAGAGATGTATATACAGACATTAGCCCCCACAGAATGCCGACCCCTGGCTTATGACATCACTATGACATCGCTGGAGGTAGCAGAGATGTATATACAGACATTAGCCCCCACAGAATGCCGACCCCTGGCTTATGACATCACTATGACATCGCTGGAGGTAGCAGAGATGTATATACAGACATTAGCCCCCACAGAATGCCGACCCCTGGCTTATGACATCACTATGACAAACCAGCACAAACGCAGCACAAACGAATGGTGTATTCATTTTAAAAATTTAAGAACATGGGGTGGAAAGTGGGCGGAGTTTCAGCAAATTGAGCGCACAATATCTCGGAAACCAAAGCGGTGCAAACGTCTATTTTTGCAGCACAAACCAGCACAAACGCAGCACAAACGAATGGTGTATTCATTTTTAAAATGTAAGAACATGGGGTGGAAAGTGGGCGGAGCTTCATAAAAATATAACGCGCAATATCTCTGGAACCAAAGCGGCGCAAACGTTCATTTTTGCGGCACAAACCAGCACAAACGCAGCACAAACGAATGGTGTATTTTTATTCATCTTTTTAGAACATGGGGTGCCAACTTCACACAGCTCATTCTGATGCATGCAGCAAGAAAAAAGAGGCAGAAATTATTAGGACATATAGAGAGAGAAAAAAGAAAATACAGACATTGGCTTTGATACTCACATTGTCCAAAGTGTAGATTCCTCCCAGGTTCTTTCAAGCATCTGATCTGCTTCCCAGTCTGCTGAGTAGTGACCTGTAAATACCCACTCCCTCCTTTTATCAGTTTGTATGTGGGGGGTGGCTAAGCAGTGTCTAGACAGGTTTACCTGTGTTAAAACGCATGCATTTACAAAAGCAAACAAACCCATGCGTTCTCATAGACTGTAATGCATTTTTTCTCCTTCCTCTAACAACCGCATATGTTTTGAGGCGGCAAATTGACACCTCTGAAATTACAACATGTAGCGTTTAGCGCGCCAAACCACAGCCGAAACGACGCAAGCATCGGCAAATGTGGCAAAACGCATACAATCGCAGGCACCTGCGTCACTAATGTTAAATATAGGAATACATGAAGCATGAGGAAAATTGTGGCATAAACACTGCGGACACAACCGCAAATGTGAAACCAGCCTAACAAAGCTGAATATGTGTTTCTTTGTTTATAAACACAATATTGATGTAACACAAGGAGATGCGGCTGATTGATGCAATATTCTGCACCCTGCACTTGTAATGGTCTATTAAAAGTCAAGAGGGCTTACACCTAGATACTGGAGAGGAGGAGAGTCATTAAGGGTCATACATATGTTAAGTGGCATCTATGTCTTCCTCCTGTTTACAGGATTTCCTTTGGGAATTTTACAGGGACTAACGGATTAATTAATTTCCTAAAATGTGACTTTACACTGTAGGTGCTTAAGATAAGGACAAAATCATGAGAGAAGAGAGCGACGCTGGGGAAAAGAGCTGCATGGAGGAAGCCATGCACAGAATACACCAAGCCACTTTAATATATAAGTAATTACCATGTCTGATAAGTGAAGACCCCACCTCCAGGACCCCATTCTCCTCTGTAGAACATGTTAATAGAATGGATTCCTTAAGAGTATATCATCACATTAAAGGGGTATTTCCATCGGGAACATTTGTGTTGTATACACCCTCATTTACTATAAGAAGAGGGTGTATTGCACCCCGCTGTCGCAGAGGAGGTAGGATTCTCTAATAATATAGAAAAACAAAATTCATCAGCTCAGCAACAATTTAATGTAACAATCGTCACTTGCAAGGTGCGGTACATGGACAAAGGTACGGATGCCAACGTGGTAAAGTAGATCATTTCAGTTTCCGTAATTGACAAAGTTAACAAAAAACAAGTTAAGTGATTATTCTAAGATTTAAAAAAAAAAAAACACATACTTGTTCTACATGTTTCAAGCCCACAAACACTATAATTGATCATTCTAAGATTAAAAAACAAACACATACTTGTTCCACGCATTTCAAGCCCATACAGGGCACTTAGCCATAGCAAACACGTTGTTTGCTACTAAATGGGATAATACATTGTCATATCGTAAACTCCATATTTTCAATATATTTACATTTATTTTGTTAATTTACAAATAACCAATGAAATGAAACAACATATTTGCTTTGGAGGAAATTTGGGAGGAGATAGTGACTCCCATCTTTATGGATCTGACTGTTATGATCTGGTGGCCTAGGAGCAGCATGAGACAGACTCTGGAGAAGGTGGTCCCTGTACTGACCGCAGACCCTGAACTTAACACCGCAACTAGAAGTAGCCGTGGGGGGTACCTAACACTCCCTAGACCCCTCGGCACAGCCTAAGATCTAACTACCCCTAAAGACAGAAACAGGAAACCTAACTTGCCTCAGAGAAAATCCCCAAAGGATAGATAGCCCCCCACAAATATTGACTGTGAGAGGAGAGGGAAAAAACATACGCAGATATGAAATCAGATTTTAGCATAGGAGGCCATACTAGCTAAAAAGAAAGAATAGAACAGAGTACTATGCGGTCAGTATAAAAACACTAGAAAATATCCACCACAGAAAATACGAATCACCACATCTGACTAAAGACATGGGGGGTATATCTGCATCTCCAGAGAAATAGCTAGGCTGCAAAAAATCCTTCACAGACTAAGCTGGACAAGACAAAAACATGAAAATGCACAGAACTATAAGGTCCACAGCAGGTGGACAGCAAAAACAAAGCCAGGACTTATCTTTGTAGAAAAGCACAGCAAACTGGAGAGACCAGCAGGGAAGTGAATCCTTCAAAAACAATGGGGAACTGGCACTGACTAAAGGATCCTGCAAAGCTGTATACCCCAGTCAGTTTTGCAATTAGTAGATACACCTGTCCACTC
Organism: Ranitomeya imitator; assembly: GCF_032444005.1. Taxonomy (NCBI): domain Eukaryota; kingdom Metazoa; phylum Chordata; class Amphibia; order Anura; family Dendrobatidae; genus Ranitomeya; species Ranitomeya imitator. The sequence continues at coordinate 789,934,985 of NC_091282.1, read as the reverse complement.
CTGCAGTCCAGGCACAACTGCATTACCCTCTACAACCACCGGAGGGAGCCCAAAAGCTGAATTCACAACATCTGACTATTTAAGAAGATCGTTCACATTGTCATCGCGGTGTGACAAAGGGCTTAGGAAAAGTGTTTTCATTTCTGTGGTTTGAAATTAATTTGAACTTTTCTTTTAATTTTTTAAATTGGCGAATTTTGGAGTAAAAGCTCTCAGACCGATCATGTAACCCAATGCTTGTGAGATTCTCATCTGAGCTCTCGCCATACATTGTTTCCTGCTGAGAGGAGACCATGGAGTCTTTACTTTATCTTTAGATGTGAATGGAGAATAAAACTCTCAATGAGTGCAGCAAACACATCATTTGCAACTATTTAGAATTTCAGTTTTAACAAATGTTTCCCATTAATGCTCCATTTTCTTTCCACTAGTAAAACAAGGGAAAATCCTGATAATTTCTGACACAGTGCGCCCTGCGTACCGTACTTGACACATGTCACACAGAGGGAAGCGTTATCGAGAAAGTATAATCCGGACTTAATGCCCATATCTCCGCTGAAGCTCTTCTCGCTTTCTGTTTATCCATTTAATTATGTTTCACGTTATTCAGTGGAAGATTAAGCATTAGAATATATGATATTCCACTATCCAATTATGGCCTCAGAATGGGCCTCTACCTGAAGCCATTATTTACCAATCATTCTTCAAACAAGGAATTTGTTTTCTACAAATCAAGAGCTAATTAGTTGCATAAATGAGGCCAGTTATCCGGCCGACCTCCGCATTAAGATTAGATCGGGTACACGGCAGAATTTCAAGTGTTAAAGGGAAACTTTGCTTTCCCCCATTCTGTCTGTTACACTGTAATAGATGTAATCATCAAACACGTAGGCCATTCTGTGACCTCCGCCCCGCACCACATACCCATACCAGACCGTGCTTAATATGGTCCAACATGTCTGTGCTACGGTATATAGAGCCGCTACCACCATTTGCTGCACAGCAATATGCCATGCAGTGCCGAATAATTTTGTCACATAATGTCTAAAATCCACCATTCTTAAAGTACCCTGTGTAACTGTACTATTTACAGGGAGAGACAGGGATGAAGTACTATCTGTGTCTTGATCATTTGCAAAAAGAGTGAGCGAGCAATACTATCTGTGCATAAATTATTTACAGGGAGTTGCAAAGAAAAAATCTGCCTATGGCAACATCATTTACAGGGAGAAATAGGAAGGCAGTGCTATCAGAACCATCATTATTTAGATGGAAAGACATGGAGAAAGTATGATCTAAATCCACACTGGCGAGACAAGGAGGCAGTACTTTATGTGCACATACAGGTCCTTCTCAAAAAATTAGCATATAGTGTTAAATTTCATTATTTACCATAATGTAATGATTACAATTAAACTTTCATATATTATAGATTCATTATCCACCAACTGAAATTTGTCAGGTCTTTTATTGTTTTAATACTGATGATTTTGGCATACAACTCCTGATAACCCAAAAAACCTGTCTCAATAAATTAGCATATTTCACCCATCCAATCAAATAAAAGTGTTTTTTAATAACAAACAAAAAAACCATCAAATAATAATGTTCAGTAATGCACTCAATACTTGGTCGGGAATCCTTTGGCAGAAATGACTGCTTCAATGCGGCGTGGCATGGAGGCAATCAGCCTGTGACACTGCTGAGATGTTATGGAGGCCCAGGATGCTTCAATAGCGGCCTTAAGCTCATCCAGAGTGTTGGGTCTTGCGTCTCTCAACTTTCTCTTCACAATATCCCACAGATTCTCTATGGGGTTCAGGTCAGGAGAGTTGGCAGGCCAATTGAGCACAGTAATACCATGGTCAGTAAACCATTTACCAGTGGTTTTGGCACTGTGAGCAGGTGCCAGGTCGTGCTGAAAAATGAAATCTTCATCTCCATAAAGCATTTCAGCCGATGGAAGCATGAAGTGCTCCAAAATCTCCTGATAGCTAGCTGCATTGACCCTGCCCTTGATGAAACACAGTGGATCAACACCAGCAGCTGACATGGCACCCCACACCATCACTGACTGTGGGTACTTGACACTGGACTTCAGGCATTTTGGCATTTCCTTCTCCCCAGTCTTCCTCCAGACTCTGGCACCTTGATTTCCGAATGACATGCAAAATTTGCTTTCATCAGAAAAAAGTACTTGGGACCACTTAGCAACAGTCCAGTGCTGCTTCTCTGTAGCCCAGGTCAGGCGCCTCTGCCGCTGTTTATGGTTCAAAAGTGGCTTTACCTGGGGAATGCGGCACCTGTAGCCCATTTCCTGCACACGCCTGTGCACGGTGGCTCTGGATGTTTCCACACCAGACTCAGTCCACTGCTTCCTCAGGTTCCCCAAGGTCTGGAATCGGTCCTTCTCCACAATCTTCCTCAGGGTCCGGTCTCCTCTTCTCGTTGTACAGCGTTTTCTGCCACATTGTTTCCTTCCAACAGACTTACCATTGAGGTGCCTTGATACAGCACTCTGGGAACAGCCTATTTGTTGAGAAATTTCTTTCTGGGTCTTAGGGTACCGTCACACAGTGAAATTTTGATCGCTACGACGGCACGATTCGTGACGTTCGAGCGATATATCTGTGACGTTCGAGCGATATCGCAATGTCTGACACGCTCCTGCGATCAGGGACCCTGCTGAGAATCGTACGTCGTAGCAGATCGTTTGAAACTTTCTTTCGTCGTCTAGTGTCCCGCTGTGGCGGCATGATTGCATGGTGTAACATATATCGTATACGATGTGCGCATAGTAACCAACGGCTTCTACATCGCACATACGTCATGAAATTATCGCTCCAGCGTCGTAGATTGCAAAGTGTGACAGCAGTCTACGACGCTGGAGCGATATTGTTACGACGCTGGAGCGTCACGGATCGTACCGTCGTAGCGATGAAAATTGCACTGTGTGACGGTACCCTTACCCTCTTGCTTGAGGGTGTCAATGATGGCCTTCTTGACATCTGTCAGGTCGCTAGTCTTACCCATGATGGGGGTTTTGAGTAATGAACCAGGCAGGGAGTTTATAAAAGCCTCAGGTATCTTTTGCATGTGTTTAGAGTTAATTAGTTGATTCAGAAGATTAGGGTAATAGGTCGTTTAGAGAACCTTTTCTTGATATGCTAATTTATTGAGACAGGTTTTTTGGGTTATCAGGAGTTGTATGCCAAAATCATCAGTATTAAAACAATAAAAGACCTGACAAATTTCAGTTGGTGGATAATGAATCTATAATATATGAAAGTTTAATTGTAATCATTACATTATGGTAAATAATGAAATTTAACACTATATGCTAATTTTTTGAGAAGGACCTGTATATACAAGGAAAGGCAGGGAGACAGTGTTCTTTGCACTAATAGCATGCACATGGAGAGACATAACAGCCCGGAGGTACCGCCATTAAGTCCGGACTACACTTTCTCGATTACGCTTTCCTCCGTGTGACATGTGTCAAGTACGGTATGTGGGCCGCCTCGTGTCAGACATTATCAGGATCTTCCCTTGTTTTACTAGAGGAAAGAAAATGCAGCATTGAAGGGAAACTGTTTTTGCAACGTTGTTAACACTAAAATGCACAATAGTTACAAATTGTTGCACTCATTGAGAGTTGTGTTCTCCATTCATATCTAAAGATAAAGTAAAGACTCCACCGGTCTTCTATCAGCAGGGAACAATGTATAGTGGGAGCTCAGATGAGAACCTGTGCCCATATAATGTAAAGAAAAAGGCAGAGAGATTGTGTTATTCAAACTCATATATTGTACAATGACACAATGACAGTTCTATCTTTTTTCTTTATTATTATTATTATTATTTATTGATATAGCACCATTAATTCCATGGTGCTGTACATGAGACAGGGTTACATCAAAATACAAATATCACTTACAGTAGACAAACTGACAAAGGTAGACTGGTACAGAGGGAAGAGGACCCAGCCCTTGCAGGCTTACATTCTACAGGATTATGGGGAAGGAGACAGTAGGTCGGGAGTTGCAGTAGCTCCGATGGTGTTGAGGTGGTCGTGTGATCATTACAGGTTGTAAGCTTCTTTGAAGAGATGGGTTTTCAGGTTCTGTTTGAAGGATCCAAATGTGGTGAATAACCGGATGCGTTGGCGCACAGAATTCGAGAGGATGGGGGATATTTGGAAGAAGTCTTGGAGGCGATTGGGTGAGGAGCGAATAAGCGTGGAGGAGGGAAGGAGGTCTTGGGAGGACCGGAGATTACGTGACGGAAGAATTGAGAGATTAGTACAGAAATATTCGGAGGAGAAAGGTTATGGAAGGCTTTGTAGGTCAGTGTTAGTAGTTTAAACTGGATACGCTGGGACATTGGGAGCCAGTGAAGTGGGATTTGCAAACAGGGGAAGCAGGAGTGTAGCGAGGAGAGAGATTAATTAGTCGGGCAGCAGAGTTAAGGATGGACTGTAGGGGTGCGAGAGTGTTAGAGGGTAGCTCACAACAGAGGATGTTGCAGTAGTTGAGGCAAGAGATGACTAGGGCATGCACAAGCATTTTGGTAGAGTGAGGGTTGAGGAAAGGACAGATTCTGGAAATACTTTTGAGCTGGAGGCGACAGGAGGTGGCAAGAGCTTGGATGTGCGGTTTAAAGGACAGGGCAGGGTCCAAGGTTACTCCGAGGCAGCGGATTACCTGGATGGGGGAAAGTGTGAATTCATTTATTGTGATAGATAGATCAGGTAGGGAAGATGTGCAAGATAGAGGAAAGATAATTAGTTCGGCTTTGTCCACATTCAGTTTGAAGGAAAAAAGGAGAAGAAGGAGGATATGGCTGATAGGCACTCTTGGATTCTGGAGAGCAGAGAGGTGACATCTGGGCCAGAGAGGTAGATCTGAGTGTCATCGGCATATAGATGGTACTGGTAGCCATAGGACTTTATGATGAGTTGACCCAAGGGCATAGATCGAGAAGAGAAGAGGTCCTAGGACAGAGCCTTGAGGGACACCAACAGAGAGGGAGCAAGATGAAGAGGTAGTATGGAGGTAGGAAACGCTAAATGTGCGGATGGTAAGGTATGAGGAGATCCATGATAGGGCGAGGTCTTTGACACCAAAGGAAGAGAGGATCTGTAGTAGGAGGCAGTGGTCAACTGTTTCGAAAGCAGAGGACAGGTTTAGAAGGAGTAGTATAGAGAATTGTCTGTTAGCTTTGACTGTAAGTAAGTTGTTCGTACGTTTGGTCAGGGCAGTCTCAGTGGAATGGTGGGGACGGAAGCCAGATTGTAGGCTGTCGAAGAGAAAGTTAAATGTAAGGTGAGAGGAAAGTTCAGCGTGAACATGCTGCTCAACTAGTTTGGAAGCAAATGGGAGCAAAGAAATGTGACGGTAGCTGGACATAGCGCTTGGGTCAAGGGAAGGCTTTTTTAGGATAGGTGTTATTTTGGCATGTTTGAAAGCAGAGTGGAAGGTACTAGAAGTTAGTGATAGATTGAAGAGATGGGTTAGGGATGGAATTAGTGTAGTGGTGAGGTTGGGGAGGAGGTGGGATGGGATGGGGTCAAGTGCACAAGTGGTGAGGTGTGATTTGGAGAGAAGATGAGCAAGCTGTCCATCAGTGATTTTGGGGAGGAAAGTTATGGGGTTGGAGCATTGGTCAGGCAAACAAAGGGGTTGTGGTGGTCGGACAACAAAGACTTGCCTTGTTTGGTCTATCTTATTTTTGAAGTGTGTGACAAAGTCCCCAGCAGAGATTAAGGATGTCGGAGGGGGCAGTGGTGGGCAGAGGAGGGAGTTAAAGCTGTTGTACAACTGTTTGGGGTTGTGGGATAAAGAAGATAAGAGGGATGTGAAATAGGCCTGTTTAGCAGGGGTGTGTTGTGAATTCTGTTGTCGAGCTCCCTCCTGTGGTCGTGAATGGTACTTCGGCGAGTTCTGTCTATGGGCTCCCTCTGGTGGCTATGAGTGAAGCTGCTGCTTCTGAGGTTCCTTACACAGGTGACCTGGTTTATCCTTTAGTTGGCTGCTCTATTTAACTCCTCTCTGATCGTTACTCCATGCCAGCTGTCAATGTTTTTGCATTGGTTCAGTTCGCTCCTGGATCTCTCTGGTGACCTGCCTTCTCCTGCAGAAGCTAAGTTCCTGATAGTCATTATTTGTTCACTGTTTTCTTGTCCAGCTGGTTATCATGATTTTGTCTTGCTAGCTGGAAGCTCTGGGATGCAGAGTGGCCCCTCCGCACCGTGAGTCGGTGCGGAGGTCTTTTTTGCACACTCTGCGTGGTCTTTTGTAGGTTTTTGTGCTGATCGCAAACTTACCTTTCCTATCCTCTGTCTATTTGGTAAGTCTGGCCTCCCTTTGCTGAAACCTGTTTCATTTCTGCGTTTGTGACTTTCATCTTTACTCACAGTCAATATATGTGGGGGGCTTCCTTTACCTTTGGGGAATTTCTCTGAGGCAAGGTAGGCTTTATTTTCTATCTCTAGGGCTAGATAGTTCTTAGGCTGTGACGAGGCGCCTAGGTCTGGTCAGGAGCGCTCCACGGCTATTTCTAGTGTGTGTGATAGGATTAGGGCTTGCGGTCAGCGGAGCTCCCACATCCAAGAGCTCGTCCTGTATGAGGTTTAACTATCAGGTCATTCCGGGTGCTCCTAACCACCAGGTCATAACAGTACAGCTGGCCCAAAGTATTAATGCATCTCAATAGAGGGATAAGAGAACTTGTGAGACCATTTTTTTTTCTTTGCACTGTGTTTTGTCTTTCTTTTCCCCTAGACCTTTGGGTGGTTCAGGACACAGGTGTAGATATGGACATTCAAGGTCTGTCCTCTTGTGTGGATAATCTCACTGCAAGGGTACAAAACGGCTATTTCTAGTGTGTGTGATAGGATTAGGGCTTGCGGTCAGCGGAGCTCCCACATCCCAGAGCTCGTCCTGTATGAGGTTTAACTATCAGGTCATTCCGGGTGCTCCTAACCACCAGGTCATAACAGTACAGCTGGCCCAAAGTATTAATGCATCTCAATAGAGGGATAAGAGAACTTGTGAGACCATTTTTTTTTCTTTGCACTGTGTTTTGTCTTTCTTTTCCCCTAGACCTTTGGGTGGTTCAGGACACAGGTGTAGATATGGACATTCAAGGTCTGTCCTCTTGTGTGGATAATCTCACTGCAAGGGTACAAAACATTCAAGATTTTGTGGTTCAGAATCCTATGTTAGAGCCTAGAATTCCTATTCCTGACTTATTTTCTGGGGATAGATCTAGGTTCTTGAATTTCAAAAATAATTGTAAACTGTTTCTAGCTTTGAAACCCCGCTCCTCTGGTGACCCAGTTCAACAGGTAAAAATCATTATTTCTTTGTTGCGTGGTGACCCTCAAGACTGGGCATTTTCCCTTGCGCCAGGAGATCCTGCATTGCGTGATGTTGATGCGTTTTTTCTGGCGCTTGGATTGCTTTATGATGAACCAAATTCAGTGGATCAGGCAGAGAAAATCTTGCTGGCTTTGTGTCAGGGTCAGGATGAAGCGGAGGTGTACTGTCAGAAGTTCAGAAAGTGGTCTGTGCTTACTCAGTGGAATGAATGTGCCCTGGCGGCAATTTTCAGAAAGGGTCTTTCTGAAGCCCTTAAGGATGTCATGGTGGGGTTTCCCATGCCTGCTGGTTTGAATGAGTCTATGTCTTTGGCCATTCAGATCGATCGGCGCATGCGTGAGCGCAAAGCTGTGCACCATCTGGCGGTATTCTCTGAGCATAGGCCTGAGCCTATGCATTGTGATAGGACTTTGACCAGAGCTGAACGGCAAGAACACAGATGTCGGAATGGGCTGTGTTTTTACTGTGGTGAATCCACTCATGCTATCTCCGATTGACCTAAGCGCACTAAGCGGTTCGCTAGGTCTGCCACCATTGGTACGGTACAGTCTAAATTTCTTTTGTCCGTTACTCTGATTTGCTCTCTGTCGTCCTATTCTGTAATGGCATTTGTGGATTCAGGCGCTGCCCTGAATTTGATGGACTTGGAGTTTGCCAGGCGCTGTGGTTTTTTCTTGGAGCCCTTGCAGTATCCTATTCCATTGAGAGGAATTGATGCTACGCCTTTGGCCAAGAATAAGCCTCAGTACTGGACTCAATTGACCATGTGCATAGCTCCTGCACATCAGGAGGATATTCGCTTTTTGGTGTTGCATAATCTGCATGATGTGGTCGTTTTGGGGTTGCCATGGCTACAGGTCCATAATCCAGTGTTGGATTGTAAATCTATGTCTGTGTCCAGCTGGGGTTGTTAGGGGGTACATGGTGATGTTCCATTGCTGTCAATTACGCCTTCCACTCCTTCTGATGTCCCTGAGTTTTTGTCAGATTACCGGAATGTATTTGAGGAGCCCAAATCCGGTGCCCTACCTCCTCATAGGGATTGCGACTGTGCTATTAATTTGATTCCTGGTCGTAAGTTTCCTAAGGGCCGTCTGTTTAATTTATCTGTGCCAGAGCATGCCGCTATGCGGAGTTATATAAAGGAATCCTTGGAGAAGGGTCATATTCGTCCGTCGTCGTCACCATTGGGAGCAGGGTTCTTTTTTGTGGCCAAGAAGGATGGTTCTTTGAGACCTTGTATTGATTACCGCCTTCTTAATAAGATCACAGTCAAATTTCAGTATCCTTTGCCGCTGCTGTCTGATTTATTTGCTCGGATTAAGGGGGCTAGTTGGTTCACCAAGATAGATCTTCGTGGTGCGTATAATCTTGTGCGAATTAAACAGGGTGATGAATGGAAAACGGCATTTAATACGCCCGAGGGCCATTTTGAGTACCTGATTATGCCATTCGGGCTTTCTAATGCTCCATCTGTGTTTCAGTCCTTTATGCATGACATCTTCCGAGAGTACCTGGATAGATTCATGATTGTATATTTGGATGACATTTTGGTCTTTTCGGATGATTGGGAGTCTCATGTGAAGCAGGCCAGAATGGTGTTCCAGGTCCTTCGTGCGAATTCCTTGTTTGTGAAGGGGTCAAAGTGTCTCTTTGGAGTTCAGAAGGTTTCATTTTTGGGTTTCATTTTTTCCCCTTCTACTATCGAGATGGACCCTGTTAAAGTTCAGGCCATTTACAATTGGACTCAGCCGACATCTGTGAAGAGCTTGCAGAAGTTCCTGGGCTTTGCTAATTTTTATCGTCGCTTCATCGCTAATTTTTCCAGTATTGCTAAACCGTTGACTGATTTGACCAAGAAAGGTGCTGATGTGGTCAATTAGCCCTCTGCGGCTGTAGAGGCTTTTCAGGAGTTGAAGCGTCGTTTTGCTTCTGCCCCTGTGTTGTGCCAGCCAGATGTTTTGCTCCCTTTTCAGGTTGAGGTTGATGCTTCTGAAATTGGAGCAGGGGCTGTTTTGTCACAAAGAAGTTCTGATGGCTCGGTGATGAAACCCTGTGCCTTCTTTTCTAGAAAATTCTCACCTGCTGAGCGCAATTATGATGTGGGCAATCGGGAGTTGTTGGCCATGAAGTGGGCATTCGAGGAGTGGCGACATTGGCTTGAAGGAGCTAAACATCGCGTGGTGGTCTTGACGGATCACAAGAGTTTGACTTATCTCGAGTCTGCCAAACGGTTGAATCCTAGACAGGCTCGATGGTCGCTCTTTTTCTCCCGTTTTGATTTTGTTGTTTCATACCTTCCGGGATCTAAGAATGTGAAGGCTGACGCCCTGTCAAGGAGTTTTGTGCCTGACTCTCCGGGTGTTCCGGAGCCGGTGGGTATTCTTAAAGAAGGGGTAATTTTGTCTGCCATTTCCCCTGATTTGCGGCGTGTGCTGCAAAAGTTTCAGGCTCATAGACCTGACCGTTATCCTACGGAGAAACTGTTGATGGACTAGTAGAGTTATCTCTGAGATTCATTGTTCAGTGTTGGCTGGTCATCCTGGAATCTTTGGTACCAGAGATTTGGTGGCTAGATCCTTTTGGTGGCCTTCTTTGTCACGGGATGTGCGTTCTTTTGTGCAGTCCTGTGGGACTTGTGCTCGGGCTAAGCCCTGCTGTTCTCATGCCAGTGGGTTGCTTTTGCCCTTGCCGATCCCGAAGAGGCCCTGGACGCATATTTCCATGGATTTTATTTCTGATCTCCCTGTTTCTCAAAAGATGTCGGTCATTTGGGTGGTTTGTGATCGCTTCTCTAAGATGGTCCCTTTGGTACCCTTATCTAAATTGCCTTCCTCCTCTGATTTGGTGCCATTGTTTTTCCAGAATGTGGTTCGTTTGCATGGCATTCCAGAGAACATAGTCTCGGACAGAGGTTCCCAGTTTGTTTCGAGGTTTTGGCGGTCCTTTTGCGCTAAGATGGGCATTGATTTGTCTTTTTCTTTGGCTTTCCATCCTCAGACTAATGGCCAAACCGAACGAACTAATCAGACTTTGGAGACATATCTGAGATGCTTTGTTTCTGCTGATCAGGATGATTGGGTGTCCTTCTTGCCTTTGGCTGAGTTCGCCCATAATAATCGGGCCAGCTCGGCTACTTTAGTTTCTCCTTTTTTCTGTAATTCTGGTTTCCATCCTCGTTTCTTTTCAGGGCAGGTTGAGCCTTCGGACTGTCCTGGTGTGGATGCGGTGGTGGACAGGTTGCAGCACATTTGGACTCATGTGGTGGACAATTTGACATTGTCCCAGGAGAGGGCTCAACGTTTCGCTAACCGCCGGCGTTGTGTTGGTCCCCGACTTCGTGTTGGGGATTTGGTTTGGTTGTCATCTCGTCACGTTCCTATGAAGGTTTCCTCTCCTAAGTTTAAGCCTCGTTTCATTGGGCCATATAAGATTTCTGAAGTTCTTAATCCTGTGTCATTTCGTTTGGACCTTCCAGCTTCTTTTGCCATCCATAATGTGTTCCATAGGTCGCTGTTGCGGAGATACATGGCGCCTATGCTTCCCTCCGTTGATCCTCCTGCCCCGGTGTTGGTCGAGGGGGAGTTGGAGTATGTGGTGGAGAAGATTTTGGATTCTCGTGTTTCGAGATGGAAACTCCAGTACCTGGTCAAGTGGAAGGGTTATGGTCAGGAAGATAATTCCTGGGTTTTTGCCTCTGATGTTCATGCTGCCGATCTTGTTCGTGCCTTTCATTTGGCTCATCCTGATCGGCCTGGGGGCTCTGGTGAGGGTTTGGTGACCCCTCCTCAAGGGGGGGGTACTGTTGTGAATTCCGTTGTCGAGCTCCCTCCTGTGGTCGTGAATAGTACTTTGGCGAGTTCTGTCTATGGGCTCCCTCTGGTGGCTATGAGTGAAGCTGCTGCTTCTGAGGTTCCTTACACAGGTGACCTGGTTTATCCTTTGGTTGGCTGCTCTATTTAACTCCTCTCTGATCGTTACTCCATGCCAGCTGTCAATGTTTTTGCATTGGTTCAGTTCGCTCCTGGATCTCTCTGGTGACCTGCCTTCTCCTGCAGAAGCCAAGTTCCTGATAGTCATTATTTGTTTACTGTTTTCTTGTCCAGCTGGTTATCATGATTTTGTCTTGCTAGCTGGAAGCTCTGGGATGCAGAGTGGCCCCTCCGCACCGTGAGTCGGTGCGGAGGTCTTTTTTGCACACTCTGCGTGGTCTTTTGTAGGTTTTTGTGCTGATCGCAAAGTTACCTTTCCTATCCTCTGTCTATTTAGTAAGCCTGGCCTCCCTTTGCTGAAACCTGTTTCATTTCTGCGTTTGTGACTTTCATCTTTACTCACAGTCAATATATGTGGGGGGCTTCCTTTACCTTTGGGAAATTTCTCTGAGGCAAGGTAGGCTTTATTTTCTATCTCTAGGGCTAGATAGTTCTTAGGCTGTGACGAGGCGCCTAGGTCTGGTCAGGAGCGCTCCACGGCTATTTCTAGTGTGTGTGATAGGATTAGGGCTTGCGGTCAACGGAGCTCCCACATCCCAGAGCTCGTCCTGTATGAGGTTTAACTATCAGGTCATTCTGGGTGCTCCTAACCACCAGGTCATAACAGGGGTGAGAGCTGATTTGAATGCCAGTGTTGCTTGTTTGAGTGCAGTGAAATCATCTTGCGAATGCAATTTCTTCCAACACCGTTCTGCAATTCTGGATACTTGCCGAAGCTTTTTAGTGATTTTATTGTGCCAGGGTTGTCTATTGATTTGTCGCACTCTGCTATGCATGACAGGGGTGACCGTGTCGATGGCTGAAGTGAGAGTGCCATTGTAGAAACTAGTGGCAGTGTCTGTGTCGTGGGGTGAAGCTATGGAGGACATTGGCTGAATAGAGTCAAAGAGTGTGCGAGGGTCTAGATGTGCAAGGTTTCTGCGGGGTGTGCGCATGTTGCTGGACATGGGTGGCAGATGTGGAGGACAGCGATAAAAACGTGAGCAGATGGTGGTTGAATAGGGGGAGAGGGGAGGTGGTGAAGTTAGATAGGGAGCATAAACGGGTGAAGACTAGGTCTAATGTTTATCCGTCTGTGTGGATGGCTGTGGAGGACCACTGTTTAAGTCCAAAAGATGAAGTAAGGGACAGGAGTTTGGAGGCTGCTTACTGGTGTCAATGGGGATGTTGAAGTCACCCATGATTGTGGTGGGAATGTCAGCAGACAGAAAGTGAAGGAGCCAGGTGGAGAATTGGTCAATAAAGGTCATGGTGAGGCCTGGAGGTCAGTATATGATGGCCATTTGGAGGTTGGAGGGAGAGTAGATGCGGACAGCGTGGACTTCAAAAGAGGGGAAGATAAGGGAGGATAGAGGTGGAATTGGGTTAAAGATACAGTTGAAAGAAAGGAGAAGGCCCACTCTTCCACCATGTCTGTTGCCAGGACGAGGAGTGTGGGTGAAGTGGAAGCCGCCGTAACATAGCGCAGCAGGGGAGGCTGTGCCAGAGGGTGTCAGCCATGTTTCGGTGAGGCCCAGGAAGGAAAGATTACAAGAGGTAAAGAGATCATGAATCACGTGGAGTTTATTGCAGAAAGAGCGGGCATTCCAGAGTGCTCCTGAGAGAAAGAGCGGGGGGGGGAGGGTGTTAGGGGTGCGGGTTTGAGGTGGGCAAGATTTCGGGTGTTTATGTTGGGTTGGGAGTGATAGAAGGGGATAATAATGGGAGGTAAGAGCTGTGGGGGTCCAGGATTGGGAGACATGTCGCCAGCAGTGAGGAGAAGCAGAGAGAGACAGAGCAGGTGGGAGAAGGAGAGTGGGTGGCTTGTTTTGTGTTTTATTAGGAGAGATCTAAGGTTGAGGAGCAGGTCAGCGGAGGAGATCAGGTGGGGAGGCAGGAGGGAAGGAAAGATTATTACTTGGTTAAAGGGTGCTGGGGTTTGAGGATAGTGAAGGAGAGTGAGGAGTAAATAAGCCAAAACTGTTACAACATATGTCAGCATGATGAGTAAGTGTGGTGGAAAGGGAAAGAAATTTAGTACATTTATTAAGAGTGGTTAGTCTTACCTTCTGTTCACTTCTGGCTCATTTCTGGCATATTTCTGCTGTCATCTTTGATGTTATCCTTTTAGAGCTATCCTTCTAGAGACAGTCCACGGTCCAGACAGACCTGTGTCTCTGAATTTATAACAGGCCAGGGGTGATCAGGAGGGAGGGGCATCAGGGAGACTGATCACAGACACAGGAGGGGATTATTTAGAAGTCAGAAGCAAAAAAACAAACAGGAAATAGATCCAAATGGACAGATAAAGCCAACTGAATGTTAGCATCAAAGAATTTTGTTGGGAAAACATGCAGGAAGGAAAAGAAAAAAGAAAAATTAGCAGCCAGAGGACATACCAGGAATAGCAGACGGATACAGGGCAAGAGGGATCAGAAAAGATTGGTGAAGGTGATGATATTACAGCCACTGGACATACCTGGGGATGAAACATTTCGATTGTCAGATTGATAGCAGTAATGAAGCATAGTAATAATAATAATAATAATAGTGTAGCATCTGTGGCAGGGGGTTAATTTTCTGGCATATTTCTGCTGTCATCTTTGCTGCTATCCTTTTAGATCCATTCTTCTAGAGACAGACCACGGATACCCTTATAATATACAATGAAAGGCAGGGAGGTAGTGCAATCTGTGCTCATAGAAAGCACTTGGAGAATCATGATGGCAGCACTATCTGTGCCCATATAATATACAGTAAAAGGCAGGGAGGTTGTGCTACCTGTACTCATAGAAAGTGCTTGGAGAAACATGATGACAGCACTATCTGTCCCCATATAATTTATAGGGAAACAGTGCTTTCCTTGCTTATTGTACTTGAAATGACATTGTGGCAGTACTATGGGTGCCCATATCATGTGCAGGGAGAAACAGGAACACAGTGCTATCCAAGCTCATAAAATAGACTTGGAGAGACATGATGGCAGTACTGTCTGTGCGCATATAATGTGCAGGAGGAGACAAGGGAACAGTGCTATCTGTACCCATAACATTTGTATGGAGAGGCAGTGAGGTAGACATGTCTGTAGCAATATTTTGTCACTCCGCATAAAACAGTTGCTCAAATATGAAGTGCATGAGCAGCTGAGTTACACACATTTTGTGGATGCCCTTTGAAATACCTTACAGTGCCACATTTGTTTCCACAATGTTTGCTACGTCTGTACATTATTGACAGGGAGAGAAATATGGACAATGATAACTGTAAGTACAGCTTTAACCCCTTCCCAACCTTTGACGCCACGTAGGCGTCATGAAAGTCGGTGCCAATCCGACCCATGACGCCTATGTGGCGTCATGGAAAGATCGCGTCCCTGCAGGCCGGGTGAAAGGGTTAACTCCCATTTCACCCGATCTGCAGGGACAGGGGGAGTGGTAGTTTAGCCCAGGGGGCTTCACCCCCTCGTGGCTACGATCGCTCTGATTGGCTGTTGAAAGTGAAACTGCCAATCAGAGCGATTTGTAATATTTCACCTATTATAACGGGTGAAATATTACAATCCAGCTATGGCCGATGCTGCAATATCATCGGCCATGGCTGGAAATACTAATGTGCCCCCACCCCACCGATCGTTCCCCCAGCCCCCCGATCTGTCCGGTACACTGCTCCGGCTCCCCTCTGTCCTGTGCTCCGCTCCCCCCTGTGCTCTTGTCCGCTCCCCCCGTGCTTCAATCACCCCCCCGTGCTCCGATCACCCCCCTGCACTCCGATCCACCCCCCTCGGTGCTCCGTTCCACCCCCCATGCTCCGTTCCACCCCCCCGTGCTCCGTTCTACCCCCCGTGCTCCGTTCCACCCCCCATGCTCCGTTCCACCCCCCCGTGCTCCGTTCTACCCCCTCGGTGCTCCGTTCCACCCCCCATGCTCCGTTCCACCCCCCGTGCTCCGTTCCACCCCCCATGCTCCGTTCCACCCCCCCGTGCTCCGTTCTACCCCCCGTGCTCCGTTCCACCCCTCCCGCGCTCCGATTCACCCCCCCATGCTCCGATCCCCCCCCCCCCCGTGCTCCCCCCCCACCCTATCATACTTACCGATCCTGCCGGGGTCCGTCCGTCTTCTCCCCGGGTGCCGCCATCTTCCAAAATGGCGGGCGCATGCGCAGTGCGCCCGCCGAATCTGCCGGCCGGCAGATTCGTTCCAAAGTGCATTTTGATCACTGAGATATAATCTATCTCAGTGATCAAAATAAAAAAAATAATAAATGACCCCCCCCTTTGTCACCCCCATAGGTAGGGACAATAAAAAAAATAAAGAATTTTTTTTTTCCACTAATGTTAGAATAGGGTTAGGGTTAGGGTTAGGGGTAGGGTTAGGGTTAGGGGTAGGGGTAGGGGTAGGGTTAGGGTTAGGGCTAGGGTTAGGGGTAGGGTTAGGGGTAGGGTTAGGGTTAGGGCTAGGGGTAGGGGTAGGGTTAGGGGTAGGGGTAGGGTTAGGGCTAGGGTTAGGGGTAGGGTTAGGGGTAGGGTTAGGGGTAGGGTTAGGGTTAGGGCTAGGGGTAGGGGTAGGGTTAGGGGTAGTGGTAGGGTTAGGGCTAGGGTTAGGGGTAGGGTTAGGGGCAGGGGTAGGGGTAGGGTTAGGGGTAGGGGTAGGGGTAGGGTTAGGGTTAGGGGTAGGGGTAGGGTTAGGGCTAGGGTTAGGGGTAGGGTTAGGGGTAGGGTTAGGGGTAGGGTTAGGGTTAGGGCTAGGGGTAGGGCTAGGGTTAGGGCTAGGGTTAGGGCTAGGGGTAGGGTTAAGGCTAGGGTTAGGGCTAGGGTTAGGGGTAGGGTTAGGGTTAGGGGTAGGGTTAGGGTTAGGGGTAGGGTTAGGGCTAGGGGTAGGGTTAGGGTTTCGGTATGTGCACACATATTCTGGTCCTCTGCGGATTTTTCCGCTGCGGATTTGATAAATCCGCAGTGCTAAACCGCTGCGGATTTATGGCGGATTTACCGCGTTTTTTCTGCGCATTTCACTGCGGTTTTACAACTGCGATTTTCTATTTGAGCAGTTGTAAAACCGCTGCGGAATCCGCACAAAGAAGTGACATGCTGCGGAATGTAAACCGCTGCGTTTCCGTGCAGTTTTTCCGCAGCGTGTGTACAGCGATTTTTGTTTCCCATAGGTTTACATTGAACTGTAAACTCATGGGAAACTGCTGCGGATCCGCAGCGTTTTCCGCAGCATGTGCACATACCTTTAGAATTACGCTATGTGCACACGGTGCGGATTTGGCTGCGGATCCGCAGTGGATTGGCCGCTGCGGATTCGCAGCAATGTTCCATCAGGTGTACAGTACCATGTAAACATATGGAAACCAAATCCGCTGTGCCCATGGTGCGGAAAATACCGCGCGGGAACGCTGCGTTGTATTTTCCGCAGCATGTCAATTCTTTGTGCGGATTCCGCAGCGTTTTACACCTGTTCCTCAATAGGAATCCGCAGGTGAAATCCGCACAAAAAACACTGGAAATCCGCGGAAAATCCACAGGTAAAACGCAGTGCCTTTTACCCGCGGATTTTTCAAAAATGATGCTGAAAAATCTCACACGAATCCGCAACATGGGCACATAACCTTAGGGTTAGGGTTGGAATTAGGGTTGTGGTTAGGGGTGTGATTAGGGTTATGGCTGCAGTTGGGATTAGGATTAGGGGTGTGTTGGGGTTAGGGTTAGGGCTGTGATTAGGGTTATGGCTACAGTTGGTATTAGGGTTAGGGATGTGTTGGGGTTAGGGTTAGGGTTAGGGCTGTGATTAGGGTTATGGCTACAGTTGGAATTAGGGTTGTGGTTAGGGTTAGGGGTGTGTTGGGGTTAGTGTTGTGGTTAGGGGTGTGTTGGGGTTAGGGTTGTGATTAGGGTTATGGCTACAGTTGGGATTAGGGTTAGGGGTGTGTTGGGGTTAGTGTTGGAGGTAGAATTGAGGGGTTACCACTGTTTAGGCACATCAGGGGTCTCCAAACGCAACATGGCACCACCATTGATTCCAGCCAACCTCGTATTCAAAAAGTCAAATGGTGCTCCCTCAATTCCGAGCCCTGACGTGTGCCCAAACAGTGGTTTACCCCCACATATGGGGTACCAGCATACTCAGGATAAACTACACAACAATTACTGGGGTCCAATTTCTCCTGTTACCCTTGTGAAAATAAAAAAATGCTTGCTAAAACATCATTTTTGAGGAAAGAAAAATGATTTATTATTTTCACGGCTCTACGTTGTAAACGTCTGTGAAGCACTTGGGAGTTCAAAGTGCTCACCACATATCTAGATAAGTTCCTTGGGGGGTCTAGTTTCTAAAATGGGGTCACTTGTGGGGGGTTTCTACTGATTAGGCACACCAGGGCTCTGCAAACGCAACGTGACGCCCGCAGACCATTCCATCAAAGTCTGCATTTCAAAAGTCACTACTTCCCTTCTGAGCCCCGACGTGTGCCCAAACAGTGGTTTACCTCCACACATGGGGTATCAGCGTACTCAGGAGAAACTGAACAACAACTTTTGGGGTCCAATTTCTCCTGTAACCCTTGGGAAAATAAAAAATTCTGGGCTTAATTATTATTTTTGAGGAAAGAAAACGTATTTATTATTTTCACGGCTCTGCATTATATACTTCTATGAAGCACTTGGGGGTTCAAAGTGCTCACCACACATCTAGATAAGTTCCTTTCTGGGTCTAGTTTCCAAAATGGGGTCAATTGTGGGGGGTTTCTACTGTTTAGCCACATCAGGGTCTCTGCAAACGCAACGTGACGCCCGCAGAGCATTCCATCAAAGTCTGCATTTCAAAACGTCACTACTTCAATTCCGAGCCCCGGCATGTGCCCAAACAGTAGTTTACCCCCACATATGGGGTATCACCGTACTCAGGAGAAACTGGACAACAAATATTGGGGTCAAATTTCTCCTGTTACCCTTGTGAAAATTAAAAAATTCTGGGCTAAATAATTATTTTTGAGGAAAGAAAACGTATTTATTATTTTCACGGCTCTGCATTATAAACTTCTGTGAAGCACTTGGGGGTTCAAAGTGCTCACCACACATCTAGATAAGTTCCTTTCGGGGTCTAGTTTCCAAAATGGGGTCACTTGTGGGGGGTTTCTACTGTTAAGCCACATCAGGGGCTCTGCAAACGCAACGTGACGCCCACAGAGCATTCCATCAAAGTCTGCATTTCAAAACGTCACTACTTCACTTCCGAGCCCCGGCATGTGCCCAAACAGTGGTTTACCCCCACATATGGGGTATCAGCGTACTCAGGAGAAACTGGACAACAACTTTTGGGGTCAAATTTCTCCTGATACCCTTGGGAAAATAAAAAATTGCAGGCTAAAAGATCATTTTTGAGAAAATAATTTTTTTTTTTATTTTCATGGCTCTGCGTTATAAACTTCTGTGAAGCACTTGGGGGTTCAAAGTCCTCACCACACATCTAGATTAGTTCCTTTGGTGGACTAGTTTCCAAAATGGGGTCATTTCTGGGGGATCTCCAATGTTTAGGCACACAGGGGCTCTCCAAACGTGACATGGTGTCCGCTAATGATTGGAGCTAATTTTCCATTTAAAAAGCCAAATGGGGTGCCTTCCCTTCCGAGCCCTGCCGTGCGCCCAAACAGTGGTTTACCCCCACATATGGGGTATCAGCGTACTCAGGACAAACTGGACAACAACATTTGGGGTCCAATTTCTCCTATTACCCTTGGCAAATTAGGAAATTCCAGGCTAAAAAATCATTTTTGAGGAAAGAAAAATTATTTTTTATTTTCATGGCTCTGCGTTATAAACTTCTGTGAAGCACCTGGGGGTTTAAAGTGCTCAATATGCATCTAGATTAGTTTCTTATGGGGTCTAGTTTCCTAAATGGGGTCACTTGTGGGGGAGCTCCAATGTTTAGGCACACAGGGGCTCTCCAAACGCGACATGGTGTCCGCTAACAATTGGAGCTAATTTTCCATTCAAAAAGTCAAATGGCGCGCCTTCCCTTCCGAGCCCTGCCGAGTGCCCAAACAGTGGTTTACCCCCACATATGAGGTATCAGCGTACTCAGGAGAAATTTCCCAACAAATTTTATGATCCATTTTATCCTATTGCCCATGTGATAATGAAAAAATTGAGGCGAAAATAATTTTTTTGTGAAAAAAAAGTACTTTTTCATTTTTACAGATCAATTTGTGAAGCACCTGAGGGTTTAAAGTGCTCACTAGGCATCTAAATAAGTTCCTTAGGGGGTCTAGTTTCCAAAATGGGGTCACTTGTGGGGGAGCGCCAATGTTTAGGCACACAGGAGCTTTCCAAACGCGACATGGTGTCCGCTAACGATGGAGATAATTTTTCATTCAAAAAGTCAAATGGCGCTCCTTCCCTTCCGAGCCTTACCATGTGCCCAAACAGTGGTTTACCCCCACATATGAGGTATCAGTGTACTCAGGAGAAATTGCCCAACAAATTTTAGGATCCATTTTATCCTGTTGCCCATGTGAAAATGAAAAAATTGAGGCTAAAAGAATTTTTTTGTGAAAAAAAGTACTTTTTCATTTTTACGGATCAATTTGTGAACCACCTGGGGGTTCAAAGTGCTCACTATGCATCTAGGTAAGTTCCCTGGGGCATCTAGTTTCCAAAATGGGGTCACTTGTAGGGGAGCTCCAATTTTTAGGCACACGGGGGCTCTCCAAACGTGACATGGTGTCCGCTAAAGAGTGGAGCCAATTTTTGATTCAAAAAGTCAAATGGCGCTCCTTCCATTCCAAGCCCTGCCGTGCGCCCAAACAGTGGTTTACCCCCACATATGAGGTATCAGCGTACTCAGGACAAATTGGACAACAACTTTCGTGGTTTAGTTTCTCCTTTTACCATTGGGAAAATAAAAAAATTGTTGCTAAAAGATAATTTTTGTGACTAAAAAGTTAAATGTTCATTTTTTCCTTCCATGTTGCTTCTGCTGCTGTGAAGCACTTGAAGGGTTAATAAACTTCTGGAATGTGGTTTTGAGTACCTTGAGGGGTGCAGTTTTTAGAATGGTGTCACTTTTGGGTATTTTCAGCCATATAGACCCCTCAAACTGACTTCAAATGTGAGGTGGTCCCTAAAAAAATGGTTTTGTAAATTTCGTTGTAAAAATGAGAAATCGCTGGTCAAATTTTAACCCTTATAACTTCCTAGCAAAAAAAAATTTTGTTTCCAAAATTGTGCTGATGTAAAGTAAACATGTGGGAAATGTTATTTATTAACTATTTTGTGTCACATAACTCTCTGGTTTAACAGAATAAAAATTCAAAATGTGAAAATTGCAAAATTTTCAAAATTTTGGCAAAATTTCCGTTTTTATCACAAATAAACGCATAATTTATTGACCTAAATTTACCACTAACATGAAGCCCAATATGTCACGAAAAAACAGTCTCAGAACCGCTAGGATCCGTTGAAGCGTTCCTGAGTTATTACCTCATAAAGGGACACTGGTCAGAATTGCAAAAAATGGCAAGGTCTTTAAAGGGACTCTGTCACCTGAATTTGGCGGGACTGGTTTTGGGTCATATGGGCGGAGTTTTCGGGTGTTTGATTCACCCTTTCCTTACCCGCTGGCTGCATGCTGGCTGCAATATTGGATTGAAGTTCATTCTATGTCCTCCGTAGTACATGCCTGCGCAAAGCAATCTTGCCTTGTGCAGGCATGTACTACGGAGGACAGAGAATGAACTTCAATCCAATATTGCAGCCAGCATGCAGCCAGCGAGTAAGGAAAGGCTGTATCAAACACCCGAAAACTCCGCCCATATGACCCAAAACCAGTCCCGCCAAATTCAGGTGACAGGTTCCCTTTAAGGTCAAAATAGGCTGGGTCATGAAGGGGTTAAAAGATAAATGCAAGGAGATATTACTATCTGTGCAAACATAATTTACAGGGAAACACAGGAGGAAAATACTATGGGTACTTACATAATTTACAAGGAGAGTGAATAAGTTAGAACTATGTGTATCTATATCATCTACAAAGGAAAGAGAAAGAGGGACTACTGTCTGTACATCTTTACCTACATAATTTACAGGTAGAGTGAAGAAGCAGTACTATCTGTGCTTATATCTATTTCAAAAGTAGCAAGAAGATAGTGCTGTCTGCATACACATTATGGAAAGACAGGGAAGCAGTAATATCTGTGCCTACAATATTTAGAAGGACATACAATTAATCCACCCTGCTGTGAAGACCTGGAGGGGCAGTATTGTCTGTAGCTATATCATTTAAAAAGAGAAACATTGATACAGAAGACTATCTGTACATATACAATATAAACTATATATGTACAGTACAGACCAAAAGTTTGGACATATCTTCTCATTTAAAGATTTTTCTGTATTTTCATGACTATGAAAATTGTACATTCACACTGAAGGCATCAAAACTATTAACACATGTGGAATTATATACTTAACAAAAAAGTATTTGACCAAGAAGGAGAGTGATGGGGTGCTACGCCAGATGACCTGGTCTCCACAGTCACCAGACCTGAACCCAATCGAGATGGTTTGGGGTGAGCTGGAACGCAGAGTGAAGGCAAAAGGGCCAACAAGTGCTGAGCATCTCTGGGAACTCCTTCAAGATTGTTAGAAGACCATTCCCGGTGACTACCTCTTGAAGCTCATCAAGAGAACGCCAAGAGTGTGCAAAGCAGTCATCAAAGCAAATGGTGGCTACTTTGAAGAACCTAGGATATAAGACATAATTTCAGTTGTTTCACACTTTTTTTTTAAGTCTGTACTGTATATAGGTATACTTTAACAGGAAAGTGGGAGTACAGCACTGTCTGTGCCTACCTCATTTAAAGGGAAAGACAGAGGGAAAGTGCCAATTTTATATCTTTTATTTTCAGGGATAGTAACGAGTCATTGTTGCCCGTACTGACATTATTTACAGGACATTCTGCGCATACATAATTTACAGACAGATTGAGGAGACAGCCCTACCTTCTGTAGAGCTACAGCAGTGCATCTATATCTCTAAAAATGTACTTTATTAGAAGAGATAAGAAGGAAACTTAATCTCTGCCCACATTATTTGAAGCAAGAGACAGAAAGGCAGTACTAATTCTGCCCGAGCCATATAGAGAAAGAGACAAGGAGGCTGTACTATCTGTGTTTTAAAAAGAAAGATAAAGTATGATGGGTAGACCATAAACGTATACTTAGTTTTAGCTGCTTTAATCCATCTTAAGGAATCTTCCTTGAAAGTTTTTAAGGTAATTAATTGGAAGGCACAGAGAGTGCCATTTACCACATGTGGTCTCGTGAGGCTGCGGTATTATTGATCTGACCAGTACAGTGTGGAGAGACCATTACTAGTCCTGGCTGATGCAGATCTCTGCAGCTGCTCCTTTTTGTGCTCAAACAGCTCATTTCTTTGTTTGCTAGACTGAACTGGAATGAAAGAACACGAGTTGAATATTTCATGCTGCGCAGATATGTATTATTCATCATCAAACTTTTCAGAAAGGGAGAGATAAGACGCAGCCTTTAAATGAAGTATTCTCTGTAGTTAGCAGAGAGGCGGCCGGTGGCATTCTATGGGTACATGCCTCCTAGAATTACAAAGAAAATTATAGAAGTACAGGACATAACTAATGGAAGAGAACGTCCAAACCAACTCCTCAAATCAAACGACTCTTAATATGGGGAAGCAGTTAATATTTGAAGGAAACTAAGTGTTCCATTAGCAAAAAAGAAAAAGTAAACTGAAGTGTAAAAAGTCTGCGATAACTGGGGAAATAATGACACCAGCCAATCACTGATAGGACCACAGAAAATATATACACCTGAATATATGGGGCAGTATTCAAATTTATTCACCTATAAATAAGGAATTGTATTATAGTAGATACTGTATTTTCTTGTATATAGGAGCAGTACTATAGTAGTTATATTCTTGTATATAGGGGCAGTATTATAGTAGTTATATTCTTGTACATAGGGACAGTATTATAGTAGTTATATTCTTGTACATAGGGGCAATAATATAGTAGTTATATTCTTGTACACAGGAGCAGTATTATAGTAGTTATATTCTTGTACACAGGAGCAGTATTATAGTAGTTATATTCTTGTATATAGGGGCAGTATTATAGTAGTTATATTCTTGTACATAGGGACAGTATTATAGTAGTTATATTCTTGTACATAGGAGCAATAATATAGTAGTTATATTCTTGTACACAGGAGCAGTATTATAGTAGTTATATTCTTGTACACAGGAGCAGTATTATAGTAGTTATATTCTTGTACATAGGAGCAGTATTATAGTAGTTATATTCTTGTACATTGGGGGCAGTATTATAGTAGTTATATTCTTGTACATAGGGGGCAGTATTATAGTAGTTACCGTATATTCTTGTACACAGGAGCAGTATTATAGTAGTTATATTCTTGTACATAGGGGCAGTATTATAGTAGTTATATTCTTGTACATAGTGGGCAGTATTATAGTAGTTATATTCATGTACATGGGACACTATTATAGTAGTTATATTCTTGTACATAGGAGCAGTATTATAGTAGTTATATTCTTATACATAGGGGCAGTATTATAGTAGTTATATTCATGTACATAGGGGAAGTATTATAGTAGTTATATTCTTGTACATAGGGGCAGTATTATAGTAGATATATTCTTGTACATAGTGGGCAGTATTATAGTAGTTATATTCATGTACATAGGGGAAGTATTATAGTAGTTATATTCTTGTACATAGGGGCAGTATTATAGTAGATATATTCTTGTACATAGGAGCAGTATTATAGTAGTTATATTCTTATACATAGGGGCAGTATTATAGTAATTATATTCTTGTACATAGGGGGCAGTATTATAGTAGTTATATTCTTGTACATAGGGGCAGTATTATAGTAGTTATATTGTTGCACATAGGGAGCAATATTATAGTAGTTATATTCTTGTACATAGGGACAGTATTATAGTAAGTATATTCTTGTACATAGGAGCAGTATTATAGTAGTTATATTCTTGTACATAGGGTGCAGTATTATAGTAATTATATTCTTGTACATAGGGGGCAGTATTATAGTAGTTATATTCTTGTACATAGGGGCAGTATTATAGTAGTTATATTCTTGTACATAGGGGGCAGTATTATAGTAGTTATATTCTTGTACTTAGGGACAGTATTATAGTAGTTATATTCTTTTACATAGAGGACAGTATTATAGTAGTTATATCCTTATACATAGGAGCAGTATGATAGTAGTTATATTCTTATACATAGTGGCAGCATAATAGTAGTTATATTCTTGTACATAGAGGGCAATTATTATTGTAAAAACAAAACAAACACATTTAAAAAATTCACAAAATACTCCTATTAATTGAAAACTAAATTCACTAGGATTGTACATACAATCATTACATAGCTAGATTATGCATCTAAAATTAACTTAAACCCTTTCTGACATCAGACGTAATATTCTATCTATGTGCCCCGGGACTATCTGACTAGGGACATATTATTATGACATCTCGATCGACCGCGCACATGGGCTGTGCGTTGGTGATCGCTGCCAGGTTTCAGCTGATTCTGACAGCTGACATCCTGCACTAAGTGCCAGGAGCAGTAATGCATTGCTCTCAGCCCTTTAACCCCCTAAATGCTGTCATCGAAAGCAATCGCAGCATTTCAGGAGCAGGCAGAGGGGTGAGGGTCCCTTTGCCTTTGGATCGGAGACAAAGTACTTTTTTTTTTTAATAACTGTACATTTAGTTAGAAAAATATATAAAAAATAAAAACATATTGTATTTATAAATAAATATTTGAATGAAAAAACTATAAACAATAAAAGTTAACATATTTAGTATCGCCATGTCCACAAGGACCCAACCTATAAAACTGTCCCACTAGTTAACCCCTGCAGTGAACACCATAAAAAGAAAAAACAAAACAAAAAACAATGCTTTATCATCATACCGCCAAACAAAATGTGGAATAAAACACGATAAAAATACGGATATAAGTGAACATGGTACTGCTGAAAACGTCATCTTGACCCGCAAACAACAAGCCCCCATACAGCTCCATCAGCGGAAAAATAGAAAAGTAATAGCTCTCAGAATAAAGCAATGCAAAAATATTTTTTTCTATAAAATAGTTTTTATTGTGTAAAAGCCCCCAAACATAAAAATGACCATATAAATGATGTATCGCTGTAGTCTAACTGACCTGAAGAATAAAACTGCCTTACCAATTTTACCACACTCGGAATGGCATAAACCACCCCAAAAGAAATTCCGGAATTGCTGGTTTTTGTTCATTCTGCCTGCCAAAAATCGGAATAGAAAGTGATCAAAAAATGTCATGTGGCCAAAAATGGTACCATTAAAAACGTCAACTTCTCCCGCAAAAAAAACAAGCTATAACATGATTCTGTCAGCCAAAATATGGAAAAATTATAGCTGGTGATGCAAAAATTATTTTTTGCAATAAAAAGCGTCATTTAGTGTGTGACAGCAGCCAAATATAAAAAACCAAGAATATAGTATGGTTGGCGCGAACCAGGCAATGTTAGAGATCTTATTGCTGCTGCAGAAACAGGACAACAACCACCAATGTTGTCCACAATAGAATATATATACAAAATCCTTCAATTCGTTTTGCGCTATGCAAATGATCTCCACTTTCACTTAGATACACTCCAAAAAATCGCCAGCTACTCTGCCAACTTTAATGAATAGCTATAAGAAAACAAAGAGTCCTGATATAACTCGATGTGTCCCAGGTTAAATATACAAGAGCACTATAAAATACCTTTTCATGTGGTGAGGTCCGTTTCCACGGTAGAGGTATGGTCCCAGCGGTAGTCCGGGAAGAAATAGAAATAGAAAGAGTAGTAGTGGTAATAATTATTCAGGAGTGTGGTCCCGGCCGGTGACTCACACCCCTCTTTCTCCTCGCATCCTTCCTGGTGGTGCACAAATGAAGCCGGTGCACGCTTGGAGCCTGTGGCGCTGCAGACGCCGAAACAGGACCTTGCGTGACGTAGATGGTCACGTGACCATCCTAGGTACGGAGCGCTGTGTGGACCAAATCCAATGCGTTTTGAAGATCTCGGTCTTCTTCATCAGGGAAACGTGTTGGATTTGGTGAGTCACCGGCCGGGACCATACCGCTACCGTGCAAACGGACCTCACCACATGAAAAGGTATTTTATAGTGCTCTTGTATATTTAACCTGGGACACATCGAGTTATATCAGGACTCTTTGTTTTCTTATAGCTATTCATTAAAGTTGGCAGAGTAGCTGCCGATTTTTTGGAGTGTATCTAAGTGAAAGTGGAGATCATTTGCATAGCGCAAAACGAATTGAAATATAAAAAAACAATATAAATCCAGTATTGCTGTAATCGCACCATCCAGAAGAGTAAAGTCGCCTAATCACTTATACTGCCAAAGGAATAGCGAAAAAAATAAATAAAACCAATTTGTCACCTGCTGTTGATTTTTTCATTCTGCCTCTCAAAGATCGCAATAAGGCTAGGCGCACATTTATCCTGCGCTCTGAGCTGAGCGCTTACACCTGGATTTCCATGTAAATCTCTTAAATATTTGAATCAGTCAAACCCTCTGGTGGAAGATTCCCTATAATGAGGCAGATTGAGGCACTGTGGATGCTGTCTGACCTGTGATCCAGAGGGGTTTGTCTTTTTAGGATTGCATAAAAGTGCCGTCGACTACAGTATTGTGCACTTCTGAAAAGAAAGATACCGCTGAACAGAGGCAAGCGTAGAGCGCTGGATAAATGTAATTCCAAACCTTTTGCAAAATATTCCCAATAAAAACTCCAACTTAATCCACAAATAAAGCAAGCCCTCACTCAGGACTGTCATCTGTTAATGGAAATATAAGGGGTTTACACATTACTGGCAACACAAAGGTTCTGGAAAAGAGAAATGGCTCCTTGCCCCCCCAATGAAATTAATCAAATTCTGCACTACCAAATCCAAATGTCCCCTCCCTTCTGAGCCCCACAGTGTACCTAAACCACAAAATGCATCCATGTTTGGCACTTCTGAAGTGATGAGAGCTCACCTAACTTACGGGTGCATGCCTCAAGAAGCAAAGGCTGGGCATAACGTCCTGGTCACTGCAGCGTACTGGTGACTACAATGGCAGTTTGCAATTTTCGCTCAGCAACATTCATTTCAGCTTGTTTTTTTGCTCCCCAAGGGATATAGTTTCCAAAATGGGGTCAGTTGAGATGGGATTCTGCTCTTCTAACAATTAGGGGCTCTGTGTATGGAGTCCGCAAACTATTGTAGGAAAATCTGCACTCCATGAGGCAAATAGCGCTCCATTCCTCCTGAGTCTTTCCATATTGCTAAGTAGTACTGTACAGCCACATAGGGGGTATTGCTATGTTCAGTAGAAATTGTGGGACAAATTTTGGTGCCAATTTTACCCATTTCTTATGTGAAAATCTAAAATCTGGGGCTAAAACTTAATTTTGGTGGTAAAAATGTAATAATTTTTTCTTCACTGCCCAATGGTATAAAATTCTGTGACACACCCGTGGTGTCAATATGGTCACTGCACCCCTAGATGAATTAATTGAGAGGTGTAGTCTGTAAAAATGGGGTCACTTATGGGAGGTTCTGCTGTTCTGTTCTGGGTCATGGCACCTGCAAACCATAACAGTAAAATCTGGTGCTCCTTGCCTTCTGAGCTTTGCACTGTGCCTGAAAAATATTTTCCAATTACATGTAGGGCATTGGCATACTCAGGAAAAACTGGACCTCAGTTTGTTGTGAAAAAATGTCCTATAAGCCCTTAGCAAAATTAAAATATTGGGGATAAAACAACATTTTATTGGTAAAAATTTAATTTATTCTTTCTTCACCACTCAGCGGTATAAAATTCTGTGAGGCACATGTGGTGTCAAGATGATCACTGCATCCCTAGATGAATTAATTGGGGAGTGTAGTTTGTAAAATGATTTCACATATAGGGGGATTCTGTTGTTCTGACAACTGAGGGGCTCTGCCAATGTGACATGGCACCCTCAAACCAATCCAGAAAAATCTGAACTCCAATATGGCGCCTCTTCCCTTCTGAGCTTTGCAGTGTGTTTCAAAAGTAGTATTCCTCCAGAAGTATTTTTGTGGCTCAACGTTATAAACTTCTGTGAAGCACCTGGGGGTTCAAAGTTCTCACCACACATCTAAGTACATTCCTTGGGGGTCTAGTTTCCAAAATGGGATCACTTGTGGGGGGTTTCCACTGTTTAGGCACATCAGGAGCTCTCCAAACAGACATGACATCCGCTAACGATTCAAGGAAATTGACGCTCCGTCAAATGACGCTCCTTCCCTTCTGAGCCCTGCCGTGCGGCAAAACAGTAGGTTTATCCCTCATATTGGGTATAGGCATACTCAGGAGAAATTGCACAACACATTATATGGTGCAATTTCTCCCGTTACCCTTAAGAAAATGCAATATTTTGTACAAAAAAACATATATGTGGGGAAATTTAGTATTTTTTATTTTTACAGCTCAACATTATAAACTTCTGTGAAGCACCTGAGGGTTCAATGTGCTCACCACACATCTAGGTCCAGGTCCGTTCCCTGAGGGGTCTAATTTCCAAAATCGTGTCACTTTTGGGGGATGTTCACTGTTTAGGCACATCAGAGTCTCTCCAAACGCGACATGGCGTCAGCTAATTATTCCAGCAAAGTTTGCATTCAAAAAGTAAAATTGCGCTCCTTCCCTTCTGAGCTCTGCCGTGCTCCCAAACAATGGTTTTCTCCCTCATATTGGGTATCAACATGCTCAGGAGAAAATACACAACACATTTTAGGGTTCGTTTTTTCCTGTTACCCTTGTCAAAGTAAAAAAAAAAATTGGATCTGAAGTACATTTTTTGGGGAAAAAGAATTAAATGTTTTTTTTTTCCCCACATTTCAAAAATTCCTGTGAAGCACCTGAAGGGTTAATAAACTTCTTGGATGCGGTTTTTAGCACGTTGAGGGGTTCAGTTTTTAGAATGGTGTCAAGCTGGGGTATTTTTATCATATAAACCCCTCAAAGTTACTTCGAATGTGATGTGGTCCCTAAAAAAATGGTTTTAAAAATTTTGTTGGAAAAGTGAAAAAAAATAAATTGCTGGTCAAATTTTAACTCTTATAACTTCCTAACAGAAAAAAAATGGTTACAAAATTGTGCTGATGTAAAGTAGTCATGCAGGAAATGTTATTTATTTTTGGTGATATTTTGCCAAATTTCCATTTTTTTCACAAATAAATGCAAGTCATACCAAAGAAATGTTACCACTATCATGAAGTACAATATGTCACAAAAACAATCTCAGAACCACCCGGATCCATTGAAGCATTCCAGAGTTATAACCTCATAAAGTGACAGTAGTCAGAATTGTAAAAATTGTCCTGGTCACGAACATGCAAACTACCCTCAGGAGTAAAGGGGTTAAAGAGTCCACACCTGTGGGGGGAAGATAGATGAAAAATAAACATCATATTTCAAACCAATTTCCCATTCTTACATAATTTTACATTATTCTGGTTCTTCCTAATCTGTAATGATTATACTATCTGGACCAGGTGCCTTCTTCAAATGTAAGTTATTGATGGCCTCCTTAACTTACTCCACTGTTAATATTTATGTCAAAGGAAAAAAGTCCAGATCAAGAGTATCAGGCACTGAAGTTGCCTCCAAGATTTGAGCCATTTCATCTTTATCCAAAGTTTTCCTCTCAAACAATTCAGCTTAGTAAGATCTCACAACCCCCAGGTTCCCCTCTTGAGATTTCAGCAATACACCCTGGGAGTCGGTGAGACCTGTGACCGATTTATTGGTAACCTGCTCCCTGCAATTCTCAAAGGGATCCGGTGCCCCTAAGGTCCCATATTCCCGGTCCAGAGGCAGGGAGGTATACCTGCTGTTCCTATACTGCCTTATCTTAGATTTTAGCTGGTCAATCTTCTCTTTGTCATCCCCGCCCACAGAATAGAGTGACTCCAATTCTTTATGAAGCCTTAAGTACTGGCCATTCTTACTTCTCCCTTTACTAACTGACAGTCTCCTCAAGATGGATCTGATGTCATCCTTAACGTCCTCCCTCCAGTC
This sequence comes from Ranitomeya imitator, assembly GCF_032444005.1. Taxonomy (NCBI): domain Eukaryota; kingdom Metazoa; phylum Chordata; class Amphibia; order Anura; family Dendrobatidae; genus Ranitomeya; species Ranitomeya imitator. Next base: position 789,904,460 of record NC_091282.1, on the reverse strand, counting down.
GGCCATGTTGTCATATAAGTCCACTCTTTGCGGATGACCCAGAAAATGGGAGTGAACACTTCTCTGAACAGATGCATCATCCAGGAGGTTGGAATTTAGTTTCCATAACACCCTACCAATACTAGGACATTCAGTGGCCGCTAGGCAGAAATATAGAGCAAGATGATCTGAATACGGGACAACTCTCTCACTCATGACACTGATAACTTCCATGGGACTCACAAAAACAAAATCAATCCTACTGCTTCTATTAGAACAGAAATAGGTGAGTTTTGGCTTTCTGCCTCACTGTGTAAAAACGTCACTTAATCCAGCCTGTAGAATGATGTTACTTAACACCTCACAGTCTCTGGTCACCATCCTGCCTGAGGAGCTGTCACCTGATGTCATTATATGACATTAAAGTCGCTTACCACTAAAAAAGAGGTGAACACATACGGTTTTACATCATTAAATAGCTGGACCCTCTCAGTCAACGCCTGCAGCTCATAGATGTTAATAAGCTGGAGTCACCTAACATGGACAGTAACTTCCAGGACCAGACACCTTCCCATAGCCCCCTATGTCATCCTATGTACAGTCACATCTGTGGAGTAAAAAAGGATAGAGACCCCAGCATAAGGCTCCACAGCCAGTGACCAGAATGATGGACCCGACCTCCACTCCCTCTCAGCCTCTCTTGTAAACCCCTGAATCGTCAGCCGTATCTCCTGCAGGAATATTACATCTGCGTCCAGATACCTGAGTTGGTCATACACAGCGGGTCTCATCCTCCTTAATTTAATGCTGTTCTCATTGCTAGATGTAAAATACACTGCCATCACAATACAAAAACAGAGGAACAGAGAAGTAAAGTTTGTCATCATAAATCTTAGTCACAGTTATTCTGTTCATCACCAGTCTCCATATCAGACTCTACTCGAGTGCCCACAGATAAGGGCTTCCACTTTGGCGGGGGACAGTCCTCTACATCCCTGTTACACTCGTCCTCTATTTTTTTTAAGTTCTTCCTCAAAATCCCTGTCAGACTCACAACACACTATATCTATTACATGACCTGACCTGACCATTACACCTGTAGAACTCTGGACCTTCTTCCTAACACTTTGGCCAGTGTCATACTCCTGCTCAGGTTTACTGGAGGTCTTGTAGTTTTTCTTCCTTTTAGTCTGATTATTGCTATTTCCTTCAGATATAGATAATAAAACTGAAGTACTGCCTTCCTGTGACTGCCGCTCCTGAGGGACAACCTCCTTGCTCCCCTGTGCACCCTCTGAACCCTGCTGCTCTGGTGTCACCTGAGAGAACCCCTGGTGGACCTCTGATCTGGTCAGTATTTCCCCTGACAGTAAAGCTGCCACCTCCTGAATCTCTGCCCCTGTTACTAGATCCTCATCAGGAATGTCCTTACAAATGTTGCACCAAGCATCAGCACAGTCCTTGTGAGGGTGACCGAACTTACCACAGAGGATGCACTTTATGTTCTGGTAGTCTGCAGCTACATGGACTACTTTCCTGCACAGGCTGCACTTCACCACACTACAGGCATTTGCTAGGTGACCTGCCTTGCCACATTTGAAGCACTTTCTGGGCTGCCTGGGATAGAAACACACTCCGTTCTCCCTCCCAATAAAGAAGGAGTTGAGTAAGTGGGCAGTGATGTTATTGCACTGGCGCAGCTTCACCAAGACCCTCCAACCTCCCATCTAGATACCATCATTGTCTCTGTTTTTGGTGAGGTCAGAGATGAAGTCACAATGCCTCCGGAGCCACACCACAATGTCCTGCGGTGGATCAGACTCTTTCCAGAAGATGACATTAATGGTAACAGTATCTGGCTTAGAGATAGGGATAAAGCTGAACTTTCTCCAGCCCTCAGGGTCTCTGAACTTGAGGAAGTTGGCCCAGAGTCTGTCCAGACCATGAGCTTAAAGCTCACATCATAGCCCTGCTTGTCTGGTAAATTAATTACTGCCAAGATGTTACCTGGCGCAAACCCCATCTGGTGGCGCAGGAGCTCCCTGACCACAAACCTGCTGTCTGGTAGATCCTCCTTGGCACCTCTGTGCCTGAAATGCAAGGCATTTCTCCATTTAAATATAATATAGAATATACTCAGCACACTCCAAGAAGATGTCTGATGCAAAAAAGGGGGTGTTTAATACATACTGTATTCACATTCACAAACGTTTCGGTCTGCAAAGACCTTCATCAGTGTGCTCTATTAATTTGAGCCAAAGGGCATGTAGTGTACACCCGTATAGTTTAGAAATTTGCATCAGGTATTGGAGTAAAACAGGGTAGGCTGCTTAAAGGTAGAGGGCTGACACTAGCCGGTCGAGCACAAGAGGTAACTCAGGGAGAACTCGCTATTAGAGAGCTAAGCTAGCCGATCACACCAGTAGGGAATCCAGGGGCACCTCTGACTTGTGGTGGATACCGCGTCTGACCTAAAATCCACAGAGTTCTGATTGTGTGACATAAACAGTTCTTGGTTCCTATAAGTCCCACCAGGGGCTCCATCCTCTCTAAGATGCAGTCCATGGCCCTTACCACATTACTCAGCAATACATGCAGTGTGTTCAGAGTCTGGTCATACTCGGGGTGATCTCCAGGATTAGTAGCCTTTACCTTATAGGCACAGTCTATTTGCATTTGCAGCATGCTTTTCTATGGCATTAACTCACCGAACTTCTTGACCAGTCCTGGGATCTCGTAAGTAGTGTTGAGCATTCCGATACTACAAATATCGGGTATCGGCCGATATTTGCTGTATTGGAATTCCGATACTGAGTTCCGATATTTTTTGCGATATCGGATACCGGAATCGGAAGTTCCCATAGTGCAATGATGCACTATAATGGAGTGTGGGCGGTGCGGGGGCAGAAACTGCGTGTGTGTGCGTGTGGGGTCTGTGCGTGACTGTGGGAGCTCTGTGCGGCTTGCGGGGGCTCTGTGCGGGCTTGCCGTGGCTCTGTGCGGGCTTGCCGGGGCTCTCTGCAGGGCTTGTGGGTGCTCTGTGTCGGCTTGCCGGGGCTCTGTGCGGCTTGCTGGAGCTCTGTGCGGGATTGCCGGGGCTCTGTACAGGCTTGCCGGGGCTCTGTGCGGCTTGCGGGGGCTCTGTGCAGGCTTGCCGGGGCTCTGTGTGGCTTGCGGGGGCTCTGTGCGGGCTTGCCGGGGCTCTGTGCGGGCTTGCCGGGGCTCTGTGCGGCTAGCGGGGGCTCTGTGCGGGTTTGCCGGGGCTCTGTGCGGGCTTGCCGGGGCTCTCTGCGGGCAGCCGTGGGTCTGTGCAGGCATCGCCCGATGGGACTACAAGTCCCATCGGATGATGCCTGCAACAGTGACAGTGATTGACACATAAGCCAATGATGGGAGAGTAGTAATTCCATCATCCAGCTAATGTGTTGAATGTAAAAAAAAAAAAACATACATACTACATACAATACATTCATACATTACATACAATACATACATACAGACATACAGTACATTAAACAAAGAGTTCATACTCACCATTACTTGTCACTTTGTTCCCCAAAGCCAGTGTCATCTGTAAAAAAGATTAAAATAACAAACAACCAATATACTCCCTGTCCGCAGAAATCCACGAGTGTCCCACGATGATCTCCCGTGGAGAACGGCAGCATCAGCTGTTGCGACCGCTCTCTAGGGGCTACAGGAACACAATGACAGGAGGAAGGTCTCCTTCCGCACTGTATTCTTCCGCCGCTGTAAAAAAAATAGTCCCTAGTCTCACTTTTGGCAATGCTGTGTGAGAAATTTTCCGACGCAGCAATTGCCATAAAGTGAGACTTTGTCCTAAGGTAATCTCTCAGTGAAGCACTGCAGGAGCCATTGTCTCCTGTCAGTTTGTCACTGAGGGTCCTATAGAGCAGTGACATCACCCAATGTCACTGTTCTATAGGGGAGATCGTTGTGGGACACTCGTTATTAATTGGACTACGGCAGACAGGTAGTATGTGGTTTATTATTTTACGTTTTTTGCAGGCGCTGAAGTATGGTAAGTATGGTTAAATGAAGAATATTAAAATACTTTTTTCCTAATGTGTGTGTTTTGTTAACCCTTTATTACTATTGGATTAATAATGGATAGGCGTCTTATTGACGCCTCTCCGTTATTAACCTGGCTTAATGTCACCTTACAATAGCAAGGTGACATTAACCCCTTATTATCCCATATCCCACCGTTACACGGGAGTGGGAAAAGAGAGGCTAAGTGCCGGAATTGGCGCCATTTCTGGGGCGGCTGCAGACTGGTATTTGTAGCCAGGGGGGGGGGGCAATATCCATGGCCCCTCTCTAGGCTATGAATATCAGCCTGCAGCTGTCTGCGTGGCCTTTCTGGCTATAAAATATAGCTGACATTCATAGCCGGCTACAAATATTGGCCCCTGCAATCGGCTTTCCCCCTCTGGCGCAGAAAATTACCCACGCCGTTTATTCTTGTACATAGGAGCAGTATTATAGTAGCTATATTTTTGCACATAGGGAGCAGTATTATAATAGTTATATTCTTGTACATATGAGCAGTATTAGAGTAGCTATATTCTTGTACATAGGGGCAGTATTATAGTTGCTATATTCTTGTGCATAGAAGCAGTATTATAGTACTTATATTCTTGTTCATAGGGGCAACATTCTAGTAGTTATATTCTTGTACATAGAGTGCAGAATTATATTAGCTATATTCTTGTACATAGGGAGCAGTATTATAGTAGTTATATTCTTGTACATAGGGGGCAGTATTATAGTAGTTATATTTTTGTACTTCCTCTGTGCCAGTTGCTTCCCAATCTCCAGTGCAAAACATTGGCACAGATGCCTCCTGCCCTGCATCTGTCCTTGCACATTCTGAATTACCATCATCAGGCAAATCCAAATCCTTGTGCAGCGCCCCAGAGTCCTGCTCGTTGTAGTAATGTTATTCTTCCACCAGGGGGAGTGATGTTACGTCTGAAGGCAATGAAGGACATCTTCTGTCCAGGTATCACAACCACAATACACACTTCACACCCCAGGCCGCCAGGGGGAGCCATGCTTCTATCTATTAGGGCACTCCTCACAATTAGGTAAAACTGGGGGTCTGGACAGAAAGTTAGAAAGTGAGAAGGAGGAGAGGAGAGCAGACGGAGGTCTGTAGGAGAACGAGGGTTCACGGAGCTGCGCTTGCCCCATGTGCGGCAGCATCCAAAGAAAGCGACACTGAAAGGAATTGTGTTGCAGTGAGTGAGAAACAAAGTCATAGCAAAAGGAGAGGAACATCAGAGGGAGACTAACTAGAAGCAGGCTGCCTCCTTCTGAAGCGCAGTAGCCGGCAGCCAGAACACCGAGGGAGTAAGAAACTCTATGCCTTACTTCAGAGACCGGCAGGACAGTTGATTCCATGTTGGCTGCCCGACCATATACCCAGGAGGCACGGTGGCAACTTGTGGGGGCCAGGGCGTCTCTAGGGTCCCTATTAAAAGCCTCAGGCCATCCATCATACGGGTTTGTCCTATCCGGCAGGGGGACAGAGAGAAAGAGACTTAACACCTACAATAGTTGTGAGGACCTCACCGAGGAGCTCAGCAGGGAGGAACTACAACACTCAGGCACTAGAGGAAGGCTATTGAATTCCACCTGGATAAGGGGACTCTGGATTTGCCTTCAGACCGGCCGGACTCTGCCTACCCTGTGGTCCCTACCCTGGACTGTGGATGCTGAAGCCTTCAATAAAGGTAAAGAGACTGCAACCTTATGTCCTCGTTATTCACTGCGCCTTACATCATCCACCATCTACACTCTGGGAAGCCCTGGGGACATACTTCACCTGTGGGAAGGTATACCATCTAGCTACCATAACATCACCCCAGTGGACCCCTAAGCAGCGTCGGTCACCCTGACCAAATACCACAGGAGGCGTCACGAACATTTTCCCTTTAAAGACCTTTCCCCATTTACAACGGACCTTCCCTTAGGGCCACGGACCGGGTCAGCCACCGTGACATCCCCACTGAGAACCGAGGGGCCCGGTACCGAGTACCCCATAGCCCTACTGGGGGCAATCCACTTGTACCAGCCCCGCGTTCAGCTGTCCCTACCGCAGACCTTTAGAATGATACAGAAAATTTGCAGCCAACCACCCACCCACAATCCCAAAGGCTAAACAGACACATTTCCAGTCTGCTTGCCCTGGAAATGTTGCTATTTCGGATTATTGACATGAAGGATTTCTGCCAACTCATGGCAGCAGCAGTCCCTCAGTGCTCGATCCCCAGCTGCAACTTTTTCTCCAGGAACATCACCTGTGCCCTTATCAATGTGGTTATTGGATTGTCCAGTTAATGACCCACACGTGGTCAAACACTTGTAGCCGCGGACACTACATTTCACTGATAGCACACTGGGTGAAAATTGCGTAGGCTGGAACCAAGTTGCCCCCTGATACCAAAGATTGCTGGCCCTACTTTGATCAGGGTTTCCTCCACGTCCTATAGCAGTTCCTGTACCCCTCTATACTCCTCCTCATCCTCCATCAACCGGAAGCTGGAAACTCTGCAGCACTGATTCAGCGAAGGCTCTACCGAAGCTAGTTTCTTAGGAGATAAACCGCACACCATAACAAAGTTACTTAAAGGAATAAAAGACCAAACAGATCTGTGGTTTTTGCTGCTGAACCACCAACCAGGCATGATTGTGTGCAATAATGATCATAACCTGTTGGTAGCTGTGAAGCTTGTAAAGCTCACACATGTACCATGCTTGGCACACGTGCTCAACTTGATAGTTCAGCGGTTTCTGAAAACCTTCCCAGATTTGCCTGAGCTTCTGGTCAAAGTCCGCCACGTCAGCGCTCATTTTCACAAGTCAAGTACAGCTGCTGCCTCTCTGGCAGTGCAGATGCAAGAGCCAGCTCACCAACTGGTGTGTGACTGTACCATGCTCTGCAGCTCCACACTGCACATGATGGCAAGGCTTTGTGAGTAGCAGAGGCAAGTGGTTGAGTACCAGCTCCAACACGCCCATCAATATTCTGGTCAGACTCCACATATAACTACTGAAGAGTGGGCATAAATGTCTGACATTTGTGCAGTTCTCCAAGACTACCAAGACTATGGTGCCATAGTCAGCAGAACGATCCTACTTCTGTGCCTACTTGAACAGTTGCTGTTCACAATTAAACATAAAGCTTTGCATGCTGGCCAGGTGTGGATGGAGGAAGACCTAACAAAGAGAGATTGTAGCCAGCCCATCCTCATCTGATCTGCTCAGTGCAGATTGGGTAACAATGAGGATGTGGATGCTGTGGAGGAGGAAGAGGTGGAACATGAGCTGGTGGCTAGCGCAACAGACCCTAATAGCCACACAATCTTCATTCTATCTCTCCTATGTGGATGGGCTGAGCATGGGAATGAGGAGGGAGGAGGAGATGGAGAGTCATCATCATGGTGGAGACAGGGAAGTGTTGGCTGTATGGAACTTTGCACATATTGCTAGACCCACGGTGCAAGGAGAACTTTGCATCTCTTCTTTCTGATGTGGAGAGGTATTTTAAAATTGTGCAATACCAGAAGGCCATTGTGGAAAATATGTTGACAAAATTCCCATCAGACAACACTAGTGACAGTGGGCAAGCTTCCTTGCCCAACCAAGGAGGAGAGGCCAAGGTGACATACAACAGAGTCAGGGGTACACTGTCAAAGGCCTGGGCCGATTTAATGACACCAGCCCAACATCCAGGGCCAGATGACCAGGTAATTTTGACAAGTAGGGAAAAGTTTTTAAAGATGGTCAAGCAATACCTGGCTGACTAAACCAGTGTATTCCCTACTTCCTTTGTGATGTTCAATTATTGGGTCTCAAGCTGGACACCTGGCAAGAGCTATCCTTCTATACCTTGGTAGTATCATGCTGCCCTGCCATTCACATCTTGTCTGAGCGTGCTTTTAGTGCCACCGCAGAGTCATAACAGACAGGCACTTTTGCCTGTCAACTGAAAATGCAGACAGGCTCACACTCATGCAAAATGAACAAAGTCTGGATTAGCCACACTTTTTCTAGTGACAACCCGAGCATGCTCGGAGAAACTCAAGCAACGAGCATACTCGCTCATCACTAGTTGCAACAAAATGTCACGAGCGAGTCACTACTTATTGTGAATCTAAGATCTTCCATTTAGCCTGTGTGTTTGTGTTTCATATTAAATGGATTTTGTTTCCTGTGGTGCTGAAGAGGTTAACAACCCTTTCGATGCAGATTAAAAACTCCATCTCACAGCTGTTCCTGACCTGGTCATCTCTTCTCCCTATAAAATTTGGCCAGACATTCTTTGCCTAACAAACAGGCAATCTCCACATGTATTCAAGCTGTCTAGCAGCCGCAAATCATGCAGCTGCGTCAACATAAACTGAATCTCTGAGCACGCCGAAATACTCGGAGACCACCTGAGCATGCTCAGAGAAACTCGAGCAATGAGCATACACGCTCATCACTAGTTGCTACATAAGCCTCAAAAAACATGTTAAAAAATGTATTGGTACTATAGTGCTCACCGATAGACTGCATTTCATTGGAATGCAACCCTCAAAAAACTTGTTTAAAAATGAATTGGTCTTATATCCCTCACCCATAGGGTGTTAGATATTGTTGGTTAGATTTCGTTGCTATAGAAGCCTCACAAAATTTGTTTAAAATTTTAGGCTGTGTGCACATGTAGAAGGAAGGACCCGGCTGCTGAAACGCTGGGTCTGGAACTGCTGGGGCCGAACCTCCTGTTGCTGGAGGGAATGCAATTGCAGCCGGAGCATGCCAGTAACCTAGGTAAAGGGGACATGGCAGGGACAGTAAGTCAAAAAGGTGCAGCGCAAGAACAGAGACAGGCTTCCCGACAGAACACAAGACAGTTGCAGACAGCAGCGACAGGCCGTGGCGCACAGAGACAGAGCAGCCACGCAAGAGACATCCATACCAGCGGGTGAGCAGGGGAAGGCGCGTGAGACAGAGCATCGCAGTACAGACATCCCGGTATTGGCTGACACCCAGAGAGGCGCAAGCCTTGCAGAGCATTGCAGCGCAACCATTCAGGTGAGAGCGGCTGCTCAGAGAGATACGCACCACTTGAGATCTTGCAGAGAGCTTTATCCTTTAGCTCCGTAGCTATATGGACTAGAGGCTCAGCGGGCAGGACCGAATGCTGGGCGAAGACGCCAGCAGACTCCACACCGACCGCTTCCAGCATCCTGTTAACCATGGAACCTTCAGCGAGTGACAGGCTGCGGAGCCACGATAAGTGAAACTGTTAAAGTGAACCTGTCAGCAGTTTAGACCGATATAAGATACAGCCACTACCTTTCAGAGCTTATCTACAGCATTCTATAATGCTGTAGATAAGCCCAGGGGTGCTTTCCGGTGTGGTCCAGTCCGATGAATGTCGCTGGTCCGGGTCCGGCGCCTCACATCTTCTTGCGATGCAGCCCTCCTGTTGCTTCGTTGCTCCCCAGCATCGCGCTACTGCGCAGGCGTACTTATCTGCCCTATTGACGCCTCTATGACCTTTCCCAGCACCTGCTCACTGCAATATTTTACTCTGCCCTCAAGAGGGCAGATGGACCTTTACAGACTCTTCCATTTCTCATCAATTTTCCACTTGTGTCCACGTCCTGGGAGCTCGACTACCTTGTGTAACTGTAGTAACCGGAACATCCCGCTGGGTGAAGACGTCTTATAGCCTTTACCTTTAGCCTTTACCTTTTTATATTTGTCAATGTGTCTCTCTTATTTGCTGAGAGAACTCTCTCCTCAGCTTTCTTTGGTCCTTATTTATTGTGGTGCACACCATGATAGCAAACAGCACAATGACTACTTTTCACCCTATAGTCACACTGACTGATTACAAGTTTGTAGACACCACTGATACTAATTACAGAGCACACTTTAGTTCCACACGTCCCTATGGTCAAATTATTTTCAATTTTTTATAAGGGAACCGGCATTATAGTCCATTTGGTAAATTTAAATTAAAAAAAATTATAATTGTTAAGTTATTTCAGATACCATTGCAGGTTTTTCTTTATTTACTAAAAGGGAAATAGGTGTTCTCAACCAATTCTACTTGCCCATTCAAATTGTAGGCTTGCAGCCCAGGAGAGATATGTTTATCCATTATTGTAGGCTCTTTAGCCCGAAAGTGGCATGTATAGTAGGATAGGGAAGGGTTATGATTAGTGATGAGCGAATATACTCGTTACTCGAGATTTCCCGAGCACGCTCGATGGTCCTCCAAGTATTTTTTAGTACTCAGAGTCGGAGATTTAGTTTTTATTGCCGCAGCTGAATGATCTACATCTGTTACCCAGCATAAGTACATGTGGGAATTCCCTAGCAACCAGGCAACCCCCACACGTACTTATGCTGGCTAACAGATGTAAATCATTCAGCTCCGGCAAGAAAAACTAAATCTCCAAGTACTAAAAAATACTCGGAGGAGCGTGCTCCAGAAATCTCGATATGATAGGACCCGTCAGAGAAGTGTCACCTTGACGTGGTTGATGAGCACACATGAATTGGCCAATTTATGTACTAAGAACCTTCACTTTTTTTGGAAGTACATCTTGCTGAGGGACAATACAATTGTAAGCTGTTATTTCCATTGACACTATATGTCTATGCATTCACAGAGTGCTGCTGTGCTTTTGTGTACATAAAAGGGAAATAATGATTTAGTCCACTTCTGCATATGAACTCTTTGCAGTAGCAATCTTTAATTAATAAATGTATGAATGCCACTATTTTTACACATGTAAAAAAGATGTACAGTACCTAGTTTACAATTTTCATCAAAATTGCACAAGCCCATCTGCTAGCAACTAAATGACCTCCGATCCCTCAATTGTAGCTACTCACTTCTCTATGTAGCTAAACTGGCTTCAAATAAACCTGGAGAAGAGATAGGATCCAACTATAATACTACAATGAAAACCTTTGTAGGAGAAATGGGTGGATTGGTTTGGTCCAGTGATTTTCTCTAAGTCATGAAACCTTATCCATGCATCTCTCTCAGACATAGGTGAGTCAACAGAATTAGGTTCCCATCTCATCACGGGTGCATGGGCTTAGTCAATTTTGATCACAGCTGTAAACTAAGTACTTTCTCTTTTTAAAGGTGGAATTCATGAATTTATTAATGGCAGAGTGCTGTTCCATATAGGAAGCTTTAGATACAGTAGCAAACAATACCTGGGAATGATTTTATGTAAAATACTTGGCCATTCATGACATCTATAGACTGCCGCTCGATGGCTATTGAGGGCTTGGCTGCAGTATTTTTCAGTGCCACTAGAGGGAGCCCTCTGCTTGCTTCCCTGACTTGCATTGTGGTATAATGAGGTTTCCGAGGGTTGATTTAGCACATTTAGATTAATTCCTCTTACCTCTGTGCACTTACATCTTATTTTTAGGTATTTTTGTGTGAACGAATATGTTTTAAGTTACTTATTCGTCAGTGCATCTACAGAATGCTGAGGTTTGTGTATTAGATCAGGAGCCGGAATGATAACATGGGGGGGCTGCGTCACAACATCTGGCTCTTAACTCTATTGGATTCATTATTTGTAGCAAGAGAATAATATTTGTGGCAATAATATCTGCAGATGTGTTGTTCAGCTCGCGAGCAGCAATAAACAGATATGCAGCAGGATAATATGTATTTTGTGTGCAATTCAGATGGAAAACGTGTGTAAAATCCCTGATGTGTCCTATGGAGCGTCCTCCGAGAGATGCAGAAAATAGAAGGGAAGCAATGATAAAACCTGACTGTGATTAGCAAATGAAATGGTTATAACTAGTGATGATTGAATAGTGAACTATTCGGATTCAGGAAAATCGGCACAAATAATCTTTAATATTCGTACCAAATAGCGCATCCAATGCAAGTCAATGAGAAAGCCGAATATTTTTCTGTTGGACCCAACAAACAGATCTGGGGGAATAAGAAAAAAGCTAAAATGGATAGGAAAGAAAACTAAATGGGATCAGCATGGAGAAGATTCCTGTATGCCTTTCTGACTCACATGGGGCATCTGGGAATAATGTTGTCAGACTATTGCGCTGCTTTTACGGATTTTTAAAAAGACCTACCAAACCAAATAAATTTTCTTTTAAAGGGAAAAATGCTAAGAAACATTATTTCCATCATAATTGCATGTATATAATGCAAAATAAAAATTATTTAAAAATTATACCTCCCCTTTAGCATATGTGCACACGGAGCATTTTGGCTTTAGTTTCTCCTTTAAAATTTGTGAGCTCTCATTCCTACATTTGGGAGGTCCCTCCCTCATGCCAAATAGTCAGCCAGAGAGTGGAATACATATTCCTCATCACTTTATAATGCCAGCTAAATCATGGCCATATGAATTTTGGGCTTCGCCTGCCACACCGTCATGTCATTATGCGGCCCTCACTGACAATTTTCAGAGGGCCAGCAGGTGCCATGAAACCTGATTTCTGTGAGCTCCACAGTTCATTTTTTCCACCGGATCCCAATGGATCCACTGTCATAGCGGGTGAAGCCGCTGTAAGGTGAATATAATACAGGAGTTGAGGGCGCTGCATGATCAATGTCAGGAAATTGGATTCTACCAGACACCAAAAGCATTAGAATTAAATTCTGAATACAGCGTAACAAGCGAGGGCCTGTATTATGGTCAGTCTGTCAGGCCTGAAAACCATGTCAGGAACATGTACAAGCCTCATTTTACTTGGAAGCAGCCTCCTCAAGAGAAAGAGACAGGAGTGCCATTGATCAATAATAAATAAATAATAATCTTTATTTTTATATAGCGCTAACATATTCCGCAGCGCTTTACAGTTTGCACACATTACTCAGTCGAGGGGTTCAAGAGAGGCCTGGATGTCTTCCTGGAGCAGAACAATATTGTATCATACAATTATTAGGTTCTGTAGAAGGACGTAGATCTGGGGATTTATTATGATGGAATATAGGCTGAACTGGATGGACAAATGTCTTTTTTCGGCCTTACTAACTATGTTACTATGTTACTATGTATATTATCATTGCTGTCCCTGATGGGGCTCACAATCTAAATTCCCTATCAGTATGTCTTTGGAATGTGGGAGGAAACCGGAGAACCTGGAGGAAACCCACGCAACCAAGGGAAGAACGTACAAACTCTTTGCAGATGTTGTCCTTGGTGGGATTTGAACCAATCTGCACAAGCCTACGCACTTCTTCTGGAAACTACCCAACCAGGCAGAATGTGTCTTTTGCATGGTTTTGAGCAACAATGGAGTAATGGAGTGACGAGGACTGTGGAGTGTATTACTCAGGTGACTGGCAGTGCTACAGAGCTCAGGAAAAGGCCTTAGCCTGGCAATAACCATGTTCCTATATGTATAAGGCTGCGGCCTGAATAGGTCTGTGGAGCATATTAACCCACTCTCTTAGATGTGCTTAAATTATACAGAAACTGGCCAATACCCCACCACCATTTTTTTGTAATGTTTGCTCATCTCTATTGATGAACTGAAATAAACTACATTTTTGATGATATTCTAATTTTGTGAGAAGCACCTGCATATGCTGACAAGGGACAACTGAACACTGCGCTGGGACAACCAACTGGACGTGGTTACTGATGTAACACAGGGGAGGGCCAGTGGTTTTACCCTCAGAAACAAATTTTGTACACAGGCGTTCCGCCCACCTACTGGGGTGCAGCATATATGAGCACTATATGGTGCATGCTTACTGAGGTATTATGTCGAATTTCCCTTTATAAAGAGATGTGTGGTTAAGATTTTTGCAGCACATACAGCTCTGGCAAAAAGTAAGAGACCACCACATCAAAACCCTGTCATGGGCAGCCCAATCTCCAGACCTGAACCCCATTGAAAACCACTGGAATGTAATCAAGAGGATGAGGGATAGTCACAAGCCATCAAACAAAGAAGAACTGCTTAGATTTGTGTACCAGAAGCAGTGTGAAAGACTGGTGGAAAGCATGCCAAGACACATGAAAGCTGTGATAAAAAATCATGGTTATGCCACAAAATATTGATTTCTGAACTCTTCCTGAGTTAAAACATTAGTATTGTTGTTTCTAAATTATTATGAACTTGTTTTCTTTGCATTATTTGAGTTTTGAAAGCACTGCATTTTTTTTTATTCTGACCATTTCTCCTTTTCACAAAAGGAAATTCTGAGACATGTTGTCAGTAGTTTATAGAATAAATGAAGAATTTACATTTTACTTAAAATATACCTATAATGAGAAAAATCAGACAAACTGAACATTTTACAGTGCTCTCTTAATTTTTGCCAGAGCTGTATATAGCGCATATCTCATTACTAATATTATTATTCTGTGTAAGGCTGAAACCTGAAGAATTGTGAGGACCATATCAATGCATTTATGTTCCAAAATGACCAAGTGCAAACCCAATAAACAACATCAGGCTACCAGATACACGCTGAAAGAGTCCATGAGAAGGGCAACACAATAAACAAATTATAGTAATAGAATATATAGAGATTGAGAGTAAAAATTTGGCCTGTGCACAATGTACAAAGGTTTCCCAAAATTACCCCAAGGAATCTATATCATACACGCTGAAAGACACCATGATGGGGACCTCACAATACAATTTTCAGTTATTACAAGAGGCAGTAAAAAAGGCATAATTTTCTATTGGTTTAATAAATAGCGTATTTTATCTAGCAGTTGTGCGACTGGTGCAAAGCTTGCTGAGATATGCAAACGTGACTCTTTTCCTCTAATTTTGTCATTCTGCGGTTGCCATGTGTAATAAAGGTGATATCTTAAAAAAGTGGCCACACATTGCTACATTTATTGAATTTGTACATAACACCTCTATGATGGTACCAGCCAAAAATAAAGCCAGGAAATGTTTTTTTCATAAGCATAAAGCATTCAATATGAGAAAGGGTGGCATTAAGGGACATGGAGGTGGTGGTGCCCGCCAAGGCCGTGTTACAGATCAGAAGATAACTGGATCTTGTTCTAGGTTCCTGTCAAAATTCGGTCAGCGCGCTACACCACTAACGAACCCAGATAAATGCAATGATGTTGTTGGTTGGATGGCAGACATAGGCTCCAGTGTGTTGACAAGCAGCACCATGAAGTCTTCCACATGGTCCAGTCTCCATAGCCAAGAGGCTTGGCCTCTGAATCTCCAAACTGGTCCTTCCTCCTCCCACCATCAAGAGTCCCAGGAGATATATGACCCCAAAGCTGGCCACTATGAAGAACAGCTTAAAATCTCTTGTAATTTGTCAGGCCTCTCAACATGCACCATTAAAGAGGGTCATGAGGAGGTGGATTGCCGTGATGCCCAAACATTTGAGCACGCACAGCCAGGAGACAACCACGTTGGGGAAGGTCAAGTCATATCAGAAGATGTGGAGGATAATCATAATACACAGTTTCCATTAGGTGTAACCACACGAGAGCTTAGAATATGGACACGCGAACATGTGAGAGACATTGAAAAATCCATCGCTACAGAAGAGTACTCTAAAAACCCTGCCCAGATATTTCAAACTACATCATGGTAGCAATCCCTTAGACGTTAAAATAAGAGTCATAGATCAAGTTTCCCTGGGGATCAGAGGGGGTGATTTGGGAAAGATTTTAGCTCAAGATGAAAGCAAATGGATTTATAGGCTTGGAACCTTACAACCACAAGGGTTAAATGAAAATGTAGGTTTTAATGCATTCTTGTAATATCAATCCTGTTTGAGTCATCTATGTAATAAGTGTTTATTTTATTACATTTTTTATCTGTTTTTAATTTATATTTTATTACATTTTAGTTTTCCTATAATCTGGTCAATGCCTTGCCTTGTACATCAGTTCAAGAACAACATACAGGTCAACTTTTTCACCTGGGGGTCTGCTACGTCCGTTGTGGGATGGAGGATTGTGGTGCCATGTTTTTGACTGATGCCTCTGCACGGTGACCTGAAAAACAAAGAAAGAGAAAAAAAATTCAAATTAACCGGACTGAGAGACTGGTACCCAAAACCTATTGAAATATCAGCACCTTTTTCACCTTGGGGTCTGTTGCGTCCGCTGTGGGATGGAGGATTGCGATGCCATGTGTTGGACTGATGCCATTGCACGATAATATGAAAAACAAAGAAAGAAAAAAGAAATAATCCAAATTATCCAAAATGAGAGACTGGTATTAGAAATATCAGCACACACATTTCAGGAAACACCTTGATTAATTGAATGGAGAACATCCTGAAATGGACTATTAAATTTTCCTATGAGGGAACACACTAATATAACCAGCTACATAATCAAGTAAGATAAGTTACATGAAGAATAATAAAAAAAAATTGTTATGCCCACAAAATGTTTTTCAATTTTCTTTTGAACTTCTTAATTTATTATAACATTATATAGATTTTATTTTTTACTTTTCACTATATGTATATTTATATGTTTGTTTATGATTGCTTTGTCAGGAGTAATGCAGAAAAAACAACAACAACAAATATATATATATAGTACAGGCCAAAAGTTTGGACACACCTCATTTAAAGATTTTTCTGTATTTTCATGACTATGGTAATTTTAAATTCACACGGAAGGCTTCAAAACTATGAATTAACACATGTGGAATTATATACTTAACAAAAAAGTGTGAAACAACTGAAAATATGTCTTATATTCTAGTTTCTTCAAAGTAGCCACCTTTTGCTTTGATGACTGCTTTGCACACTCTTGGCATTCTCTTGATGAGCTTCAAGAGGTAGTCACGGGAAATGATTTTTACTTCACAGGTGTGCTCTGTCAGGTTTAATAAGTGGGATTTCTTGCCTTATAAATGGGTTTGGGACCATCAGTTGTGTTGTGCAGAAGTCTGGTGGATACACAGCTGATAGTCCTACTGAATAGACTGTTAGAATTTGTATTATGGCAAGAAAAAAACAGCTAAGTAAAGAAAAACGAGTGGCCATCATTACTTTAAGAAATGAAGGTCAGTCAGTCCGAAAAATTGGGAAAGCTTTGAAAGTGTCCCCAAGTGCACTTGCAAAAACCATCAAGCGCTACAAAGAAACTGGCTCACATGAGGACTGCCCCAGGAATGGAAGACCAAGAGTCACCTCTGCTTCTGAGGATAAGTTTATCCGAGTCACCAGACTCAGAAATTGCAGGTTAACAGCAGCTCAGATTAGAGACCAGGTCAATGCCACACAGAGTTCTAGCAGCAGACACATCTCTACAACAACTGTTGAGAAGAGACTTTGTGCAGCAGGCCTTTATGGTAAAATAGCTGCTAGGAAACCACTGCTAAGGACAGGCAACAAGCAGAAGAGACTTGTTTGGGCTAAAGAACACAAGGAATGGACATTAGACCAGTGGAAATCTGTGCTTTGGTCTGATGAGTCCAAATTTGAGATCTTTGGTTCCAACCACCATGTCTTTGTGTGACACAGAAAAAGTGAACAGATGGACTCTACATGCCTGGTTCCGACCGTGAAGCATGGAGGAGGAGGTGTGATGGTGTGGGGGTGCTTTACTGGTGACACTGTTGGGGATTTATTCAAAATTGAAGGCATACTGAACCAGCATGGCTACCACATCATCTTGCAACTGCATGCTATTGCATCCGGTTTGCGCTTAGTTGGACCATCATTTATTTTTCAACAGGAAAATGACCCCAAACACACCTCCAGGCTGTGTAAGGGCTATTTGACCAAGAAGGAGAGTGATGTGGTGCTACACCAGATGACCTGGCCTCCACATTCACCAGACCTGAACCCAATCGAGATGGTTTGGGGTGAGCTGGTCCGCAGAGTGAAGGCAAAAGGGCCAACAAGTGCTAAGCATCTCTGGGAACAACTTCAAGATTGTTGGAAGAACATTTCCGGGGACTACCTCTTGAAGCTCATATACTATATATATATATATATATATATATATATATATATATATATATACTACGTGCCTGTGCTATATACTACGTGGCTATGCTATATACACATAGCTGTACTATATACTACGTACCTGTGCTATATACTACGTGGCTGTGCTATATACAACGTGGCTGTACTATATACTACGTGGCTGTGCTATATACTACGTGGCTGTTCTATATACTATGTACCTGTGCTATATACTACGTGGCCTGTGTTATATGCTACGTGGCCTGTGTTATATGCTACGTGGACATACATATTCTAGAATACCCGATGCGTTAGAATCGGGCCACCATCTAGTTTATAATAAATGAATAGCAACTTCACACAGTCACAATTATCACTTCACATCTTCTGCATTAAAAGATTAGGAATGCCCTTTTAGTACTACGTCACATAACGAAGCAATATTGCCCTTCCCTTTACTTCTAATACGCGATGTGTATACCTGCCCACATGATTACCATAACCACCAGGGAGTGGGCTTATCTGCTGCGTCTTCACCCAAGACTTCCTGTCCTGCACAACAAAGAACAAAATGCGTTCCATGCATACAGTCCAGCGCGGCACACAGGAAGTCTCCATTTACAAGACGGGATTGGTAGATCGAACAGATATGAGCCAAAAAATCCCTAGGTGTTATGTATCCGATTAATTATAACAGGAACTGAGGCATATGTAGAGCACACTCAGCCACCTTATAGCTCAGGCCCCCTATTGAAGAAGCTCATGGCGAAATAAAGTTGTCGGGGTAAGGAAACATGACACACCGAAGATAAAGCACAAGTCACTTTGTAAGTACCTTATACAGATATACAGAGGGTTTGAGGATACACCTCTCCCTCTTGTTTATTTCCTGTGATTTATTAGTTTATTTATTGATTCATTTATTAGAATATATACAGTTGTGCTCAAAAGTTTACATACCTCGATTGAATTTTTGCTTTCTTGACCTTTTTTCAGAGAATCTGAATGATAACACCAAAACGTTTTCTCCACTCATGGTTAGTGGTTGGGTGAAGCCACTTATTGTCAAACTACTGTGTTTTCTCTATTTAAATCATGATGACAACCCAAAACATCCAAATGACCCTGATCAAAAGTTCACATAACCCATTTCTTAATACCGTGTATTGCCCCCTCTACCATGAATGACAGATTGAAGTCTTTTGTGGTAATTGTGTATGAGGCTCTTTATTTTCCCAGATGGTAAGGTCCAAGGCACCTGAATAACATATGGTGCTTTTCAAACTCTAGAGTCAGTGTTTTCCTTTTTTTCTTCTCCTATGCTTGAATTTTTACCATTAATAATTTTTAATTGATTTATTAATAAAAGTTGTACATTTTAATAAATATATTTTGCAATATTACATCTTTTTCCTCTATTATCTCTATGAGGACATGTGTAGAAATAAAAGTTGCCATTAGGTCAGCCTCAATATGTTGTCACATATCCAACCTGGTACGATGGCATGCCTAGCGAGCACAGCAGTGCAGAGAGGGATAGACCCGTAGCAAGAAAACAAACAAGAAGAGGTAGTGGTTTTCCCAGTGGGAGAACTCAGTCAACTGTTCCACAGAGCGCCCCCCCCCCCCCCCCACTTGGCTAGATAACAGGCCAAGGGTGCGTTGTTCCCCTGTATGGCGTTTTTTTCTGGAAATCCTTCAGATAAAAGCTAAAATTTGCAGAATCTGCCAAACCAAGCTAAGAAGAGGCAAGAACACTGATTACCTGAACTCCACCAGCATGCAAGATCACATGGCAGCCACCTCAGTAGGTGGGCGGAACCCCTGTGTACAAAATCTGTGTCTGAGGGTCAAACCACTGCCCTTTCCCTGTGTTATGGTCTTCCCAATCTGCTGACCATGAAGCAGGCGATGATGCCTCCTGCCCACGACCTGCATTTGGACAGACACAGCATTCAGCAACCACATCCAGTTTGTTGTCCATGTGCATTGTTCACTTGTCCCTGCCCCAGATGTTTAACACGAAGCAGAAATATTCAGCCATCCACATGCCATAACACGAAACACCCGCATTGCCAGATTGCTAGTCCTGGAAAGTTTGCCTTTTCAACTTGTTCTGACCAGCCATAATGTAAGAAATCAGATGTTCATATAATGCTGCATGAACCAGTTATCAACCAGTATGTGTAAAAGAACAGAAATACAGAAGGCTATTTAATGCATAAAGCGTGTGAGAACAAGATACAAGGAGGATGGTTCTGAAGAACATTTTGAATGGACAACACAGGGACAGTTAGATATATGTGTTGAGGCGGTAGGCAGTTCATAAGTTGGCAAGGTTTAGTGAGCAGCAGAGAGCAATGTCTGATTTCCAGCTTCTCAATGCCCATCAAAGTAACACTCTGCCCCCACACATAACAACTGCCGAGTGGGTGGGGATCGCTGACCTATGTGAGGTTCTTCAAAACTTTGAGTACTGCACCAAAATGAAATCAAGAGGTACCCCGAATAAATACCATGTATAGTGGGCCATAAAAGGCATCCCAAAATAACATTCACATAAGTATATACATGAATACAACCTGATAGATATCTACAGAGGCCTTGTTATTGGGATGGCATACTTAAGATAGATAGGACCACCAGACTGTCCAATGCACCAGGGCCGCCATGTTCCAGACTCAAAGTTCGGCTTCAAGGAACAGAGTCAGGCTGCTTCAATGACTCAAGAATAAAGTGGGGAGTGGGAGAAGCCCCACGCGTATCGCTGCAGTAGCAGCTTCATCAGGGGAAGTGAGCCTAAGGTGAGTATATCCGGTTTAAATATGTCATCAATTTGAAGCAATAGCATACCGCTGTGTTGAAGGCAATGGGATATACATCCATTCGGCAGCTTACTCCCCGCTTACCTCTCACGGAACTAGCGTCCATCGTGGCGTCCTCCATCTTCAGCACAGCGGTATGTTATTGTTTTAAATTGATGACTTGGTATAGCACCCCCTCTCTTTTTTCTTGCACTATCTTTAAATTGACTACAAGTGCGCCCTTTTCCTTCTTTTTTGTGGTCTCGACTTTTCTATGACACATGTCTGATGGTGTTAAATCTCCTTTCTGTCTGTATTGAGTATTTTAACACTTTCTCGGTATGGGAGCTTGAAAACTTGAGCTCTCTGATAATGAAAGGATTAGCATAGCGTAATTACACACAGTGTACATGTAACCTGGGGAGCGGCACAGATTCTTTCCCTGATCAAATGTTACTGTAGCAACTTGAACAGCGATCAGTCTGGATCATAAGGGGCGGAAAGTGCTACGAATAGTGAATTATAGATAAAGTGCAGGTGAAGGGGTTTGTGGTTCTTTGATTTCTGGGATGATATCCAAATAGCAAAGAATCAAAGGAATTCATGGCAGTGACCACTGGTTACAGTCAATCTCCGATCATTAGTAATTACAGGGGTGCTTGGATTCTTTCTTCCATGGTAAGGTTGCAATTATACCATTAAGAGATGTACAACTGCATTTATCAAGCCCATTTAGATTAGGAGAACAGTCTTGCAGCCATTGGAGATTGTTGACTCACCCACTATATGGTCCTTGAAGTTGCTAATGGTTGCCCTGCCCCTAGTCATTACTCATAGTCAATGCCCGTAGTCATTGCCCCTAGTCATTGCCCATAGACATTACCCATGGACATTGCCCCTAGGCATTACCATGACACTACAAACTCCAGTCTTTATTTTTAGTTTCAGATATGGCATTATCCAATAATCAGAATTCAATATATTTGTATTATAAAACACTCTAATAAATGGTCATAAAAATAGAAATCTGAATGTAAATATTGTATCATAATTGCTTGTCTTACATATATTAATACCTTATATTGGTGATTTCTCACTGTTTTATGTACAAATATGAACACTGTAATGACACAGCATTTATTCCTACTTTGGCCAGATGTATTTCTCAGTATGTCAAAAGACATAGGCCATTGTTCATATGAGCCTGAACATTGACTCTTTGTTGCAGTTTATTGTGCTGCTATTCTTTGAGAACAAAGACACCGTGTAATTGAGCAATTGTTGCTTGCTAATAGGTTGATTACTCATTATATCAATCCATGCAGCGTGTTGACCTGCAAACATTGGAGAACAAACTATGCAGAATGAATATTTGAACAATGAGAGTTGACTTCATCCCACCTTCTGTCATGCTCAGTATAGGAAAGACTAAGTGTAACGCAAAGGGATGAGGGGAAGGAAGCCCAGATACTAGGTAGAAGGGGAGTGGAGATCCCTAAGCAAATCTAATTGTGAGGTGTCCAGGGTGGTAGCCATAGCGAGGGGCTGTTGTGTTCCTACACCCTGGCACCCCGCTAAGGAAATGTAATGTTCTGTCTGTGGGTGTGTGTTGCATGAGGAGCAGAACACTCACTTTAGTCTCTGGCGTCCCTTCCGTTCTGCAAACCTGGCTCCCAATTCACGAGTCCACAAAAACAAATTCAGACTTAGGACTCATTTCCAACAAATCAGTTTTACCCACACACAGGAGTTCAGGTACAAATACAGTACAATCCGTTTTCTTTTGCAGTTCCTAACCTTTCCCTGTTCTATCTGATATTCTTAGTCCTGAAGACATTCTTTGCACCCCTGCAGCTCCCATGCCTTTAGGTCCACTAGCTTCAGTCAATCTTCCATCCAGCTTCTCTTGGAAGAAGAAAGATGCATCCATAATTCTGCCTAGTCCAGAATGACCACTGATCTGTAAAGTGACCGCCCGCTCGCTATTTCTCATTGGGGTCCCTTATGTCCTTAATCCTCTCCAGCCCCTTGGCTTATCTGTCTTCTCTCTCCCATATCATCACCACACTGATCTTTATCAGGAAGTTCCTACACTCAAGTACACTATGCCCAATTCTAGCTCCTCCCAACCTGGAAAGTCCCTTGTGATGTGAGCATAACTTCTCCTAATAATACTGCAGTAGAGTGCCCCCTCCCCTTACTACTACTAAACTGTGCATCCCATTCCTAACTACTACTTCTAACCCTACACTGTCCCTTTCAACACTGTACAGCATTATAAAACAGGCATGCAAGTTAATAATCATAAAATAATACATTTGTCTTAAAGTGGAAGGGAGAAGTGTGACCCGACTCTGGCACCCTCTTACATAATAACACCCTACCTGACCTACTGTCCCTAAATTGGTTCCTCACCAAGCACCGAGCAGGAAACCTAAGCCCTGTATCTCCATAGAGCTAAGCCCTGGATAGGGAGGGGAAGGGATGATAACTTGTCAGTCCCTACTGTAAATTAAAGACAAAAAGGAAGACAGACTATGGGGAAGTGACATAACTTAACCAGACTTAGAGAGGAGACACCAGACGTCCTCCAAGAGCTATAGAGAGGAAATCAGCCGACTGCTATAGCGCCAAGTCTTCACATAGGAGAAATGTGAATATCGCCATCAACTCTCTGAAGCAGACTGGGGAATAATAAACCCCCGGGCCCAGGTGTGTCAATTAGAGCAGGAGGGAGGATGCCACTGGATCCAAGAGTCAAAATGATTAAGGAGTCGTCTGTAAGTAATGTCAAACGTAGAGACCTTCTGCAGCCAGATGCAGAGTGACTGTCTATTACATCTGACACACCCGTGACATCTTCCCCCTGACCAGTGGATGATGGCCTGAAGGACAGATGTGGGTATAAATAAGGACTAGTGATGAGCGAACGTGCTCGCCACTACTCGTTACTCGCCTGAGAATCAATGTACTCGGTGTACTTGCTGAGCACCAAGCATTTCTGGGATTATTCGGCAGTAACTGGTGTCTCCACCCGGCATTTTTGGTGGACTTTAGAAACCCAATCATACTGCAGGGATTGTCTGCCAGGCCATGAAATGCCACAGCCATCTTTGCTGTGGTCATGCAGTGATTGGCTTGGCCGCACAGCATCATCCCGAGTATAAGAGACCTGGCGCAGCCCTGCTCGCCGCATTCAGCTCCGGATTCAGTGAGAGTAGGGAGAGCTGCTGCCGAGATAGGATCAGAATCATGGTTTTTATAGTTAGTGTGGGTCTGCAACTGTTAAATCCACAACTCCTGAGAAACCAACAGTCCTTTTTAGGGCTAATTCGTGGGTCCAGATATTGCAGAGCTAGGTAGGCAGGGCACAGCATATCCATAGCAGTGCAAGGCCTGCAGGCACTGTATGCGCGTACATTGCTCCCACTGCATCCCACCCAAAGCTCCATAACTGTCTGCTGCTGCAGCTTCTTTACTATATACCTACCATATATACTCGAGTATAAGCCGAGATTTTCAGCCCAAATTTTTGGGCTGAAAGTGCCCCTCTCGGCTTATACTGGAGTCATGGTCAGCGGCAGGGTCGACGGGTGAGTGGGAGAGAGGACTGTCGCATACTCACCTGCTCCTGGCGCTCCTGGCGCTGTCCTTGCCTGTCTCATGGTCTTCAGGTGCCGCAGCTCTTCTGAACATGTCTGTTCAGCGGTCACGTGGTACCGCTCATTAAAGTAATGAATATGGACTCCACTCCTATAGGGGTGGAGCCGCATATTCATTCCTGTAATGAGCGGTACCAGTGACAGCTGACAGAGGAAAAAGCTCCAGTGCCCGGAGACCATCTGTCCGGGAGAAGGAGCCAGGGACCACGCTGGGAGCAGGTGAGTATTTCATATTTACCTGTCCGCGTTCCACCCGCCGGGTGCCGCTCCGTCTTCATGTCCTCTTGCTGTGACTGTTCAGGTCAGAGGGCGCGATGACGTATTAGTGTGCGCGCCACCCTCTGCTTGAACAGTCACTGTGGAGAGACGGGACGCTGAGGAGCAGCGGGCAGCGACGAGACGTGAGTATGCCACTTTTTTTTTATTGCAGCAGCATTATATGTGGCTCAACTTTATATGGAGCATCTATGGGGCAATAATGAATGGTATGGAGCATTATATGTGGCACAGTTTTATATGGAGCATCTATGGGGCCATAATGAACGGTATGGAACATTATATGTGGCACAGTTTTATATGGAGCATCTATGGGGCCATAATGAACGGTATGGAGCTTTATATCTGGCACAGCTTTATATGGGGCATCTATGGGGCCATAATGAACTGCATGGAGCATTATATGGGGCATATTTGTATATAGAGCATCTTATGGGGCCATAAAGAACTGTATGGAGCATTATATGGGGCATATTTTAATATGGAGCATCTTATGGGGCCATAATGAACTGCACGGAGCATTATATGTTGCACAGCTTTATATGGGGCATCTATGGGGCCATAAAGAACTGCATGGAGCATTATATGGGGCATATTTGTATATAGAGCATCTTATGGGGCCATAAAGAACTGTATGGAGCATTATATGGGGCATATTTTAATATGGAGCATCTTATGGGGCCATAATGAACTGTATGGAGCATTATATGGGGCTCCTGATTCAATATGGATATTCAAAAACACTTAACCTACTGATGTCTCAATTAATTTTACTCTTATTGGTATCTATTTTTATGTTTGGCATTTACCGGTAGCTGCGGCATTTTCCACCCTAGGCTTTTACTCGAGTCAATAAGTTTTCCCAGTTTTTTGTTGCAAAATTAAGGGGTCGGCTTATACTCAAGTATATACGGTAATTGCATTTTTTTCCCAAAAATTCACCGCCCCCCAAAAAATATACAGTCTGTTCTGTCAGACTAAGGCCTGTTTAAAAATCAGTTTGTCAGGCATACGTAGCATAGTTATGTGTGCTAGCCTTGTGCCACTGTTTTTTTTGGTCTTTTAAAGGGAACCTGTCGCCCCCCTAAGGCGTTTGTAACTAGAAGAGCCACCTTGTGCAGCACAAATGCTGCATTCTGACAAGGTGGTTCTTTTAGTTGTGATGCCTGCACACGCTGAAATAATCACTTATAAAATGTACCCCCTCTTACCCTAAATTCACCAGGGAGGCGGGTCTTTCCTTCCTAATCAGACGCAGCACAGCCGTCACTCCGGGCCTGTGCGCGCCGCCTCCTCAGCTTTGTTTGAATCTGTCCCAGAGCCTGCGCTGTGTTGTTAACCCTTGGACATGCGCAGTGTGAATAAATCAGAAGACACTATGTGGCGGGATGTCTGGCAAGGTGGCCGCACAGGCGCAGTCAGCTAGACTGCAAATGAGGACAGAGGATGGGCAGCGCTCACTGCGCATGCCCAAGGGTTAACAACACAGTGCAGGCTCTGGGACAGATTCAAACAACGCTGAGGAGGCGGCGCCCGATGCACAAAAGGCGGGAGTGATGGCTGTGCTGCATCTGATTAGGAAGGAAAGACCCGCCTCCCTGGTGATTTCAGGGTAAGAGGTGAGCATATTTTATAAGTGATTATTTCAGCGTGAGCAGGCATCATAACTAAAATAGCCACCTTGTCAGAATGCAGCATTTGTGCTGCACAAGGTGGCTCTTTTAGTTACAAACGCCTGAGGGGGTTGACAGGTTCCCTTTAAATTCACCAAAAAAGGCCTCATATATTTGCGTGCTTCAAGTTTGGACATTTTAGGATGTTTTGCCAGTGTTTTTGCTGTCTGTTACTCTACTTATATACAGCAATATTTTGCATTTTACAAAAAAACAGGCCACACATTTGGCAGTGTTGTATTTCCGTGACAGGCCTCACATATCTCAGTGCTCCAAGTTGCTCCGGCATTGTAGGCCGGTTTCTCACTTTTTTCCTGTCTGTTACGCTAATGATATACAGCACTATTTTGCATTTTTAACTTTTATCCTGCTGAGTATGTACAATTGTAACTATTCCGTTTTAAAATTGCAATAACTTTTTTTTTCGAAAAGCCGTAGAGGGCTGAAATTTCATGACATCTCTGCAGTTTTGGTCCAGAATATATTGGCCAAATTTCAATAAAATATATATGAAGGTACAATTGTACCTCTGAAGCCTGTTAACGTTGTAAAATTATGCAGCCTGACGAAGGTTAAAAAAGCAGGCCACATATTTGGCAGTGTGGTATTTCCGTGACAGGCCCCATATATCTGCGTGCTCAAAGATTGTGCATTGTAGGCCTGTTTACCTTTTTTTTTTTCCTGTCTGTTACTCAACTTTTATACAGCACTATTTTGCAATAAACTAAAAATACAGGCCACATATTTGGCAGTGTGGTATTTCCATGACAGGCCTCATATATCTGCGTGCTCAAAGTTTGGGCATTTAGGCCGGTTTACCACTTTTTTTGCTGTCTGTTACTCTACTTATATTCAGCACTATTTTGCATTCAGAAAATACAGGCCACATATTTGGCAGTGTGATATTTCCGTGACATGTCTCATATATCTGCGTGCTCCAAGTTTGGGCATTGTAGGCCGGTTTCCCACTTTTTTTTCTATCTGTTACTCTAATTATATACAGCACTGTATTGCATTTTGAAAAAATAGGCCACATATTTGGCAGGATGTGTCCGTGACAGGCCTCAAATGTCTGCTTGCTCCAAGTTTGGGCCTTTTTAGGCCGGTTTTCCACTGTTTTTGCTGTCTGTTACTCTAATTATATACAGCACTATTTTGCATAAAAAAAATAAAAAGGCCACATTTTTGGCAGTGTGGTATTTCAGTGACAGGCCCCATATATCTGCGTGCTCCAAGTTCGGGCATTGTAGGCTGTTTTGCCACTGTTTTTGCTGTCTACTACTCTACTTATACAGCACTATTTTGCATAAATGAAATTCACAAAAAAGACCCCCAAAATTGAATACAGTCTGTTATGTCAGGCTGAGGCCTGCCTGGTGTTTGTGTTTGAAAAATCGTAGATTTGCAGGCATACTGATCAGATATTATTTCGCTCCTAATAAATACATTTGTCTTGAGCTTTTGAAATAGTGCAGTAGTCCATTTAAAGTGGGCAAGGCAAGGGGCAGGGGATGAGGAAGTGGACATGATGCTGATGGTGCATGCAGAGGACGAGGCCGTAGCCAAGGTGAAGGTGGGCCACAACAAAGAACCACATCTTCTCGCTTGACCTTCCTATCCCAGTTTCTAGGGGACCACAGCACACCACTATTGAAGCCAGAGCAGTGTGACATTGTTGTTAGTTGGATAGCAGATAATGCTTCCAGTCACTTAGCCACTACCACCACCATATCTTCCACACGGTCAAGTCTGAGTAGCCGTGAGTGTGGCCCGGATATTCCTCACCCTGATCCTCCTTCCTCCCACCATGCCGAGTGCCCTGAGACAACTGATCCCACACTTGGACACTCTGAAGAGCTGTTCAATTTTCCATTTCAAGATTCCAGACTCTCAGCTTGTCAACTTGAAGTGGTGGTGACAGATAAGATCGCATGTAGAGATGCCCAAAGCTGTGACCAGCCCCGGTCACATGAAGACGATGGTGGGAAAGTGTCAGAAGAGGTGGACAATGATGAGACACAATTGCCAGAAAGTCAGGAGGAGGAGCAGGGTGCAGATGTGGGAGACGAGGTGGTGGATGACTATGTGACTGACCCAACCTGGAAGGAGGACATGCAGAGCGAGGGCAGCAGCACACATGGGGAAGGAGGCATATCACCCCAACAGGCAGGAAGAAGCAGTGTGGTGGCCACAGACAGAAGGCGTGCATCCGTTCCTCGTAAGATCAACATGAGTGAAGTTCCATTCCAACTGTTATATCTTCCCGAGTCTGGTTATTTTTTAAAGACTCTGTCGATAACCCCAAACAGGCCCCTTGCAGCACCTGCCATACCCACATCAGCAGGGGTAGCAAAACAACCAGCCTGACCACCACCAGCATGATCAGGCACATAGCAGCAAAGCACCCGACTTTGTGGGCCGAACCCCAGGCTCCAGGACTACTGTCTGCATAGAAGCCCCACAGGCCACAGTCATAAATTCTAATATTTCTCTTCTGCTTGCACTAGAAATATTGCCTTTTAGGCTCTTTGAGACGGAAGCTTTCCACAACCTGATGGTGGCGGCTGTCTCAAGGTACTCGGTCCCCAGTCACCACTTTTTCTCCCGGCATTACACCAGCATGTGTCCCACAACATTATCCATGCACTTAACAATGCTGTTACAGGGAAAGTCCACCTAACCACGGACACATGGACAAGTGCTTGTGGGCAGGGACGGTACATCTCACCAACGGCACACTGGGTTAACATAGTGGAAGCCGGGACCCAGTTGGACCTTGGGATGGAACACATCCTCCCCACACCAAGGATTGCTGTCCCTACACCAATCAGAGTTGCCCCCACAGTCTGCAGCTCCTGCACCTCCTCCTCCTCTTCATCCTCCATGTCTGAAATCAGCAACAGGCTGTGCTGAAGCTAATCTGCATAGATGACAAACCGCACAATGCAGAAGAGTTGTGGACAGCGCTGAAGGAGCAGTCAGATATTTGGATGACACCGCTGCACCTACAGCTAGGCATGGTCGTGTGTGACAATGGCTGTAACCTGGTGGCAGCTCTGAGGCAAGGTGAGCTCACACACGTACCTTGCTTGGCCCATGTGCTTAACATCATGGTTCAACGTTTTCTGAAAAGATACCCGGAGCTGCCGGATCTGCTAGTGAAAGTATGCCGTCTGTCTGCCCATTTTTAGAAAAGTCAGCTACACCTTGAGCGGCTTCCAGCTCACCGGCTGGTGTGTGATGTCCCCACACACTGGAACTCTACGCTGCATATGTTGAGATGGATTTGTGGGTAGAAGAGGGCAGTTATTGACTATCAACATCAACAAAGCCGTCGATATTCAGTTCACACTCCACACATAAGACCTCAGGAGTGGACATGGATGTCCGACATACGTACCATCCTCCAAAACTTTGAGGACTGCACCAAGATGGTGAGCGGCGATAATGCCATAATTAGTGTCACCATCCCTCTTCTCACCATTCTCAAAACCTCTCTGCTCACAATTAAAGAGGATGCATTGCAGGCAGAGCACAAGGACTTGGAGTAAGGAACCATACAGGGGGATTACACTCAGCGCAGCCTCATGTCTTCTCAACATGGATTGGTAGTCATTGAGGAGGAGGAAGAACAGGAGCTACTTTCATGCGCTATAGACGGTACTACAAACGCAGCTGTCATACCATCTGTTTGTAAGAGGGTGGTGCTTTTATGGACAGTAAGGAACACAGTGTCACTTTAAGATGCTGCACCCCCTTGTCTGGCATTTTTAATCAATGTATCCCCCTTGGGGAAATGTTTGTCAGCCCATAGGCACTTAGTGCATGGGCATTACAAGTGTAGGAGAAATGCTCCTTTCAACTGGGCCTAGGTTTTAATGACGCCTTCCTCCACCTCTCATCATTTTCCACCAATATAATAACCAGGGTTCATGTGTTCCGTGCTGCTACAGAGAGTCAATTTTTTTGCCAAGGGTATCTATTATCCCCATGAAATTTTTTTTTTAAAATTTACCTCCATGAGCAAATGCTTGTCAGGCCATGCACTCCATTACAAGTCTCAGAGACCCACACCTTTACATTGGGCCTACTTCTTAACTCTGCCTCCTGCAATGTCTCTTCTTTACCTGACACTAGATGACCAGGGTGAATGTGTTCTGTATTGTTATAGGCCGGTGAATTTTGAGCAAGGGGGGCTGTGATGGCAATAGTATATTTTTAAAAATGGTACCCCACATTGGTGAAACCACATCCTTGTTGGCAAAGACTTCATAACATTTGTGTACCTTAAAGAGCTCACTTAAAAAGCTCCTTTTTGTGTTGCCTGGTAGCTCACATTGAACACAATACACTTCATATAAATTTGATAAAGCAATGCTGTTAGTTTGGCTCTGTAGTTCATTACAAATATTTCTTTGTCCAATATATTACTTTCTCTCCTTGAGAGCAAGAACTTTGGCTGCATCAAATGTACAAATGGCAAATTTTTCAAATGGCGATTTGGAATCCAGATTAAAATACTGTGTACCGAATGCATTCAGACAATTACATAGCTGCATTTCTAGTAAAACTTTTACAGATGTGACAGACAATGCTCATAGTGACACAATCTTGAGAAATGTTTGTTTATTCACTTCACAAACAGTTCTAAGACTCTATATGTTTGCTGTTTGTCATTGTAAAACATTAAGATTTACTGAAACTCTGCCTGTGGTGGTTTGATCTAAATCCTTGTGGCTTTTATATTCTAGGGGTTTATGGCCCCTCATCTGATGACTCCATGACATCTCAGTTTCATCCAACCTTGAAAGCTGGCCACTTGAAGGGCTGGTTGAAACTAGAGTTACTACATAGTGTAAATCACTATATAAAACCAGAGAAACATGACTAAGACAGATGCAAAAACTTGGGTACCTGTACATGTACAGTGTGCTCATACCTGCATAATTGGGGACACCCATGCAGTGTAGGTAATCTCACAGGGGTTCTCTGCCTTGGTGTTGCTTCTTTGATATTCCAGATGGATGATGTTTAAATGCCTCTTGGTGATGATCTAAGTATACTGTATGCAGTTAATCTTTATATATACTTAATCATTATATGTATTAATCCTTATATGTGCTTAACCTTTGTATGTTAACATATACAAAAGTGTACACACTCACTCTATTCAATCATACTATTCCTTTAATTTGGTACTTTGCAATAAAATTGCATTGAATTGCAAGTATTAGCCTTCTTTAAAGCCGTATCTGAACCTTAGTGTTAAAAACATGGCAAATTAAATTGCCAAATTCTACTGTAAATAATTCTGCAAAGAGAAAATCATCATACCATTAAAAAATACAAGTGGATTTTCCTGGGCCCATCCAGTATGTGGGTTGCAAGGTGTAAGGGGAGGCATATGACTGACTATGCAGCAGTGCTGGCCTTGCTGCCAATGTGTAAAACAAAGGAGTATGGGATTACAAAATGCACATTGTGAAGTGGATTTTCCTGGGCCCATCCATATGGGTTCAAAGGCTTATTGGGGTGCACATGAATTGGCAGCAGGGCAGGCCTTGCATTCAATGCAACATTTTTTCAGGAGGACCTCCTGGACATCTTATGAAAGGGGTATTGTGGTGCGTTGTAATTCTTGGCAGCACATCCACGCACAGCGTAGGCTACAACAGTCGAGGAGAACCACTGTTTAATAATGGCCCTTTAAGAAGATTAATGCCACTAGGTGCACCAGCACAAATAGGCTCTGTTACTTTAACAGTCGCTCCTTCATAAATGAAACAAGATGGGTCTGCTTATGTGTCACACATCACATGGCCAGCTGGGGTTATTGAATGTTACAGTGACATTTTCCAGTGAATGCATTTGTAGTGATTGAAATCAATGTTAAAGTTGAAAAACGCTTCAAAAAGGCTGTGTCTGAACTAAGCACAAGTGGGGGAGGAACATTTTGGTATGGGGTTAATTATTTGGCCTTACAGGCAAGTCATTAACCTGCAACGGATGTTCCTTAACATATTTCCCAGCAAAATCCATTTTGGTTTCGTTTTACTGTGTTTTTTGTGGCACCGGGAAAAATGGCATGAATCTCAAAAAAATGGTTGTCTTTTGGTGGTGCAATAAATTATTACCACACTGTTTTATGGTATGAGCGTCCAGTGGGATGACCCTGGTCCATGTGGTATTTTCAAAAACAGCCAGGCCATGTGATGAGAGCACCAACTGACCCTAGTGTCTCCACAAACATAGAATACTGAATCTTTAAACTATAAATATATATATTACAGTATTTATTTTATCATTACAACAAGGATAGAATTGGAAATTATATTGTGGTTATGAAAATCCAACCATCGTGGATCTGTTTAATCATAAAGGTTAGCTTAATAAAAAATGAGAGCATCCTCTGTAGGTTAACACTTCCCTAGGGCAGATCAAACTTGTATGACAGTCATTTATGTATTCCATACCCAAGGTTTAGGGTGACCTTGCCAAATATGACAGCACTTGCAATTTTTGGATGAGAAATGTACAGCCCATTAAGGGCCCAGGGCAATGGGGATACTTGGTACCGGGTCTGGTCGCACTTAAAGGGGTTGTCACGGTGGCTGTTACCTGGTCCATGGCTCTGGGGACCCAATTAAAAGGGAAAAGTCTTTTAATGGGTTTTGTAATAAAGTTTGTATTCGTGATGCCACCTGTGGTTCTCGGTCAGAGGGTACCGACGCTGCTTAAAGGGGTCCTCTGGGGTGATGTTACTGAAGCATATATGGTGGTGATGCCTCCCACAAGTGAAGCGGGGTCCCCAGGGCTCCCAGTGTAGTGGGCAAAGATGGTGGGTTGCCGGTAAATAAATGGAGGACACAGGATTGCAGTCTTTACCTGGTTTACTGATGGTAGCAGGCTACAGTCCAGGGCACCGGCAGCAGGTGTAGAGGGAGTCCAGGCAGCCTGAAGACAATTGGAGACCCCCTAAGCAGGTCAGGTGGGGAGCCTTCCACTTTGCGCTGACTATTAGTCTCTTGCTGCCTGAAGTGTCCTACCAAGGTCCTCATTCTCTCCTGTCCTGGGACAGTACCTGTATGGTAGGCAACTTGAGCCATTCCTCTGGGGTCTCTGGAATGCTGCTGTACCTCAGGTTTAATGTAGGCAGGTTACTTTCAGCTCTCTGCCCTCCGGTTCTGCTGTGGGACTTGCAGTTGCCCACAACCTCGGGCTCCCGGTGGCTGGCCTCTGTGCTGCAGCTCTGAGGGGCTCAATCACAGCCCTCCTCAAGCTCCTGATCACTCCTCTGCTCTTCCCCTGCCTCTTGTCTGCACCAGACTTTCTACAGACTGACTAACTCCTCCCCCAGACCAGGATGTAATTTGAGGGAAGCTCAGCTAAAACTGTGTTTAGAGCTCCCCCTTATGGCCTGGAGTCAGAATGTGTTGAAAGTGAGATTACCTGCCAAAGTGATCCCTTCTGTCTCCAGGCATGGCACTACCCTCCCCGAGAGGAAAGCAGCACCACTGTGGCACCCGAACTCCTGCGGTGCCACACAAGCATAGGGAAAAATTATGGAATCATTCAATTCTGAGGAAAAAATTATGAAATCACCCTGTAAAT
This sequence comes from Ranitomeya imitator, assembly GCF_032444005.1. Taxonomy (NCBI): domain Eukaryota; kingdom Metazoa; phylum Chordata; class Amphibia; order Anura; family Dendrobatidae; genus Ranitomeya; species Ranitomeya imitator. Next base: position 789,870,496 of record NC_091282.1, on the reverse strand, counting down.
TTTCATACCCAAAAATAACACCAGCATCAAATTAGATCTGCTCGTTCGTCTGCTTCTAAAAAGGAGTGATCACACCTTGGAGAGCTGTTGCACCAAGTGGACTGACATGAATCATGGCTCCAACACGAGAGATGTCAATTGAAGCAAAGGAGAGGATTATCAAACTCTTAAAAGAGGGTAAATCATCACACAATGTCGCAAAAGATGTTGGTTGTTCACAGTTAGCTGTGTCTAAAATCTGGACCAAATACAAACAACATGGGAAGGTTGTTAAAGGCAAACATACTGGTAGACCAAGGAAGACATCAAAGCGTCAAGACCAGAAACTTCAAGCAATATGTCTCCGAAACAGGAAATGCACAACAAAAAAAATGAGGAACGAATAGGTGGAAACTGGAGTCAACGTCTGTGACCGAACTGTAAGAAACCGCCTAAAGGAAATGAGATTTACATACAGAAAAGCTAAAGGAAAGCCACCATTAACACCAAAACAGAAAAAAATGAGGTTACAATTGGCTAAGGAAAAGCAATCGTGAACTGTGGATGACTCTATCAAAGTCATATTCTGTGATGAATCACGAATCTGCATTGGGCAAGGTGATGATTCTGGAACTTTTGTTTGGTGCCATTCCAATGAGATTTATAAAGGTGACTGCCTGAAGAGAACATGCAAATTTCCACAGTCATTGATGATATGGGGCTTCATGTCAGGTAAAGGCACTGGGGAGATGGCTGTCATTACATCTTCAACAAATGCACAAGTTTATGTTGATATTTTTGACACTTTTCTTATCCCATCAATTGAAAGGATGTTTGGGGATGATGAAATCATTTTTCAAAATGATAATGCATCCTGCCATAGAGAAAAAACTGTGAAAACATTCCTTGAAAAAAGACACATAAGGTTAATGTCTTGGCCTGCAAATAGTCCGGATCTCAATCCAATTGAAAATCTTTGGTGGAAGTTGAAGAAAATGGTCCATGACAAGGCTCCAACCTGCAAAGCTGATCTGACAACAGCAATCAGAGAAAGTTGGAGCCAGATTGATGAAGAGTACTGTTTGACACTCATTAAGTCCATGCCTCAGAGACAGGAAGCTTTTATAAAAAGCCAGAGGTGGTGCAACAAAATACTAGTGATGTTTTGGAGTGTTTTTTTGTTTGTTTGTTTGTTTTTCATGATTCCATAATTTTTTCCCCAGAATTGAGTGATTCCATAATTTTTTTCCTGTGCTTGGTTAAAAAAAGTAACTGTTGCTGACCACCACATTTTTGTTCTTGATTTCTTTTAGTGTTTCTTAAAGCCAGAAAGTTGCCATTTGAAATGACTTTAGTTTTGTGCCATTTCTGTGATCTGCATTTTTTCTACAAAATTAAACAACTGAATGAACATCCTCCAATGCCGGTGATTCCATAATTTTTGCCACCGCTTGTAGATTCTATGGAGAGGGCGGTATTATATTCTACGGGGAGGGCTGTATTATATTCTATGGGAGAGGGATGTATTATATTCTATAGAAGAGGGCTGTATTATATTCTATGGGGAGTTCTGTATTATATTCTATGGGGGCCTACATTATATTCTATGGGGGCTGTATTATATTCTATGGGGGCTGTATTATATTCTATGGGGGGCTGCATTATACTCTTTGAGGGGGCTACCATATATTCTATGGAGGGGCTGCATTATACTAAATGAGGGGACTGCATTATATTCTATGGGGGTTACATTATATTGTATGGTGAGCCTGCATTTTACTCAGGGGGCTATATTATATTATGTGGGGTGGCTGCATTATACTCTGTGGGGTGGCAGCATTATACTGTATGTGGGCTGCATTATACTGTATCAAGGAATATGGAGAATACATTATACTATATGAAGAACTATAGGGTACATTATACTATGGGAAGTGAATTGTACTACATGGATGAATATGGCTGTGCATTATACTATATGCAGCACTATGAGGAGTGTATTATACTGCATGGAGGACTAAGGAGTGTATTTTAACATATGGAGGACTATGAGGAGTGTATTATAATATATGGAACACCATGAGGAGTGTATTATACTATATGGAGGACTAAGCAGTGTATTTAACCCTTTAAGCCCCAAGGGTGGTTTGCACGATAATGACCGGGCCAATTTTTACAATTCTGACCACTGTCCCTTTATGAGGTTATAACTCTGGAGTGCTTCAATGGATCCTGATGATTCTGACATTTTTTCTCGTGACATATTGTACTTCATGATATTGGTAAAATTTCTTCAATAAGACTTGCGTTTATTTGTGAAAAAAACGGAAATTTGTGAAAATTTTGAAAATGTTGCAATTTTACAAATTTGAAATGTTATGCCCTTAAATCACAGAGATATGTCACAAAAAATACTTAATTAGTAACATTTCCCACATGTCTTCTTTACATCAGCACAATTTTAGAACCAAAATATTTTCTTGTTAGGGAGTTATAATGGTTAAAAGTTCACCAGTAATTTCTCATTATTACAACACCATTTTTTTTTAGGGACCACATCTCATTTGAAGTCATTTTGAGGGGTCAATATGATAGAAAATAACCAAGCGTGACACCATTCTAAAAACTGCACCCCTCAAGGTGCTCAAAACCACATTCAAGAAGTTTATTAACCCTTCAGGTGTTTCACAGGATTTTTGGAATGTTTAAATAAATATGAATATTTAACTTTTTTTCACACAAAATTTAATTAAGCTCCAATTTGTTTTATTTTACCAAGGGTAACAGGAGACAATGGACCCCTAAAGTTGTTTTACAATTTGTCCTGAGTATGCCGATACCCCAAGTGTGGGGGTAAACCTCTGGACACATGGCAGAGCTCGGAAGGGAAGGAGCGCTATCTGACTTTTCAATGCAAAATTGACTGGAATTGAGATGGGACGCCATGTTGCATTTGGAGAGCCCCTAAAGTGCCTAAACATTGAAACCCCCCACAAGTGACACCATTTTGGAAAGTAAACCCCCTAAGGAACTTATCTCGGTGTGTGGTGAGCACTTTCACCCACCAAGTGCTTCACAGAAGTTTATTATGCAGAGCCGTAAAAATATAAAATCATATTTTTTCACAAAAATGATTTTTCGCCCCCAATTTTTTATTTTCCCAAGGGTAAGAGAAGAAATTTGTTGTTGTGCAATTTGTCCAGAGTACGCTGATACCCCATATATGGGGGTAAACCACTGTTTGGGCGCATGGCAGAGCTCGAAAGGGAAGGAGCATCGTTTGACTTTTCAATGCAAAATTTACTGGAATTAAGATGGGACGCCATGTTGCGTTTGGAGAGCCACTGATGTGCCTAAACATTGAAACCCCCCAAAAGTGACACGATTTTGGAAAGTAGACCCCTTAAGGAACTTATCTAGATGGGTTGTTAGAGCTTTGAACCCCCAAGTGTTTCACTACAGTTTATAACGCAGAGCCGTGAAAATAAAAATATTTTTTTTCCCACAAAAATTAATTTTTAGCCCCCAGTTTTGTATTTTCCCAAGGGTTACAGGAGAAATTGGACCCCAAATGTTGTTGTCCAATTTGTCCTGAGTACGCTGATACCCCATATGTTGGGGGGAACCACCGTTTGGGCACATGGTAGAGCTTGGAAGGGAAGGAGCGCCATTTGGAATGCAGACTTAGATGGAATGGCTGCAGGCGTCACATTGCGTTTGCAGAGCCACTAATGTATCTAAACAGTAGAAACCCCCCAAAAGTGACCCCATATTGGAAACTAGACCCCCCAAGGAACTTATCAAGATGTGTTGTGAGAACTTTGAACCCCCAAGTGTTTCACTACAGTTTATAATGCAGAGCTGTGAAAATAAAAAATCATTTTTTTCCACAAAAATTATTTTTTAGCCCCCAGTTTTGTATTTTCCCAAGGGTAACAGGAGAAATTGGACCCCAAAAGTTGTTGTTCCATTTATCCTGAGTATGCTGATACCCTATATGTGCGGGGAACCACCGTTTTGGGCGCATGGCAGAGCTCGGAAGGAAGGAGCACCATTTTTAATGCAGACTTAGAAGGATAGGTCTGCAGGCGTCACATTACATTTGCAGAGCCCCTGATGTAACTAAACAGTAGAAACCCCCCACAAGTGACCGCATATTGGAAAGTAGACCCCCCAAGGAACTTATCTAGATGTGTTGTGAGAACTTTGAACCCCCAAGTGTTTCACTACAGTTTATAACACAGAGCCGTGAAAATAAAATAAAAATTTTTCCCCACAAAAATGTTTTTTTAGCCCCAAAATTTTTATTTTCCCAAGGGTTACAAGAGAAATTGGACCCCAAAAGTTGTTGTCGAATT